>NC_067250.2:329475995-329785554 GCF_019359855.2 Lolium perenne | reverse complement strand
AAGGATTGTAATGGCATGCGTTTACAGGAATTCGTATGAACCAAATTGTTTGATTTCAGCACAGAAAAAGCTAAGAACTCTCAAAAGGAGATATAGTGGATGTTTGATATGTTAGATTTCTTATATAATCTAGTACTCCCTCCGATTCATATTAGTTGACCAAACTTTATCTAGATATAGATTGTATCTAGTTAATAAACACATCTAAATACATTAAGTTGAGTCAACTAATGATCAAGAGGCAGTTCTAAAACCCATCTAGGGTTTCGTCCCTCTCGTTGGCGACGCTGCCTGTCCGATCCGCCTTCGGTGGCCTTGGGGCCTTGGAAGTGTGGCGAACCGCGGCCTCTCGCCGGTGGAAAGGTTCCAGTTCTTCGTTTAGTTTGTTTTCAGTGGCTTCCTCGGGATGGTGAGGCCGTGGCTACTTCCTGTCCTCCCCACATATCCTCGCTCCAGTGGTGCATCTAGCATCGGCGAAGGACGCGTGGAGTTGTGTGTCCCGCGAATCTCCTATGATCCGGTCGTCTTTCGTGTTCGATTGTGTGGTTTCAGGTTAGTCTCTTCCGATCTACGGTTTTTATTATTGGCGATGGTTGTTGCTCTAGTGCGCTGGTTCTTAGGGGCCTTAGTGTAACACCCCAAATTTCAATAAAAAGAAAGTTAGAGAATTCCAGAAAGCAAAATGTCAAACCAACAAAAACTTTTTAATTTGCATATAGTACCATGCATAGGACCTGTGCATTTGAGTGATATGACATGATGATTGTTATTACTTGTATTTGATATGCTCTAAAACCTTAATGTGATCATATTAAGATCACCAACCAAATAAATCAAAGAAGGAGAAAATCCATTAATTGAAAAACCCTAAAAACCCTCACATATGCCCTATGGCATTTTTATAAATTTTGACCCTAGACCTATTTGGTCTTCACCAATAGTTGAGTAATGTTATTAAACACTTATTACAACTTTTGGAATCAAAGAATCACAATTCAAATGAAATTCAAACACAAAACTAGCTCACATATGATAATGGTCAAAATTGACAATTATAGTCTGATCAGCACTTTGAGCCATTGCCATTCAATTTTCCCAAACCAACTCTTGCTAACTCTTTGCACCATTTCAAAGTCAACATCAAGGTGAACAACTTTGGTAAAGATCACCATGCCAAAATTATTCTTGATCAAGAGCTATGCTCATCCAAAGTCTTAACTTTTTAACATATGCAACATTCTCCACTTAGCCATTTTTGCCAATTCTTGAATTCTAATTTTTCCACCACCACCTCAAATCACCTCTGGTCAAATACAACTTGTATCAACACTCACATTTCAAAAAGATTCACCTTTTGAATTATTTCAAATTTAGATATTTTTCCAAATTACAAAATCGGGCACTATTTGCAACTATTGCAAATAGTGAATGTATTACACCTAAACTACCCTAACCTACACCATTGTGTCTCCTGGTCCCCTCTAACCCTAAATGGTGCATAGTAATGCTAAGGAGAGGAGGAGAGCAGCTAGGGCATGGCCATGCCGGCCATGTCGCCGAGCCCGACGACCTCCCCTCTCTCCCCTTGCTTCCCTGCCATGGCCACCTCGCCACAGCACGCCAACGCATCGCCTAGCCTCGCCTAGCATCGCCATGGTCAACGAGAACGACGACAACGGCCGGAGAACGCGCGCCCAGCACACGCCCTGGACGCCGCTCGCGTCGCGCATGCACGCCACGGACACGCCCAGTACACGCGCCGCGCCATCACCTCGCTCTCGCCCTGGACCCGCTCTCGACGCCTTGAGCACCACCACGACACCTGGACGCCGCCAGACACCCGTCAAACCACGACCCGCGCCCACCGCCGCCGGAGGAGGAAACCCTGCTCCGCCGCGGGCGCAACAGACCTGGAAGCAATGCGACACAACCAGGCCCTCCCCGACCAAGCTGTCGCCGCCATTCGCCTCGCCTGGACACGTAGAACACCTCTACACCCTCGCCTAGCTCGACCAGCCGCCGGAGAAGCCGCGCCATGGTCGCCCGCATCACTGCCCCGCCACCCTCTCTCAATCCTATAAATAGCACGTTCCCTGGAAGCAACGGAGCACACCCCCGCACTCACCACCCTTCACTGCCTCTCCACCACTCCACCACTCACCCAATCATCGCCGGAGCTGCTCCAATTTGAAGATCGACGCCGCCAGTACCCGGAGGTCGCCGCCGTCGATTGGAGCTGTTCCAGGAGGAGCCGCCGGTACCAGGAGCTCCGCCGTCGTCCACAACTTCACCACGCATACTGCCATCCCTCGCTGGAGCACTGGTTAGCCCGCCGACCCCCTACTTCCGTCGCCGCATCGTCGGGTTCTCGTCGAAGACGACGATGAACCACGGCCGTAGATCCTCGATCTAATCCAACGCCCCAGACTCGCCCATACCGTTTCGGGTTTAAACACCCACTGACGGGTGGCCCCCACTGTCAGGCAGCCCGCGCGGCACTTGACCGTGGCTGGGCTGGCCTTGGGCCTGTTTAAATGATTTGGCCTAGTAGTTTTTCCCGCCGGCCTTTTTATTTCAAATCCGGTTTAATAAATTACAAATGAATTTCAATACTGCTGTCCCTTTGAAATTCAATAGATTTAAATTGGCTAAACCAAATTGGATGAACTTGATATTGTTGGAAAGCTAGAGAAATTATCTACAACATGCCACTGGTCCCATGACCAGATTCTTTGTAGAATTAATGTGATAAAAATAACAAGGCAGAGACTTTTCCCTATTCAAATAATTCTTAAAAATCAACCAAAATAGATATTAAGTTAATTCCAACTCTAATAGCTCACATTTGACTTACACTAACTGTTTCTGCAATAAAATGGTGTGGTCACTTTGTATGATCATGCCATAGTTTAATGAATGGATACTATGGCTAGTTTAACTAGTTGATATTGTCCAAAACTATTAAAGTAAATTATGTGGAGTCTTATACTTCATTTAAACTTGTCTCACATGAGTTCATGAGATGTTTGGACCCCTGGTCCCAAACTCTCTTATATGAATTACTTGAGATTTAAATCATATGTAGTGTTATTAAATGATATAGGGTGATCTACCTCATTTAAATCATTTTCCTAAATGATGATGATGAACATGTGACTTAGGTCAATATGAGTCCATCTATGATTGTTTGAGAAATTAAATCTTAAGAAGATTTCAATGAGAGGAAATTATTTCTCAAGAACCCTATGGAAACTATCATTTACATATTAAATAAAAAGAAGTGAATTCTACTTAAACAACACAACCCATGCACCCTAAGTAGATTATTTTGTGTGCATAGAATAGTTTGTGTGTTTATATGTGATGTATGGAATAGCCATTGAATTAGTGAGTAATTATACTCGTATTCAAATTTAGATGGTAGCACCGGAGAGTACACCGAAGAAGAAGGTTGCTACCAAGAGGAGGAGGAGGAACAGTTTGAGAACTACCAAGGCAAGCTATTATTCTTGCAAAGTGCAAAGCCCCTTGGGGCAAGGCACCATGATTCTTACCTTTTCTTATATGAGCCTATCCCAAGTTTTTACTTGTTTTCTAAATGAGTTACTTTTATAGTTAACTTTGGTCAAAGTACAAGTTGGTTACTAGAGTAGTGAAGTTGACCTAAATCAAGCAAAGCAAGATAGCACCCCTCATGATTTAGAGCTAGTGCTAATGAAATAAAACTTGACTACTCTAGATGGGAACAATGTGAATTTGAAATGAATTTTGAAACCTTGGAATGAAGATGCATTCCATTGAATGATTTTTGAAGGTGAATATGACCAAGAGAAGATGGTGATTTTTGATAAACAATGATGCTGGTTTGAATGCGATACCTTTCCAATTATTAAGTACCCCCACAATACCTGATTATGGGTAGGGCTTAACTGGAAGTTTATGCATCTTAGTATGGGTTCCCTCTGAACACACGTCATAGGGGTTACGCTTGAGGCTGCCTCCGTTGTTGAGAAATGATGTGAAATTGAGGTGAATTGTACGGCCAAGCCCTGTGCAGTTCCCAGGTTGACAGTTGGTCTTCACTGGGAGGCCAAGCTCATGGGGAGAGGTGCTCATACTAGGATTCGTAAGTGAAAGGTTATGGTTGATGATCCGCGTACTGTGTTACGATGATTCGGGGTAATCCCGACGGATGAAATCAAATGTTGTGGCACAAGTGTGCAACCTCTGCAGAGTGTAAACCTATTCGAATAGCCGCGTCCACGGTTACGGACGGTTGGAAAGGCCATACAGTTTCCGATGTCATATCTTTGAAAATGATGTTGAAAGGTGATGGTGAAATGACTTGTGGTGAATTGAATTGAAATCACCACTGGAATGATGGGAATGACACTAATGTTCCCACTTGAGTTAGTTAGCACTTGAATAAGCTTTTCTCAGATATTGTGAACTAAAACTAGCTTTCTGCAAATAAACTAGAGCTTAGCAAACCATACTAGAATGTCTAGCACTTACATTAGTATTAGTTTGCGAGTACTTGAAATACTCACGGCTTTGTCCCTGGCTATTCAAATGGCCAGAGTATGAAGATGAACAAGGAGATGACCAACAGGATGCCTACGACAACTAGGAGTCTTCCGACGTCAAGCGTTGACCTGTGGACTAGAGAGTCCTTGTATCTTACGCTTCCGCTATGTTAAACTATGAACTTGTGTTTGTTCGTTGATCAATAGATCAACTATTCGTGTAATATGGATCATGTGATTCCAAATTTGTAAGACGTATGGTTTGTAATGAATGATGACTGTGATACTTAACTATTATGCCTCGCAACAACAATATTCCTGGGATTGCGATGTATGACATAATAGGCATCCGGACTTAAAAATCCGGGTGTTGACACTTAGCACGACGACTTCCCGTCTGTCTACTACAACAAGCTCTAGTACGACAAGCTTTGTCTGGCTCCGGTGATGGAGGGGCGAGAACGGTGGCACCCCTCCGGCTCGCGCTAGTGTTGGTAGTCATCGCTAGGTGGTCCAATGACCTATTTGTAATTTCTATTACTTTTATGCATCTTTGTACTGCTTATTAATAGATCGGTGGAATTTTCGCAAAAACAAAAAAGTTGAGTTAACTAATTCGAATCGGAGGAAGTACAAATGATTGCTTGGAAAATTCCTATAGAAATTAATCCTACAAATGAAAAAAACCATCATGATAAATTTCTCATAAAATTTAACCCTATAAGTTTTCTATAACAATTCTTTGCACCAAATAGGCTCTTAATTTTCAAACAACTACGTACCACCAAAATATCGAAGCCACAAGAACATATTGCATACTGAATATCGAGGTCGGCAGCTATCCGACTGTGGACACAAAAGCATGGCATCCGAATGTGTGCGGCGCTCAACTAGCGTACTTGCATCTCTACGCCTTGAATTTTCTGCATGGCCCGCCCAATCGTCCACACGCACGCATACACCATATATACTCTCGATTGGGCACCCAATCAGTCACGCAATCGCCACTTATATTTCCGACAGTAGCTTCTTCACATCAGACACTGGGGCAAGTCGTTTGCCATCATTGTATGGATATGGGAGCAGCTGACAGCGCCGGATTGACCGGGACTGGATGCGTTTCCAGTCACTATTATGGAATAATAACACTTTGGCGACAACAATAATAATAATGTCATTTTCACAGCACAAAATACAAACATACTATGTACATGACAGGTGTGCCTGGGTTGCTTTCAGTCGATCGATCCGATCGCTATGTAGATGAATCTCGATTACCCATCTAGGTACTAGTATTAGTCAAATGAAAGATTGTGCAAACATGCCGGAAATGTACTTTTGAGCCCATCTACATATGCTTCCTTTACCTAAAAATAAATTTCAAAATGTTAAAATTCTGAATTTTTTGGCTCGTATATCACAATGTTCTATATGCTCAGTTAAAGTTCAATAAAAAATGACATTTTTCATGGCATGTGTAAACAGGAAAAAAATCGTGACCCCAAAATCCTATTTTAGCACTGAATTTCGTCCTTTTTCATATGCCACATAAAAATTCAGTTTTCTTGAAACATCTTTGTGAGGACGTAGGATATGATAATGTGCACCGAACATTTTTTTTGAATACTTTAGCATTTATTATTATGTTGAAAATGCATTTTAAACAAAAGGAAGCATATGCACCCAAGAGATAAAGCCATGTCCCAAGGGATATTTATTTCGGCTCAAGGGTGCATATGAACTCGTTATGTGAAAACATATTTTAAAATATTAGAAAATTTTAAAATAAAATCTCACATGTACATATAGACATTCTATGTTCGCACACAAGTTTTCGGGAAAACACACATTTTTTTATGTCTCATGGAAAAAAAGACAAATTTTAATGTTCAAAACATGACTCATTTTTTATCTATTTATATAGACCACATAAAATGTTTGTTTCCACCGAAAACTTGTGTGCGAATATAAAATGTCCATATGTACACGCGGAATTTTATCTCAGATTTTTTTTGACATTTTTAAGTTTTGTTTTTTTTGCATTTTATAAAATAGGTTCATATGCACCTATGTGCGAAAACACCACCTCCCATGTATCCAGTACTTACATAGCTTAGCTCCCAAACTTTGACAGTTCCTTTCCAATCGACGACAGTTTGTAGTGCTAGAAGTGGTGCAAACAATAGAAAGAAAAGGAAGTTTCTTTGCTTTCCGAACTCCTAGCTTGTTTTTCTCCGCACGCATTATTACGCCATGCCTGCGAGCATGCACAAATTCGCTGGATACTAGATGAAGAAGTTATATTAGTTTTCTTTAGTAGATTAATTTTTGGAATGTGGGTAAGACAAGAACGGCATGAAGCGTGGCATCGGTGAAGCCGAGATTTGGATTGAGATGGGTGTGGCAAACTCGCGACATAGCGTAATTGCAGCAATATAGTGCAGGCAAGGGCGGAGGTTAAGCTTCCAGTGGTTAGTGTTAAAGGGAGGCGCACTAGTTAGGTCAAGCAAGATGCGGATAGAGCACGACGAGGCTGGAGACAAGGCTAGATGGGGGTGTTGTGCTTATTATATAATCTATTGCACAGAACTACAAATAAAAGTGGGCACGAAGTGGTTGAACATACCCTAAACACACCAAAAATTGGTTTCACAAACAAGATTATCAAAATCTACCACAGTGCAAACACAAACCCACAAGAACATCGGTGTGCAAATGGATCAACGAGGGCCATAGTTGAATCGGGACCAGATCAACCACTTGTGGCATCGGAGACGATGGTAAAGATGAGACCAAGTTAAGTTTTTTCAATATAATTAAGCCAAAAAAGGCCAAAATTGTATTCAAATCTTAATTTTTCAGAAGTTTATATTAATATTCAAATTTTGGGCTTAGGTGTCAAGTTGTTCTATATTGTTGCATTGAACTTATTATATATATTCTGTTAAAGAAGGACATCTGAGAAATAGAAAAAATGCTACCAAACCATAGGACAAGCAGAATATGGTTGGACAATGAGATGAACTATATTATATATAACCAAAACGCAAAGTCGGCTTAGAACTGGAGCATTTATGTTAGATTATTTATCAGGTTAGAGTTATGGAACCAAAAAAACCTCCCTGGACTGCAACATTTTTTTTAGTAATTGCATGCCAATTTAATATAGCACACTGTTATATATAAATTACTTCATTTATTTTTTACTTGATATTTAAAAGCTTTAAAATTTATAATAATTAACTCTCATAGAAGAGTCTCGTGCAAGAATACTTCTTTTGGAGGCAAAATTATCTCCTTCAATATAAGCACTCAAGTTATGATGATTTGCATACACATGACAGAAGATGTCCTAAGAAATCACTCCACAAATAGAAAACTATGATGGTCAAGAGCATGCACAAGTGAATAAGAAGAATAGAAAATCAGATTGAACCAAGAGCTGGCCTGATACGCACGCACGCACATGTGCAAGCCCGCGCTGCACATATATTCACCACACTGTCACTGTCGCTATGGGACTAATTAGTAAAGCAAATGTGTTTTTTTTTTTTGCGAATAGTAAAGCAAATGTGTTTGATTAGTTATTGTTTTTGTTGTGTCTCTTGATCGACCTAGAAACTTTGCTTCATTGCTCGGGATACTCTTAGTCCCGTTGCAGAACAGCAGAGATCCCTCTCGTCCGATCAGAGCTGCCATGCAGGCGCGCGTATCCAGGCGGTGTATGTGTTTAACAAAATGAGAAGCCATCTTACATCTAGGCAACTTTTGCTAGGCTACTCGGTAGTTTTTGTAGTTTGCAGACACCCAGTTTGTAGTTTGCATCTCCTTTAATTTTCCAAACAAATATGCTACTCAAACCTGCAGAATGCAGATGCATGCCCGACTTGATATGCTACTGAAATTCCACGAGGGTGTCAATGCCAGGAGAATATCTTTCAGGGCAAGATGTCGCGGACAAGCATGCATGAAAATGGGGCCAGATTTTTGGATAGACTAGGACAAAGCCCGTGCGTTGCTACGGATCAACTCACATGACTAAAAGTATTTACTTTAAAATGCTTTCAGCTACACTAAAGTTTTAAAATTAATCATAGTTGTGTGGTGCTTTGGGCATTCAGTCTTCCCCCAACTAATGTTGCATGGTTATGATAAGATTAGAGAAGAGTTGCATCCACAACATGAGAGCATCAACAAGAGTTTAAAAATTTGAGATAATTAGTAACTAATTAACTAATAATTTTTTCGAGAGTTGCAAATATCAAGTTCGATATATGGCACAATTATTCATGACACATAGATAAGCATTCAGGTGAAACCAAAAATATTAACTTACTTTTTCTTGAAAGCTCGCGAGATTGAGATGTCTGTAAATACTTTACCTCCAGGCTGCACCTGCACGTGTGGAGAACACAAACACAAAGAAAAAATAAACTAAGGGATTACTACATACCAAATTTTCAAGTAGGGATGACTTTGTAAGTACCATACCGTAAAACAAAAGGACTCCTAATTATATGGCATTATAAGATTTTCTCTCTTCTGGGTTTTCGATTGTAGCGAAATATCCTTCTCGAACTATGCTGGATTGTGCGCCGGGCGCTGAGTGATAAGGAGAGGACAGCTTGTTCGGCTCGCCTGAACGCCATCATGCAATTTTGCGCGTGTGGTCGGTCCGGCGTGGTGGGATTGTCTTGCATATGTTCTCGTCATGTACCCAGGTAGTTTTGTTTCATCTCCCGTAGTCTTTCCTTTGTCAGACTCGTGTGCGTCTAGGCGGCCCTCTCTGCGTAGGATATTCAGATGGTTACTCGTCCCAGGCTGGACAGGACCGACCTCATTAGTCTTGGGCCATGTGTGAGTTGTAATACGGGGCATCCTCAACCTTAATTAGCATGGTCATGGGCGACCTCTTCATTATCAAAATCGTCTAAATCAGCCGCGCTATAGTCCGTAATCAGCATTGCACGGAGTCTCTCGGTGAATCTGTTGCACTTTGCGCTTGACCTATCCATAATCAACCGAATGTCAGCTTTGGAGAGGATCACATCATCTTCCTCTTCAGTGCTCGAGTCAAAGGCTTCGTTTCAAATATCCTCCGCTTCAGAAAAGCTTGTGCCTGGCGCGCTCCTGCAACTTTGGCATCGTTGATTGCCTACTTCTTAATCTCAACCATGGACACGTCACATCTTCAGCGAGAACTTCTGTTCTGCTTGCCTGCGATGTCCCCATCTCCAGCGAAAATCCTTGCCGGTGAAAGCCCCTGGCGATGTTGTACTAACGTTCGTGCACGGCTTTAGCAAGAAAACTGCTCTGCATCCCCGACAGGCCGTCCCAACGAGTCCTCTGCGTCGTCCAGGGGAAGCCGTCCGTCGTACTCCACCGCGTCCGCCGTCCCGTCGGCGTCCAACAGCGATCTGCTTCTTTCCTGAGTTGGTTGTGGGGCGCCGCGAGCGGGATCTGATGGGCGCCGGTTGGCATCGCTGGCGGCAGCTCAGCCACTCCGGTTTGGCCGCTCGAACGGGACGAGAAACAGAAACAAAAGAATTGCCAGAAACGCCACCTCCGCCACCCGTCTGCTCATCAGAACGCCGGCAGGTCGGGCCGCCGCCTATTCTCCTGCGCAACCAATTGCCAGAAACGCCACCTCCGCCACCCGTCTGCTCATCAGAACGCCGGCAGGTCGGGCCGCCGCCTATTCTCATGCGCAACCGCCGCGGGGGTTTGCGGATCTGGTCGAGCGGGGGGTTATGGCCGGAGATCGACAGGGTTGGAGCTCGGGACCTGGGACGGCGCTTGTCTTGGAACTCGACGGAGACGGCGGCCACGACGGAGACCACTCGTGGGAGAACTTCTGGAGCACCAACCTACAACACGCTCGGCAGGTGTCAACCAGATTGATCCGGCGGCGGCTTGTGGTCTTTTTTTTTTTTGTGAACTGGCGGCTTGTGGTCTGGGATGAAGGAACTCGGGGGCTAGAAAAAAGGAGCGTCGAACCGGTACCATGGCAACTGATGTATTATGTATTTTGGTGGGAGGGCAAAACAGTCCAATAAAAAGCGTTGACGAAATTTTTGGCAGAAACCTTAGCTTGACGGACCAAACCACGGAAACCTTAGCTCCTTTATTATTAGGTATAGATATAGATAGATTTGTCCATCGCAGTCATCCTCGATTAGGCGGCAAACATCCTGCCACGCAACCGCCCGATCCCAACCGTTAACCATACTGTCTACCCTGATATATTAATCAAAAGAAACTTCGCCGCCCTTCACAGCAGCCTCTGATCCAGAGCCACTTGGATATGTCGATTTGCCGGCCTATGGATGTTGGCAGCTGACAACGCAGTATTGTCCATGACAGGACACGTTTCTAGTCTCTTCTGTCACAACTTAATCTGATGACAATGTCATTATCGTAACAAGATCCAAATATATATACGAGACAATGACCAGACGCCCCTGGTATGCGAGGTTACTGGTCCCTTCTGTTAGCAATAATCTTTCCTAGTATTAGACTTGTGAGTCAAATTAGTAAGAGTCCATGTTAGGTTTGGTTTCCATGCCAAACCGTGTTGTGTTCGTGAGTTGTAATCTCTAGTTGGTTTTGGTCCTTGTTAGAGTCCTAGTCAGGTTAGTTTCCAAGTTGGATTAGGAGTACTAGTACGTGTCGATTTACACGTTCGGGTACGAGTAGGTTTAGCAGAACGTTTTAGCTAGGTCCAGGTTCTTTATATACGTAGCAAAGGTGTAGAAGTTTGTATCGTGAGTTGAGACAAAGAAAACAGAAAAACAATAAAGAGAGGAAAATTATAGGGTGTGACATGCACCCTTGGCGATAAATTTTGTGTTTGCGTGTGTTCGTCTAGTTTGATGTAATCGATCCGTGGGAGAATCCCAACAATTGGTATCAGAGCGAGGTCGAAGATTTGAAGCTACGCTTGCCCCGGGGAGGCGACCCTACTAGCGCCTCGGGGCAGGCGACCGTCGCTCGGCGAAGCGGCCGGGTGGAGCAGGCGTTGCGCTGTTGTTAGCGAGGCAGCGGGCGATCGTTGCTCGGTGGAGCAACACGGAAGGGTTGACAGCGTGTTGTCGTTGGCGAGGCGAGGTGGTGGATGGTCGTTGGTGGGAGAGGTGGTGCCGAGGTGTGGTACCGGGAGTCTCGTCAAGATCGTCGTCCGCGGGTTTTTCGTCAAAGTCGTCTTCGGAGGAGTCTGATGAGTCAAGGAGTCGTGGTCGTGCAAGTTGGCACGTCGGGTCGTCGTCGAGTCTGTGAGTCGTCGTTGTGTCCAAGTGCTTGTCTCTGTGAGGATCTGTTGCAGTTGAAGCGTGTGGAGGTTGAGGGACTGTCCGGTGAGGGATATCACCATGGGCGAAGACGCAACAAGAGGATAGCGGGTAGCTGTCAGCGTGCCTCAACCAAGTCGTCTACGTGTCTCGACGAGAGGATCAATGTCAAGTGTGAAGGGGGCGGTAAACCAGTGAAGGGGAGTCTCTTTAATGAGAACCTGTCTCTACATGAGGCTGGAGTGGATGGTGTAGTCCACGAGGTAGTCGGCATGTATTGCGCTAGGGTGGACGTGTGTTCCACGGTTGCTAGCGTGGCTGGGTAGTCCGGATCAAGCTTGAGTTGTTCCGTAAATTCGCCAAGTTAAAATTGGGGAGAGCCAATTAAACTTGTCGTGGAGCGAGGCCTAGACAAGACGCAGATATGCAAAGGAGTCAAGATCGGAGAAGCACGAAAGACCAAGAGTCAAGATTAGAGAGAGATTGTTAGCAATAATCTTTCCTAGTATTAGACTTGTGAGTCAAATTAGTAAGAGTCCATGTTAGGTTTGGTTTCCATGCCAAACCGTGTTGTGTTCGTGAGTTGTAATCTCTAGTTGGTTTTGGTCCTTGTTAGAGTCCTAGTCAGGTTAGTTTCCAAGTTGGATTAGGAGTACTAGTACGTGTCGATTTACACGTTCGGGTACGAGTAGGTTTAGCAGAACGTTTTAGCTAGGTCCAGGTTCTTTATATACGTAGCAAAGGTGTAGAAGTTTGTATCGTGAGTTGAGACAAAGAAAACAGAAAAACAATAAAGAGAGGAAAATTATAGGGTGTGACATGCACCCTTGGCGATAAATTTTGTGTTTGCGTGTGTTCGTCTAGTTTGATGTAATCGATCCGTGGGAGAATCCCAACACCTTCTATGACAAAGTGATATGATAATTACAATAATAATATGTACCAAAGTCACAATTCTGTAGTGCTGTTTGCTTCTTTAGCCATGGGAATCAAATGACGAAGCTCACAACTTAGCGAAAGCAAGTAACCAGTTGGCCTGAAAAGTCACTTTGGATGACGGCCTCCTTGGAGCCCTTTTTGAGTTTTACAGAATTGGTATTTGAAGTTTTAGAAAGTTCCGAAAACAATCCTAGATGTTGATAATGTCGTATCCTACGGTTGTGCAAAATCTCAAAGAGAATTAGTTTGCATTATGGCATACAAAAAAAAGACAAATACTGATAAATGTGAAAGGTGTTTGAATTTTGCGCTGCTCACTACCTCCGATCAGGAAATTTTGAACTTCTCAAAATACATAGTATGTCGCATCGGGTTTTACAAACGGGTAGATTTTATCATTATCTACATTTGTGTTTTTTCCAAAAATTTTAAAACTTCAAAATGTTAACTATAAATAACAATAAAGGTTCCATGGGGCCTGTCCTCGAAATGATGGAATCCCATTTTTGCATCTAAAGGTATAATTGTTGCACCCCCATGGGGCTCTCACAGCGATTTCAGCATCTCCACCGTCGGATCACCCCATCTTTGCCCCACTTTGCATCTCATCCGTTTAAAGTGAGTGTTCCAATTGGCCCTCCCACTAGCTAACCCCATGCAACAGCCGTTTTTTACCCACCTCGCATCGCGTGTGGGTCCCACCATTGGCCGGGTCCACTCGTCGGTGATTGTGGGTGCGGTTTGGTCCAGTCAGGCATCGCGTGGGAGATCTCCACTCCCAGGGGTAGAGTAGTCATTTGACATGGGTGGTTGTGCGTGAGACAAAATCAGAGAGCCCACCGACCAAACCCTACCCGTTCGTTCGCACCAGCCGCCTCTCTCGTCTTCCTCCTCTCCCCTCGCGCCCCCATCCCGCCGCCACCTCCCCCTCCTGCGCCTCTTCTCCCAATCCCCTCCTGCGCCGGTGACGGGCGGCACGGGCGACCGGCGGCGCAGGCGACCTCGTCGCGGGCGACCTCCGCAGGAGCCGGCATGAGTGAGGTCACGAGAATGGCGCTGCCTGTGGTTTCTCGGGCGCGCGGGGGTGCCGCCGCCGGTGGAAGCGCGAGCACGCGCGAGCAGCCCCGCCAAGGCTACCGATGGAGGATCAACGCTGTGTCACGGACCGGCGCCGCCGGTACAGGCGCGAGCACATGGGAGCAGAACCGGCCCTGCAGGTCGTCGACCATTCATTTTGGCAAGGTACATATCCCACACCCTCTCTTTTCGAGTGCTAATCGTCTCTATTTTCGTGGTCGCGGCGGCCGGGCAGCATGGCGCGTGCGGCGGCAGAGCACATGGTGCCTGCGGCCAGATCCCGCAGTTCCCTGCGTTGCTGGTCCGATTTTTTTTTTCTAGATTAATTGGCTAGCTAGCTCCATATCTAGATCTGTGGCTTGTAGTGTGATTTTTTTGCTAGATCGATTGCTAGCTAGCTTCATTACCTAGATCCATGGCTATGTGATTCTTTTGGTAGCACATGCTCAAGCTCTTGGCTAGATTAGGTTGCCGTGTGATTTTTTTCCTAGCACATGGTCAGGTTCTTTTTTTTTTGCGATACATGGTCAGGTTCTTGGCTACATCAATTAGCTAGCAAGATCCATTATCTAGGTCCGTGGCTCTATGATTGTTTGAGTAGCACATGCTCAAGTTGTTGGCTTGCTTGGTCTAATTTGACTCTATATTATGGACATGTACCAGAGAAGATACGTGACTTGAAGTTGATATTTGGCATGATGGCATCGACACTTAAGGTGATTTATCTTTCTTTTCTAGATTTCCTCTTAGATGACCGCTGCAATGTCACTTGTTTATTTGGTATGCAACTACTAATATCACTGAATTGTTGTTTTCTTTTTCAGTGTTGAGCTTTCTAATTATCATTGATCATGGAGGAATACAAACTGACAAATACAAGAGCCAGGTGAACATTATTCCTAACTGAGCATTTTTTAACTTATTTTCTCCCTTTTTGGATTTTCTTCTCAAATGTTATTTATTTCTCTGTAATGAAGCACTTTTACTATTGAATGCAAAGTTAGTTGATGTAAAGGATCTTATTTTCCCCTTCGGGGTCGACGGTGTACTACAAAATTGCTCTAGAATATTGCTGGAATAGTTCTTATTGTTATATAAGAAGTGCAGATTCAGCGACATGTTTTAGCAGTCTGTGGTCTAACATGTTTTTGAAATATAATGTTTCTTCTTTGTGGTGTTCTTTAGGTGAGCAACAGTGTTTTAGCAGTCCAATTATGTAGTAGCCTATACAAGTTCTATAGATCAGAAGAAGGTTATGAATTTAATGCTTTGGCATGTTACTGCTAATAGGAAATGCATACGGTGAGATTTACTTTTCCCAACTTCCTTTGCATCTTCGCATATAAATGAATATGGAGTATTTTTTTTTCAACGTGCATCAATTAAATTTGCAAGTTAATCAAGTTTTCAATTTATTCGCAAAAGAAAAATTTGAAATTGTTGCCAAACAGAGGATAGGCTTGGGTACCTTTCATTTCACTGCTGGACATGATGCACATTCCATTAGAGCATATTTACAAATAATTTCAGGCTACTGTTTGTGTTTCCCGTTAATTTCAGGTGCCCACGTGATGGTGCTCACAGGTGCGGTATTGCAATGGTCAGCGGCAACATTACATGCCGTGTGCAGATAAAAAATCTCCAAAGCACCTATCAGTTGGTTGCCTCGTGCCCCAGGTTTTGTTTATACTACACATCATGAATAAATTTTATCATGGATATGTAGTATATCACATTGTTATTTTGGCAACTCAACCCCATCTCCCGCTAGGTAATAATCTGTTGCCTATGATCTAGGTTGTTATGATGAATATATTGCTTAGATAAGGGGACCATGCTTTTTCCAGGATATTACTAAATATTTTTCTCTGAATAATTGGTTGTTTTTCTTATGAAAATTAGTGTAGACTATATACTCTGTAAGTGTAGAACTTTGGAACATTGGCGAGATAGACTAAAAAGGAAGTGCTACTTCTCCGTAAGTATATTGTTGTGAAAAATCCACTTACTAAAACAGCAGTTCTACCTTCAACCACAATTGTGGGCGTTGGGCACATCAACACTGACCTTCAACAGCAGTTAGTTAAAATTAATCAATTATATGTACAGGGAGAATCCAAGAATTATTTGCTATGGTAATAATTGTTATATTGAGATGTCGTAAATGATCTTTAGCTTACACACCATAGAGATTAAAATGTCACTTTACCTGGCTGTTTTCTCTTCTATTACGGTACGTATAGTACAGTTATGTATACCAACTTGGACTATTCATCTGTAATAAAACTTATGCTTTTCTATTTCAGAGATTAAATGAGACTAGCGCTATGAAGTGTTCTCTTTTATTTATTGGTCAGATTGTTGGATGTCAGGTAATATAATTTTTATATTTCATCGATTGTTATGCTTGTTTTCCTATAATGAAGTTGATCAAACATATGCCTTAATATAATTTTTCTGCGTGAGTAATTTTTTGCCTTTGGATAACTTATATTTGGTACCAAATTAAAGTTTTGCTTTACTTTCAGCGGTCGTATTTGAGAATATTGGTGTGCTTTACTTCCAGTCATTATAGTTGTTGATCTTAAATATGCTTTGTGTGTTCGTGCATTTGCCCTTTTGTAGGTTGAATAGTTGTACCCTAAATATTTAATTCTCCTACTATTTCAGCGTCAACTCTCTAGAGAAATCAACAGTGTCCTATGTTCATGTGTTTCTGCATTTTTGTTCTCACCTTGGCTGGTCCGTAACAAAACTCAATTCCTAATGATGAACACTTAAGGTAACCCTTCCACCATTGAGGATTGTTGCAGTATTTCATGTTTCCCTCGATTATTGGCAATTGTTCTTATTTCTGATCAATAACAAGAAGTGACTCGATTATGCAATTCATTTTTGTTGTAATGCATCCCAGCTTCTATTCTATGACATTTATTCAGCCAAGAATTATATTGCTCTTACCTATTATTTGTGTGATGTGCTTTATTCATTGTCCTGCCTATTAGCATTTTAGAAACTTCAAACTTGATTTCTGTGATTTTTATTACAAAGTATGTAAGCTTATTAGGAGTTGTCAGTTACAGCTTTGTAAGGTAGAGAAAGAAACTCAGGATGTTTCTAACCACGTGAATGTGATTTTTATTGCTACCTATAATTATGTTTTCATACGTTTCTTAGTTTGGACAAGGTTTCACTTTTTCTAATAAGTTCATCTCGAAATCCATTTTTGGATAGTGGATAACTTTTTCATTTTTATAAACTCCTTCAGCTACACACCACGAATGTGCTTGTGGAAGATTCAGTAATTGCGTAAAAACTAAGGTCATCGCTTCTTCCTCTTTTTCTTTGCAACTCGATCATTTGCATATTTTATTTGTTTTCATAGTAGAAGATTGGCTTCGTATGAGTGAATTTCTTAAGGTGTCATGTGTTCTTATCGGTTTCTCCACCTTTACTTATTCTGGGGTGTGCCATGGCGCACCATCCCGTGAAATTCGCTCTCGCATGACTAAAAATCAAATGTTAGACAATAGCACTAGCAATAACCGAAGAGCAAAGCATGGCCGCTGCTGTAGTTTGATCCCGCCAGGAAAAGGGGTCTCACGGTGAGGACAGGTTCGCTTGTTCATCACTTAATCCCCACTGGTTTGAGGTGTTCACCGCATCTACTTGCTCCTATCGTTTATTCTTGCCTTATCATTGGTTCTCTTGGAATATGCTCATATTGACAGCTTTTTCTTCGTCTTTGTTGGAGCAGGAGATGGTGTGGCAAGGCAGGGGACTGGGGAGTGCATGATGCTAATCAATTCCAGTATGTACGCCACAGTGCCTCTTCCCTTCTTTTCTGGTATATCAATCCATTTCGCATATATGCAGCCACCCACTGAAATAGCATATTGTTATTGCAATCCATACATGAAGATCTATTGGAGGTGTGCAGCAAGGACACGCCACATAATTTTTGCTGGTCTTACAAAAGGTATCTATGAAAAAGTAACCAATTTGTGATGCAAACAACCATTCTAGGCCTTGAACAACTTCTCTTGAGTTGTCCCATTTCTTAAAATCTTCTCTGCCCTAGGTTGGCCTCAAACTACCTCATTCAGCCTATTCGATGATCTTATTTACTTTTACCAACTTGCTGAAACTGTAATCGTGTATTTTCCTGTGTGGTCAGCCATGTCCTGGCAGCACCAAGGGACAAAGCATCGATGACTGCGACCTCGCTGACTTTGCAATGTCCTAGGTGTAGATTTTAAGTAGTGGCACGGGCATATGCATCCATTATGAGAGCTGTTTATAAGCAGTTGTAGTTCTGCTGAAAATCATGTTACATATCAGCGTTGCAACATAATCTTCCACCAATATTTATCTCTGGTTAGTACAATTATGTATGTACATGGTGCTCACAGTTCGCATGTTTTCTGCATGTTTGTAGCTCGCCTGGTTATGACCTATGATTTTACATTTTGCACGTGCTATGTACTTTTAAAGGAGTATGAAATAGCTGCGACCATGATGCTATGTTTTCTTGCTTTAGAGAAACGCCATGGATCAGATCAGTAAGCATTCACAAACGAAATTAAATAATATATACTTCCAAAGAGGAAATAGTAGTAGTCTGAAAATGATAATGTTGTTAACTGCTGGACTTTGATATGCTTGATCTTATGATGATAGTTCTGCCAATGTATTTGGTAGAATTAGTTCATTGTCTTACATATAGGTCTATGCTGAGAGGACTATTTCACAGACGATGTCATTGGTTGTAAAAAAAAGCATGGACCTAGGTACATGCACATAGATCCAAGGCTCCCATGCGTTTTTTATAGACTGGGAATTCTTGTGATTTCATAAAGAAGTTCTCTGTCGTTTTTTACATGATGCCAAAAATATTAGGGATTCATCTTGAGAGAGATCTGTTCCAGTAGTTGCCTAATGTGAACCTGAATGAGACCTCAATATATTTAGCTGTTGTTATCTCGGAACCATCTATAAGTACATCTTTAAATATATTTCCTATTTTCGCTGCTTGTATGTATTGCATTTATTTGCTAAATAATTAGTGTCCTCTTTTGCTAGATTTTTTTGTTTCACTTCATTAATAAACGATTTCTCAAGCAAGCCTTGTATTTTCAGTTCTTTAAAGAGTAATTGCTTGCTTATTTGTTGACAAAAGGTGGGGAGAGGAACTTGAGCGACTCTTGGCACATATATTACAGATTTGTTGCATACAGCTTTAAGGTAAAACCCTCTTAAACTATTTTCCTTTAGTGGCATGCTATTAGACTGTCGTGTCGTCATTACTTAGCGTGCAATATTGTTTGTTTCCTTTGTCTCATAAGAAATATATGTTGCCCCGTTGAAATAATCCCTTTTGTATCTACATGGAAAAATTTTAATTTTCTTTCTTTCAATGTATAGTACAACATACCCATCTTCTGTTTTCTGTATTACTTTGTTCTCTACAATCTGACAATACTGACAGAAGGATATGTATATAACCTTAAAAAGTTTTGTGCATAATGTATTTCTATTCTAAGTTATTGGCTTTGTTAGATTTATGTTGTGGGTGAGAATGATGGATAAGAGCTTACAGTTGATTCGGTGTATACATTTTTTGGTTCATCATGTCCACTATATGTGATGGTTTTCTAAGTAGCTTCCGAGATACGCCGTGAGTGCATCTTCTTAACCTGCATTTTGAAGCTCAAGAATTTTCCATTTGCATAAATGGATAGTTTTGTTGTACTGAATTTCTGTTATGTTGTCATTTACTTAAACGCAGAGATGCCACTGCTCGAGTTCGCATGATCGTTTATCTGAAAAAATATACACCGCTAGGGTTGTATACATGCTCAGTCAGCCAATTTATCCTCTCATCAGATTGGAGCTCTACTCTGCATTTAACAACGGACTATTTAAAGTGTGTATGTGCCTATCAGCTTGGCGTGGGAAACGGAAGAATCCCTGTCGCTGCCATCGTCTAAAATATGTGTGTATCTAAAGGTAGTGCACACATATGGTTTCAGCATGCAAAGCGAGAACCTCAGATTTAATTTCTAGGGTCATATAATTGCTATAACGAGTCATAAATATGCAAATTTCTTGGATTATATAATTTTACTTCCTGCTTCATATATTCTTTGTAGTTTCATAGTTGGAGAATCGCTCTGCTTTTGGGCTGTTGTAGACTGCTCTTTCAACATTGAATTTTCATTCTCATATATGTGCTTGCCATCTCGTATGATTCACTGTCGTATCATGTAGGTTGTTGGGGTTCTAACAATTTGCATGCTTCAGGCGATGCTGAAGCCCAACCACAAGTACATGACTCACGTGGCTGAGGAGGCAAAATATTGGCCATCATCATGTTCTGCGCGTCAATTCACCGTCCTTATCCTGCTTATGGGAGTCTTTCAGTGTGTAGAAGTCCTATGGACAGTTTGGTGGACGCAAATAGGATACACGTAATGATTATAAATACTCGAAGATTATAGCTACTGTAAGCTTGACAGGAAAAAGGGTTGTGAGAAAACTCTGGTGCTCATCTACTCGCTGACTAATCACTGATTTACATTGATATGCTTAATATAGCATTTTAGAAATTATGAAAGATGGGTTCATGCGAGAGAAGCTTTTTTGCCGTCAAACATGTCTTCGTTCTCCTGAACAATTACTAAATTTATTGTATTTTGGAGTGGTCTTCTTTGTAACGTTCACGGTTAGTGGTTTAGGTTTATTTAAACATATAGGTGCCTCCTTGGGGAAGCATATAGAGATGAGAATGGATACAATAAATGAATGTTAATTGCTATTTTCTCTTTTTTTTCCAGGTTGTATAAAAAAGGTTGTTACTCTGTTTGAATTTTTTTCATATGTTTTGTAAGACCTGAGAAAATTATTATTACTTTTTCACTTATACACGAATTTTACGGGATCGTGCGCCAAGGCGCACATAAAAATCTAGTCTAGGTAATTTTTGCTAGTCTACTAGGTGGCAAGCTTAATTACAAGCCAGTTTTCGTAGTTTGCAGATAGCCAGCTGATTATTAATTCGGCATCTCTTTTAATTTCCAAACAAATACACTTCTCAAAACTGCGGGTGCTTTTTCAAACAAATTGCTATATGGTATTGAAATTCCACGAGATTATCGATGCGAAGAGTATGTCCTTCAGGTCAATAATGATGCCTCGGACAAGACTGAAAATGAGACCAGAATTTTGGATTGATTTCTTCATCACAACCATAACCGATTGGGCGGCAGATATGGTGCCAAGCAACCGGCTGATCCCCACCGACAACCACAACTTCGCCCACGAATATGATCGAAAGTGTTAGGGCAATATGCTTGTTGTATTACCAGGGGGCCAGAGGCCACAATATATAATACATGTACAGGTGCACATATGCAGAAAGCCCCCTAACATATGGGGAAACTACAATAGACAGATATATACATCTAACACCCCCCTCAAACTCATGGTGGATCCACAACACTGAGTTTGGAGAGTAAGAAATCATGCTGCGCTCGAGTCTGTGCCTTCGTAAAGAAATCCGCCAACTGCAAATCTGAAGGCACATAATGAACCGCAACAACCTCATCCTATACCTGTGCACGTGTGTAAAAAGCATCAACACCGATATGCTTAGTCAGCTCATGCTTGACCGGATCACGTGCAATACTGATAGCACTCCGTACCGTCGTACAAAAGTGCAGTCGGTGTCGTAACAGAGATCCCAAAATCTGCAAGCAACCACCGTAACCAAGTCACCTCAGCAATCAACAAAGCCATAGCCCGCAACTCAGACTCAACACTCGAACGAGAAACTGCGACCTGTTTCTTCGTCTTCCAAGCAACAAGCGAACCACCAAGAAACAAACAGTAAGCAGAAAGCGAACGAAGATCCGTAGGATCACTCGCCCACGTAGCATCCAAATAGCACTGGAGCTGGAGAGAGCTGAAACGGGGAAAGAAAAGATGACGAGTGATCGTGCCACGAAGATAACGAAGAACACGGAGGAGATGACTATAGTGAACAGTGGTAGGAGCGGAGACAAACTGACTCAGAATATGAACAGGATAAGAAATATCAGGACGAGTGACAGCAAGATAAACAAGACTCCCAACAAGATGGCGATAACGGGTGGGATCATGAAGAGGATCACCATCAGTAGGACGAAGCTTAACATTAAGCTCCATAGGAGTATCGACTATGTGCTCATCCCCAAAAGCAGCACGAGCAAGAAGATCCTGAATGTACTTTTCCTGAGAGATAGAAAAGCCATCAGAAGTGGAGGAAACCTCAATGCCAAGAAAATAGCGAAGAGGACTAAGATCAGTCATAAGAAACTGATCACGAAGACGAGCCTTGACGAAGGCAATATACTCAGGATCATCACCAGTAATAATCATATCATCAACATAGAGAAGAAGAAGAATACGTCCACGAGGAGAAGTGTGAACGAAAAGTGCTGCATCATGAAGACTAGGAGAGAAACCAGCGGCAGTCACCATAGAGGCATGATACGTCTCAAACGTATCTATAATTTCTTATGTTCCATACTACTTTTATGATGATACTCACATGTTTTATACATACTTTATGTCATATTTATGCATTTTCCGGCACTAACCTATTAACGAGATGCCGAAGAGCCAGTTGCTGTTTTCTGCTGTTTTTGGTTTCAGAAATCCTAGTAAGGAAATATTCTCGGAATTGGACGAAATCAACGCCCAGGGGCCTATTTTCCCACGAAGCTTCCAGAACACCGAAAGGGAACCGAAGTGGGGTGACGAGGCGCCGCCACACTAGGGCGCCGCGGCCCAGGAGGGGCCCGTGCGGCCCTAGCGTGTGGGGCCCCCGTGAGCCCTCCGACTCTGCCCTTCCGCCTACTTAAAGTCTTCGTCGTGAATACCCCAGTACCGAGAGCCACGATACGGAAAACCTTCCAGAGACGCCGCCACCAATCCCATCTCGGGGGATTCAGGAGATCGCCTCCGGCACCCTGCCGGAGAGGGGAATCATCTCCCGGAGGACTCTTCACCGCCATGGTCGCCTCCGGAGTGATGTGTGAGTAGTTCACCCCTGGACTATGGGTCCATAGCAGTAGCTAGATGGTCGTCTTCTCCTAATTGTGCTATCATTGTTAGATCTTGTGAGCTGCCTAACATGATCAAGATCATCTATTTGTAATGCTACATGTTGCGTTTGTTGGGATCCGATGAATAGTGAATGCTATGTTATGTTGATTATCAATCTATTATCTATGTGTTGTTTATGATCTTGCATGCTCTCCGTTGCTAGTAGAGGCTCTGGCCAAGTTGATACTTGTAACTCCAAGAGGGAGTATTTATGCTCGATAGTGGGTTCATGCCTCCATTAAATCTGGGACAGTGACAGAAAGTTCTAAGGTTGTGGATTGCTGTTGCCACTAGGGATAAAACATCAATGCTATGTCTAAAGATGTATTTGTTGATTACATTACGCACCATACTTAATGCAATTGTCTGTTGTTTGCAACTTAATACTGGAGGGGGTTCGGATGATAACCTGAAGGTAGACTTTTTAGGCATAGATGCATGCTGGATAGCGGTCTATGTACTTTGTCGTAATGCCCAATTGAATCTCACAATACTCATCATAACATGTATGTGCATGGTCATGCCCTCTTTATTTGTCAATTGCCCAACTGTAATTTGTTCACCCAACATGTTATTTATCTTATGGGAGAGACACCACTAGTGAACTGTGGACCCCGGTCCATTCTTTTACATCGAATACAATCTACTGCAATACTTGTTCTACTGTTCTCTGCAAACAATCATCATCCACACTATACATCTAATCCTTTGTTACAGCAAGCCGGTGAGATTGACAACCTCACTGTCACGTTGGAGCAAAGTAATTTGGTTGTGTTGTGCAGGTTCCACGTTGGCGCCGGAATCCCTGGTGTTGCACCGCACTACACTCCGTCGCCATCAACCTTCAACGTGCTTCTTGGCTCCTACTGGTTCGATAAACCTTGGTTTCTTACTGAGGGAAAACTTGCCGCTGTACGCATCACACCTTCCTCTTGGGGTTCCCAACGGACGCGTGATGTACGCGTATCAAGCACTTTTTCTGGCGCCGTTGCCGGGGAGATCAAGACACGCTGCAAGGGGAGTCTCCACCTCCAATCTCTTTATTTTGTTTTTGTCTTGCTTTATTTTTATTTACTTCTTTGTTTGCTGCATTATATCAAAACACAAAAAAATTAGTTGCTAGTTTTACTTTATTTACTGTCTTGATCTCCATATTAAAAACACAAAAAATTAGTTACTTGCATTTACTTTATCTAGTTTGCTTTATTTACTATTGCTAAAATGGGTACTCCTGAAAATACTAAGTTGTGTGACTTCACAAACACAAATAATAATGATTTCCTATGCACACCTATTGCCCCACCTGCTACTACAGCAGAATTCTTTGAAATTAAACCTGCTTTACTGAATCTTGTTATGAGAGAGCAATTTTCTGGTGTTAGTTCTGATGATGCTGCTGCCCATCTTAATAATTTTGTTGAACTATGTGAAATGCAAAAGTATAAGGATGTAGGTGGTGACATTATAAAATTAAAATTATTTCCTTTCTCCTTAAGAGGAAGAGCTAAAGATTGGTTGCTATCTCTGCCTAAGAATAGTATTGATTCATGGACTAAATGTAAGGATGCTTTCATTGGTAGATATTATCCTCCTGCTAAAATTATATCTTTGAGAAGTAGCATAATGAATTTTAAGCAATTGGATACTGAGCATGTTGCCCAAGCATGGGAAAGAATGAAATCTTTGGTTAAAAATTGCCCTACCCATGGACTGACTACTTGGATGATCATCCAAACCTTTTATGCAGGACTGAATTTTTCTTCACGGAACCTATTGGATTCAGCTGCTGGAGGTACCTTTATGTCCATCACTCTAGGCGCCGCAACAAAGCTTCTTGATAATATGATGATTAATTACTCTGAATGGCACACAGAAAGAGCTCCACAAGGTAAGAAGGTAAATTCTGTTGAAGAAACCTCTTCCTTGAGTGATAAGATTGATGCTATTATGTCTATGCTTGTGAATGGTAGGACTAATGTTGATCCTAATAATGTTCCGTTAGCTTCATTGGTTGCTCAAGAAGAACATGTTGATGTGAATTTCATTAAAAATAATAATTTCAACAACAATGCTTATCGGAATAATTCTAGTAACAACTATAGGCCATACCCTTATAATAATGGTAACGGTTATGGTAATTCTTATGGGAATTCTTACAGCAATAATAGGAATACACCCCCTGGACTTGAAGCCATGCTTAAAGAATTTATTAGTACACAAACCGCTTTTAACAAATCTGTTGAAGAAAAGCTTGGGAAAATTGATATACTTGCTTCTAAAGTTGATAGTCTTGCTGCTGATGTTGATCTTTTGAAATCGAAAGTTATGCCTAATGAAAATAATGATATTAAGTCATTTTCTACAGCAAACGCCATCCAAGTTAGAATTAATGAGAATATAAGATTGATGGCCGAATTGCGTGCTAGGTGGGAAAAAGAAAAAATGCTAAAGAAGATAATATAGCTAAAGTTTGGACTATTACCACCACTAGTAATGCTAATGCTACACATGTTGCTACACCTCCTACTATCAATGGTAAAATAATTGGTGTTGGCAATGTTTCCACTTCTAATGCAAAGCCTGCAAAACTGCCGGAACCTGCTAAAACTGCTAAAACTGCTTGTGATAAAACTGCTGAAATTTTTTCCAACGTTGGGGATAATGATCCCATTGCTTTAGATCATAATGGTTTAGATTTTGATGATTGTCACATCTCTGAAGTTATAAAGTTCTTACAAAAACTTGCTAAAAGTCCTAATGCTAGTGCTATAAATTTGGCCTTTACAAAACATATTACGAATGCTCTCATAAAAGCTAGAGAAGAGAAATTAGAACGCGAAGCTTCTATTCCTAGGAAGTTAGAGGATGGTTGGGAGCCCATCATTAAGATGAAGGTCAATGACTTTGATTGTAATGCTTTATGTGATCTTAGTGCAAGTATTTCCGTTATGCCTAGAAAAATCTATAACATGCTTGACTTGCCACCATTGAAAAATTGTTATTTGGATGTTAATCTTGCTGATAACTCTACAAAGAAACCTTTGGGGAGAGTTGATAATGTTCGTATTACGGTTAACAATAACCTTGTCCCCGTTGATTTTGTTGTCTTGGATATTGAATGCAATGCATCTTGTCCCATTATATTGGGAAGACCTTTTCTTCGAACTGCTGGTGCTATTATTGATATGAAGGAAGGTAATATTAAGTATCAATTTCCTCTCAAGAAAGGTATGGAACACTTCCCTAAAAAGAGAATGAAGTTACCTTTTGATTATATCATTAGAACAAATTATGATGTTTATGCTTCATCTCTTGATAATACTTGATACGCACTTTCTGCGCCTAGCTGAAAAGCGTTAAAGAAAAGCGCTTATGGGAGACAACCCATGATTTTACTACAGTACTTTTGTTTTATATTTGAGTCTTGGAAGTTGTTACTACTGTAGCAAAATCTCCTTATCTTAATTTTGTTGCATTGTTGTGCCAACTAAAGTCTTTGATAGTAAGGTTCATACTAGATTTGGATTACTGCGCAGAAACAGATTTCTTGCTGTCACGAATTTGAGCAGTAGTCTCTATAGGTAACTCAGCAAATTCTGCCAATTTACGTGAGTGATCCTCAGATATGTACGCAACTTTCATTCAATTTGAGCATTGTCATCTGAGCAAGTCTGGTGCACCTAAAAAATTCGTCTTTACGTACTGTTCTGTTTTGACAGTTTCTGCCTTTTATTTCGCATTGCCTGTTTTGCTATGCTTGATGGATTTCTTTATTCCATTAACTTTCAGTAGCTTTGTGCAATGTCCAGAAGTGTTAAGAATAATTATGTCACCTCTGAACATGTGAATTTTGATTATGCACTAACCCTCTAATGAGTTGTTTTGAGTTTGGTGTGGAGCAAGTTTTCAAGGATCAAGAGAGGAGGATGATACAATATGATCAAGGAGAGTGAAAGCTCTAAGCTTGGGGATGCCCCGGTGGTTCATCCCTGCATATTTCAAGAAGACTCAAGCATCTAAGCTTGGGGATGCCCAAGGCATCCCCTTCTTCATCGACAACATTATCAGGTTCCTCTAGTGAAACTATATTTTTATTCCATCACATCTTATGCGCTTTACTTGGAGCGTATGTATGTTTTTATTTTTGTTTTGTTTGAATAAACTGGATCCTAGCATTCTTTGTGTGGGAGAGAGACACGCTTCGCTGTTGCATATGGACAAATGTGTCCTTAGGCTTTACTCATAATGTTCGTGGCGAAGGTTGAACTGCTTCGTTAAATTGTTATATGGTTGGAAACGGGAAATGCTACATGTGGTAATTGGTATAATATCTTGAATAATGTGATACTTGGCAATTGTTGTGCTCATGTTTAAGCTCTTGCATCATATACTTTGCACCTATTAATTAAGAAATACATAGAGCTTGCTAAAATTTGGTTTGCATGATTGGTCTCTCTAAGGTCTAGATATTTTCTAGTAAGGGTCGAACAACAAGGAAGACGGTGTAGAGTCTTATAATGCTTACAATATGTCTTTTATGTGAGTTTTGTTGTACCGGTTCATACTTGTGTTTGTTTCAAATAACCTTGCTAGCCTAAGCCTTGTATTGAGAGGGAATACTTCTCATGCATCCAAAATCCTTGAGCCAAACACTATGCCACTTGTGTCCACCATACCTACCTACTACATGGTATTTCTCCGCCATTCCAAAGTAATTGCTTGAGTGCTACCTTTAAAATTTCTATTCTTTGCCTTTGCAATATATAGCTCATGGGACAAATAGCCTAAAAACTATTGTGGTATTGAATATGTACTTATGCATCTTATCTCTTATAAGTTGCTTGTTGAGCGATAAGCATGTTCCTGGGGACGCCATCAACTACCCTTTGTTGAATATCATGTGAGTTTCTATGCATGTTCATCTTGTCTGAAGTAAGGGTGATTTATCATGAGTTGAATGGTTTGAGTATGCATATTGTTAGAGGAGAGCATTGGGCCGCTAACTAAAGCCATGATCCATGGTGGAAGTTTCAGTTTTGGACAACTATCCTCAATCTCTTATGAGAATATTATTTGTTGCTGAATGCTTATGCATTAAAGAGGAGTCCATTATCTGTTGTCTATGTTGTCCCGGTATGGATGTCTAAGTTGAGAATAATCAAAACCGAGAAATCCAATGCGAGCTTTCTCCTTAGACCTTTGTACAGGCGGCATAGAGGTCTTTGCGACACTTGGTTAAAACATATGTATTGCGATGATAATCCATGTTAATCCGAGCTAATTAGGACAAGGTGCGGGCACTATTGGTAATCTATGCATGAGGCTTGCAACTAGTAGGATATAATTTACATAATGCATATGCTTTATTACTACCGTTGACAAAATTGTTTCTTGTTTTTAAAATAAAAGCTCTAGCACAAATATAGCAATCGATGCTTCCCTGTGCAAAGGGCCTTTCTTCTACTTTTATGTTGAGTCAGTTTACCCACTTCTCTCCATCTTAAGAAGCAAACACTTGTGTTAACTGTGCATTGATTCTTACATACTTGCTTATTGCACTTATTATATTACTTTATGTTGACAATATCCATGAGATATACATGTTACAAGTTGAAAGCAACCGCTGAAACTTAATCTTCCTTTGTGTTGCTTCAATACCTTTACTTTGAATTTATTGCTTTATGAGTTAACTCTTATGCAAGACTTATTGATGCTTGTCTTGAAAGTACTATTCATGAAAAGTCTTTGCTATATGATTCAGTTGTTTACTCATTGTCTTTACCATTGCTTCGAATCGCTGCATTCATTACATGTGGTTACAATAGTATTGATCAAGATTATGATGGCATGTCACTTCAGAAATTATCTTTGTTATCGTTTACCTACTCGGGACGAGTAGGAACTAAGCTTGGGGATGCTGATACGTCTCCAACGTATCGATAATTTCTTATGTTCCATGCTACTTTTATGATGATACTCACATGTTTTATACATACTTTATGTCAAATTATACATTTTCCGGTACTAACCTATTAACGAGATGCCGAAGAGCCAGTTGCTGTTTTCTGCTGTTTTTGGTTTCAGAGAATCTTAGTAAGGAAATATTCTCGGAATTGGACGAAATCAACGCCCAGGATCTTATTTTTCCACGAAGCTTCCAGAAGTCCGAAAGGGAAACGAAGTGGGGCGACGAGGCGACGCCACACTAGGGTGGCGCGGCCCAGATGCTGGCCGCACGGCCCTAGCGTGTGGGCCCCTCGTGGTGCCCCCTGACCTACCCTTCCGCCTACATAAGCCTTCGTCGAGAATATTTCCAGTACCGAGAGCCACGATACGGAAAACCTTCCAGAGACGCCGCCGCCGCCAATCCCATCTCGGGGGATTCAGGAGATCGCCTCCGGCACCCTGCCGGAGAGGGGAATCATCTCCCGGAGGACTCTTCACCGTCATGGTCGCCTCCGGAGTGATGTGTGAGTAGTTCACCCCTGGACTATGGATCCATAGCAGTAGCTAGATGGTCGTCTTCTCCTAATTGTGCTATCATTGTTAGATCTTGTGAGCTGCCTAACATGATCAAGATCATCTATTTGTAATGCTACATGTTGCGTTTGTTGGGATCCGATGAATAGTGAATGCTATGTTATGTTGATTATCAATCTATTATCTATGTGTTGTTTATGATCTTGCATGCTCTCTGTTGCTAGTAGAGGCTCTGGCCAAGTTGATACTTGTAACTCCAAGAGGGAGTATTTATGCTCGATAGTGGGTTCATGCCTCCATTAAATGCAGGACAAGTGATGAAAGTTCTAAGGTTGTGGATGTGCTGTTGCCACTAGGGATAAAACATCAATGCTATGTCTAAGGATGTATTTGTTGATTACATTACGCACCATACTTAATGCAATTGTCTGTTGTTTGCAACTTAATACTGGAGGGGGTTCGGATGATAACCTGAATGTGGACTTTTTAGGCATAGATGCATGCTGGATAGCGGTCTATGTACTTTCTCGTAATGCCCAATTGAATCTCACAATACTCATCATAACATGTATGTGCATGGTCATGCCCTCTTTATTTGTCAATTGCCCAACTGTAATTTGTTCACCCAACATGCTATTTATCTTATGGGAGAGACACCACTAGTGAACTGTGGACCCCGGTCCATTCTTTTACATCGAATACAATATACTGCAATACTTGTTCTATTGTTCTCTGCAAACAATCATCATCCACACTATACATCTAATCCTTTGTTACAGCAAGCCGGTGAGATTGGCAACCTCACTATCACGTTGGGGCAAAGTAATTTGGTTGTGTTGTGCAGGTTCCACGTTGGCGTCGGAATCCCTGGTGTTGCGCCGCACTACACTCCGCCGCCATCAACCTTCAACGTGCTTCTTGGCTCCTACTGGTTCGATAAACCTTGGTTTCTTACTGAGGGAAAACTTGCCGCTGTACGCATCACACCTTCCTCTTGGGGTTCCCAACGGACGCGTGTTGTACGCGTATCAGGCAGTAGAAGGAACGCGAAGCCAGTCTAACTCCCAGAGCCCCGGGGACTCAAGGCTGCGAGGGCCAGCTCCAACCAGGGCCTGTGTACGGCGGTCCCGAACAGCACAAGAATCAGCGTCAAGAATGACGCGACAACCAGAATCAGTAAGCTGACTAGCGGAAAACAGGTTCATCTTAAGACTAGGAACATGAGAAACATCAGGAACAGAGAAAGAGGTAGTAGAAAGGGTGCCTCGATTGGAAACAGGGAGAGAGGTACCATCAGCCGTGATAACACGAACAGGCGAAACAAGAGAGCGAAGAGCAGAAAGAATAGAAGACGCAGAGGTCATATGAAAAGAAGCTCCAGAATCCAGATACCACGGGGATGACGTACTGATCGTGTGGAAGGTGGTGGTCGCGCGGTGCCGTAAGAGCCGGAGCACGAACCAGCAGTACCCGTCGAGGAAGAGCCTGTACCAGCGAGCAGACCACGAAGACCACGGATAATGTCCTGATCAGATAGCGCAATAGCAGAAGATCCTGAAGAACCAGCCTGACGACGAGTAAGATGCGGCGGGCGTAAGCTGGGATCCCTCTGCCAGCAAGTAGAGATAGTGTGGCCAGGCCTGCCACAGTAGGTGCAAGGAGGTGATGTCGAGCCACGAGGCTGTTGGGGCTGACGCTGACCCTGGAACGGAGGAGTAGGAAGTATCGGCTGTGCCGGAGGCCGCAACGAAGCCGGTGACATAGGAGGGCCACGAGCAGACGGCACAGGAGGACCACGAGCAGCAAGAACAGAGGGAACCTCAAGAAGACCAGCACCACGAAGACGAGTCTCCTCAGCACGAAGCTCAGCAAGGACCTCAGAGAGCGGAACACGACCACGGGCAAGCAGCTGGGCCCGGCGCGGCTCAAACTCCTTACGGAGCCGCGACAAGAACTCAAAAACGCGCTGAAACTCCAGATCCGCGCGCACAGTTAGACAGCAGGGACAGGTGGCACACACAGCTGTACGGAGAGAATCAAGCTGGCGCCAAATAGCAGCACTCTGAGTGTAGAACTCATCAATAGTAGAATCACCCTGCTGAAGGGCATGCTCCTGGCGGACCACAGACAGGTAGAGAGCATCCCCAGACGGCTGATAGCACTGTTATCACCAGAATTTGACCGGATCAGAGGTGGGCCGTGATTAAGATGGGCTTGGAGAATATACGCGGAAAATATACATGAATCGGCCTTGTACAAGGAGTTTGGGCTGGTTTGCCCGTGTATCTGTAAATATAGTAGGATACGTGTCGGTTAGGATTAAAAGGTAGAATTTGGCTCGTACACGGTTGGGATTATTCCCACGTTAGAAAGTCTACGGACTATAAATATGTATCTAGGGTTATTGAGAAGGAGGACGATCACGTTCACAACAAACCAATCTAGGCGCATCGCCACCCCTTGTTTCGAGGGTTTCTTCCGGGTAAGCACCATGCTGCCTAGTATCACGTTTATTCGTTGTTCATGCGTTGCTCGTGCTGAAGCCTTGTTGATGGCGAGCAACGTAGTTATCGTAGATGTGTTAGGGTTAGCATTGTTTTACCGTGATATATGCTTTTATCTATGATGTCCCTAGACGTCTAGCTGTCTTTACACCTATCTTAGGTGTAAGGGCAGCACCTTGCTTGATCCTTGTTTAGCAGATCCGATCCGTTATGATTGCTCCTTGTTCTTCAAGGATTAGTTTAACATCTACATAGTTAGGCCTTGCAAACGGGTTGAAGGATCCAGTAGCACGTAGGGTGTAGTTTGCTAGCCCTAGAGAAGATGTTCCGGGAATCAACTTCATGTTGGTTTTTAGGCCTTATCTAGGGCTGGCTTATTATCATCTTGCGTGGCTGCCAGGCTCAATCACGTGTAGGATGTTCCGATTATGTGGTGAAAACCCTAAATCGTCGTAGGTCGTTTTAACTTAATATTGATCAAGCAGGATGACATGCGTACAGCATGCGATCGTTGGGAACCCCAAGTGGAAGGTGTGATGCGTACAGCAGTAAGTTTCCCTCAGTTAGAAACCAAGGTTTATCGAACCAGTAGGAGTCAAGAAGCACGTTGAAGGTTGATGGCGGCGAGATGTAGTGCGGCGCAACACCAGGGATTCCGGCGCCAACGTGGAACTTGCACAACACAAACCAAGTACTTTGCCCCAACGAAACAGCGAGGTTGTCAATCTCACCGGCTTGCTGTAACAAAGGATTAGATGTATAGTGTGGATGATGATTGTTTGCAGAAAACAGTAGAACAAGTATTGCAGTAGATTGTATTTCAGTATAGAGAATTGGACCGGGGTCCACAGTTCACTAGAGGTGTCTCTCCCATAAGATAAACAACATGTTGGGTGAATAAATTACAGTTGGGCAATTGACAAATAGAGAGGGGCATGACCATGCACATACATATTATGATGAGTATAGTGAGATTTAATTGGGCATTACGACAAAGTACATAGACCGCTATCCAGCATGCATCTATGCCTAAAAAGTCCACCTTCAGGTTATCATCCGAACCCCTTCCAGTATTAAGTTGCTAACAACAGACAATTGCATTAAGTATTGCGCGTAATGTAATCAATAACTACATCCTCGGACATAGCATCAATGTTTTACCCCTAGTGGCACATCCATAACCTTAGAGATTTCTGTCACTTCCCCAGATTCACGGAGACATGAACCCACTATCGAGCATAAATACCCCCTCTTGGAGTTACTGGCAAAAACTTGGCCAGAGCCTCTACTAATAACGAAGAGCATGCAAGATCATAAACAACACATAGATATAAATTGATAATCAACATAACAAGTATTCTCTATTCATCGGATCCCAACAAACACAACATATAGAATTACAGATAGATGATCTTGATCATGTTCGGCAGCTCACAAGACCCGACAATTAAGCATAATGAGGAGAAGACAACCATCTAGCTACTGCTATGGACCCATAGTCCAGGGGTAGACTACTCACTCATCACTCCGGAGGCGACCATGGCGGCGTAGAGTCCTCCGGGAGATGATTCCCCTCTCCGGCAGGGTGCCAGAGGCGATCTCCTGAATCCCCCGAGATGGGATTGGCGGCGGCGGCATCTCTGGAAGGTTTTCCGTATCGTGGCTCTCGGTACTGGGGGTTTTGCGACGAAGGCTATTTGTAGGCGGAAGGGTAGGTCAGGGGGCGTCGCGAGGGGCCCAGGAGACAGGTCGGCGCGGCCAAGGGTGGGGCCGCACCGCCTGCCCTCCTGGCCACCTCGTGGCCCCACTTCGTTGACTCTTCGGTCTTCTGGAAGCTTCGTGGCAAAATAGGACCCTGGGCGTTGATTTCGTCCAATTCCGAGAATATTTCCTTACTAGGATTTCTGAAACCAAAAACAGCAGAAAACAGCAACTGGCACTTCGGCATCTTGTTAATAGGTTAGTTCCAGAAAATGCACAAATATGACATAAAGTGTGCATAAAACATGTAGATATCATCAATAATGTGGCATGGAACATAAGAAATTATCGATACGTCGGAGACGTATCAGCATCCCCAAGCTTAGTTCCTGCTCGTCCCGAGCAGGTAAACGATAAACAAAGATAATTTCTGGAGTGACATGCCATCATAACCTTGATCATACTATTGTAAGCATATGTAATGGATGCAGCGATCAAAACAATGTAAATGACATGAGTAAACAAGTGAATCATAAAGCAAAGACTTTTCATGAATAGTACTTCAAGACAAGCATCAATAAGTCTTGCATAAGAGTTAACTCATAAAGCAATAAATCAAAGTAGAGGCATTGAAGCAACACAAAGGAAGATTAAGTTTCAGCGGTTGCTTTCAACTTGTAACATGTATATCTCATGGATAGTTGTCAACATAGAGTAATATAATAAGTGCAATATGCAAGTATGTAGGAATCAATGCACAGTTCACACAAGTGTTTGCTTCTTGAGGTGGAGAGAGATAGGTGAACTGACTCAACAATAAAAGTAAAAGAATGGTCCTTCAAAGAGGAAAGCATCGATTGCTATATTTGTGCTAGAGCTTTGATTTTGAAAACAAGAAACAATTTTGTCAACGGTAGTAATAAAGCATATGTGTTATGTAAGTTATATCTTACAAGTTGCAAGCCTCATGCATAGTATACTAATAGTGCCCGCACCTTGTCCTAATTAGCTTGGATTACCGGGATTATCGCAATGCACATGTTTTAACCAAGTGTCACAAAGGGGTACCTCTATGCCGCCTGTACAAAGGTCTAAGGAGAAAGCTCGCATTGGATTTCTCGCTTTTGATTATTCTCAACTTAGATATCCATATCGGGATAACATAGACAACATATAATGGACTCCTCTTTTATGCATAAGCATGTAGCAACAATTAATTTTCTCATATGAGATTGAGGATATATGTCCAAAACTGAAACGTCCACCATGGATCATGGCTTTAGTTAGCGGCCCAATGTTCTTCTCTAACAATATGCACGCTCTAACCATTAAAGGTGGTAAATCGCCCTTACTTCAGACAAGACGGACATGCATAGCAACTCACATGATATTCAACAAGAGTAGTTGATGGCGTCCCCAGGAACATGGTTATCGCACAACAAGCAACTTAATAAGAAATAAAGTGCATAAGTACATATTCAATACCACAATAGTTTTTAGGCTACTTGTCCCATGAGCTATATATTGCAAAGGTAGAGGATAGAAATTTTAAAGGTAGCACTCAAGCAATTTACTTTGGAATGGCGGAGAAATACCATGTAGTCGGTAGGTATGGTGGACACAAATGGCATAGTGGTTGGCTCAAGTATTTGGATGCATGAGAAGTATTCCCTCTCGATACAAGGTTTAGGCTAGTAAGGCTATTTGAAACAAACACAAAGATGAAGTGGTGCAGCAAAACTCACATAAAAGACATATTGAAAACATTATAAGACTCTACACCGTCTTCCTTATTGTTCAAACTCAATACTAGAAATTATCTAGACTTTAGAGAGACCAAATATGCAAACCAAATTTTAGCAAGATCTATGTATTTCTTCATTAATGGGTGCAAAGTATATGATGCAAGAGCTTAAACATGAGCACAACAATTGCCAAGTATCACATTATCCAAGACATTATAGCAATTACTACATGTATCATTTTCCAATTCCAACCATATAACAATTTAACGAAGAAGAAACTTCGCCATGAATATTATGAGTAAAGCCTAAGGACATACTTGTCCATATGCAACAGCGGAGCGTGTCTCTCTCCCACACAAAGAATGCTAGGATCCATTTTATTCAAACAAAACAAAAACAAAAACAAACCGACGCTCCAAGCAAAGCACATAAGATGTGATGGAATAAAAATATAGTTTCAGGGGAGGAACCTGATAATGTTGTCGATGAAGAAGGGGATGCCTTGGGCATCCCCAAGCTTAGACGCTTGAGTCTTCTTGATATATGCAGGGGTGAACCACCGGGGCATCCCCAAGCTTAGAGCTTTCACTCTCCTTGATCATGTTGTATCATCTCCCTCTCTTGATCCTTGAAAACTTCCTCCACACCAAACTCGAAACAACTCATTAGAGGGTTAGTGCACAATCAAAATATACATGTTCAGAGGTGACATAATCATTCTTAACACTTCTGGACATTGCACAAAGCTACTGAAAGTCAACGAAATCGAAAAATCCATCGAACATAGCAAAATAGGCAATGCGAAATAAAAGGCAGAATCTGTCAAAAACAGAACAGTTCGTATTGACAAATTTTATTGGGGCACCAGACTTGCTCAAATGAAAATGCTCAAATTGAATGAAAGTTGCGTACATATCTGAGGATCACTCACATAAATTGGCATAATTTTCTGAGTTACCTACAGAGAAGTTTGCCCAGATTCGTGACAGCAAAGAAATCTGTTTCTGCGCAGTAATCCAAATCTAGTATGAACCTTACTATCAACGACTTTACTTGGCACAACAAAACACTAAACTAAGATAAGGAGAGGTTGCTACAGTAGTAAACAACTTCCAAGACACAAATATAAAACAAAATTACTGTAGTAAAAAAACATGGGTTGTCTCCCATAAGCGCTTTTCTTTAACGCCTTTCAGCTAGGCGCAGAAAGTGTGTATCAAGTGTTATCAAGAGGTGATGCATCTTCAGAGGGGTGTGGAGTTTTCTCAACCATGCATAGTATATTGGATACATAAGTTTTAGCGGCTCCCTTTTCATTAGTCTTGGGCTTGCTACCCTCATCAAACAAATTTTCAGGAACAAGCCAAGCATAGTTATTTTCTAGTGCATCATTCATTGCTAGGAGCTTACATGGTATTGGTGCTTTGATCTCCCCACCATCATTAATATTATTAGTGTACCTTATTCTCTCCATGTCCATCTTTTCAAGGAGACTAACAAAATTCGTATAAGAACCAAGCATATTATATTTAGCAAAGACCTTTCTAGCCTCTCTTGCTATACCACCAAATTCTCTAAGAAGGGTTTCTAAAACAAAATCTTTCTTTTCCCCTTCTTCCATATCACCAAGTGTAAGAAACATGTGTTGGGTTATAGGATTGAGATTAACAAATTTAGTTTCCAACATGCGAACTAAAGCAGCAGCAGCAATTTCATAAGTAGGAGCAAGGTCTACCAAGTGTCTATCTTCAAAATCTTCAACGGTACTAACATGATTGGAAAATTCTTCTATATTATTTCTCCCAATTATAGACCCGCGTCCTACCGGCATGTTTTTTACGGTAAAATTAAAAGGAAACATAATGAAATAAGTAAAGTAAATGCAAGTAACTAATTTTTTTGTGTTTTTGATATAGCAAACAAGATAGCAAATAAAGTAAAACTAGCAACTAATTTTTTTGTATTTTGATAATATGCAGCAAACAAAGTAGTAAATAAAACTAAGCAAGACAAAAACAAAGTAAAGAGATTGCGATGTGGAGACTCCCCTTGCAGCGTGTCTTGATCTCCCCGGCAACGGCGCCAGAAATTTAGCTTGACACGCGTACAGCACGCGACCGTTGGGAACCCCAAGTGGAAGGTGTGATGCGTACAGCAGTAAGTTTCTCTCAGTTAGAAACCAAGGTTTATCGAACCAGTAGGAGTCAAGAAGCACGTTGAAGGTTGATGGCGGCGAGATGTAGTGCGGCGCAACACCAGGGATTCCGGCGCCAACGTGGAACCTGCACAACACAAACCAAGTACTTTGCCCCAACGAAACAGCGAGGTTATCAATCTCACCGGCTTACTGTAACAAAAGATTAGATGTATAGTGTGGATGATGATTGTTTGCAGAAAACAGTAGAACAAGTATTGCAGTAGATTGTATTTCAGTATAGAGAATTGGACCGGGGTCCACAGTTCACTAGAGGTGTCTCTCCCATAAGATAAACAACATGTTGGGTGAACAAATTACAGTTGGACAATTGACAAATAGAGAGGGCATGACCATGCACATACATATTATGATGAGTATAGTGAGATTTAATTGGGCATTACGACAAAGTACATAGACCGCTATCCAGCATGCATCTATGCCTAAAAAGTCCACCTTCAGGTTATCATCCGAACCCCTTCCAGTATTAAGTTGCTAACAACAGACAATTGCATGAAGTATTGCGCGTAATGTAATCAATAACTACATCCTCGGACATAGCATCAATGTTTTACCCCTAGTGGCAACAGCACATCCATAACCTTAGAGATTTCTGTCACTTCCCCAGATTCACGGAGACATGAACCCACTATCGAGCATAAATACCCCATCTTGGAGTTACTAGCAAAAACTTGGCCAGAGCCTCTACTAATAACGGAGAGCATGCAAGATCATAAACAACACATAGATATAAATTGATAATCAACATAACAAGTATTCTCTATTCATCGGATCCCAACAAACACAACATATAGAATTACAGATAGATGATCTTGATCATGTTCGGAAGCTCACAAGACCCGACAATTAAGCATAATGAGGAGAAGACAACCATCTAGCTACTGCTATGGACCCATAGTCCAGGGGTAGACTACTCACTCATCACTCCGGAGGCGACCATGGCGGCGTAGAGTCCTCCGGGAGATGATTCCCCTCTCCGGCAGAGTGCCGGAGGCGATCTCCTGAATCCCCCGAGATGGGATTGGCGGCGGCGGCGTCTCTAGAAGGTTTTCCGTATCGTGGCTCTCGGTACTGGGGGTTTCGCGACGAAGGCTATTTGTAGGCGGAAGGGTAGGTCAGGAGGCGTCGCGAGGGGCCCAGGGGACATGTCGGCGTGGCCAAGGGTGGGGCCGCGCCGCCTACCCTCCTGGCCACCTCGTGGCCCCACTTCGTTGACTATTCGGTCTTCTGGAAGCTTCGTGGCAAAATAGGACCCTGGGCGTTGATTTCGTCCAATTCCGAGAATATTTCCTTACTAGGATTTCTGAAACCAAAAACAGCAGAAAACAACAACTGGCACTTCAGCATCTTGTTAATAGGTTAGTTCCAGAAAATGCACAAATATGACATAAAGTGTGCATAAAACATGTAGATATCATCAATAATGTGGCATGGAACATAAGAAATTATCGATACGTCGGAGACGTATCACAGGACCACCATGTTGTCGTAGTCCTCGTACGAATCATGGGTGGATCGGCTCCTTGAGCCGATTCACAGGATAACCTGAGAGCCGATCGAGGCTTGTATTTAATGTTTACGTGTATGCCATGCAGGAAACTAAGCGAAGCAATCCATCACCTTCCTGACCAGGTATAGGTCAGGTGGCACGCCCTTGCACCAGCATCGGACGTGCGTGCCGGAGCTTTGCGGGCCGTCGCTCGAGGGACCAGGGCCAACCGCAGTTCTGGGAGCCTCCCGGCTCTACGTGTTGCCCGTCGCTACTCGCCGGTGGGTTTTGACCGTCAACACATTCTGGCACGCCCGGTGGGACAGTCTTCGACATCGACTGCATCATCATCCGCATCACAGATGGCGGAAGATCCAGTCACATACGAAGATCTGACTGAGGAGCTCAAGAATAAGTATGACGATATCAAAGCTCTCTTCGAAGCCGACCTCATCGGCTCTTTCCATAGGACCCGCTCACACGGCGTCAGGTGGAAAGGTTTCTCACCTGAAGGCGCTCTCGATGGAGTGGATCTGTCTACTCCTTCAGAAGAACGCACCAGGTCTCTGCGTCAGGAGGTTAATCACATGGTAGCTCATTCGCTACACCGCCATTCTGAGAGCCTGGTGAACACTTTGGAGCGTATCGCGCTTCGCGTGGTCCAGGAAATCATGAAGCATCAGTACTCTCCGTCAGGACCTGCTCTAGGGACTCACCAAGGAGAGATACCACTCCAGACTCGACCACAGCTGCCATTCGCGCTGGCAGCACCAGAAGTGCCGAATTCACCGGCATACGTCGTCTACAAGATCGGTGGCGATCCTAGTGATTACCAGTTCTTGTATGAACCGCCTAAAGAGATCCCGCACGGATACATGTACACATATGTGCCAGACTGCAGTAACTGGGCACGCACGAACCAGACTGGAACGGCAGGAATTTCTGGAACAGCAGGAGGGGCTTCTGGATCAGATCTTGAGAAGCAGGCGTGGCTAGCTAAGTATGCCACTCCAACGAATCTTCAAAGCTCAACTCCTGCAGCTAGCACCGTGGATCAGATCAGTGCAATCTTGAGAGACCAGTTCGGCATGGTGCCGAAAAGGAGGACAATCGGCTATTTCAAGCCGTACCCCAACGAGTATGATTTGATCCCACTACCACCCAAGTATCGGCTCCCTAAATTCTCCAAGTTTAGTGGATCAGAAGGCTCCAGTTCAATTGAGCATGTGAGCCGATATTTGGCACAGTTGGGCACGATCTCAGCATCGGACCCATTACGTGTGTGGTTTTTCGCACAGTCCCTCACAGGATCGGCTTTCGGGTGGTACACCTCGCTGCCACCAGATTCAATCCGGACTTGGAAGAAGATGGAAGAGCAGTTCCACATGCAGTACCACTCAGAGGCTTCCGAGGCTGGCATTGCCGATCTAGCACAAGTACGACAGAAGCGCGGAGAAACAGTGTCAGAATACATCCAGCGCTTCAGGACCATCAGGAACCGATGCTATTCGGCTCGTTTGACTGAAAAAGAAGCAGTCGAGCTGGCGGTGGTGGGTCTCGCATCACCGATCAAGGATATGGCTTCCCAAGCAGAGTACGCTTCACTGGCGCATATGGTTCAGAATCTGTCCTTATATGAACAGCGCCACCCAGAGTTGTACCAGGACAAGTTCAAGCGTGCGGTAGTCCTGGTTGAGACAGAGGAAGATGAAGACTCTGCAGGAGATCAGGAGGTAGCAGTGGCTGAATGGACTCGGGGGGCAAGCCCCGTGTCCTGCAAGTGGGTTAAGCCACAAGGTCCTCCAAGAGGGTTTGACTTTGATGTAAGCAAAGCTGAGCAGATTTTTGACCTCTTACTCAAGGAGAAGCAGCTAAAGTTACCCGAAGGCCATAAAATCCCTACGGCGCAAGAGCTGAACGGAAAGCCATATTGCAAGTGGCATAACATGTTCACCCATACCACTAACGACTGCAGGGTGTGGCGTCAGCAGATCCAAATGGCGATAGAACAAGGCCGTCTAATTTTCAGCCAGTACGCCATGAAAGTCGACACGCACCCCTTCCCCGCTATTAACATGGTGGAGTGCACTTACCCTGGGAGGTGCCAGCCAGGTTTCTCGTTCAGCATTAACATGGTAGGACCTGTGCACCACCCTGGTAAGGACAGAGATGAGGGCACCCGTTCTCGTGGCAAGGACAAGGAGGAAGCCGTTCCACGCGACCGGCCCCGAAACGATGGCAAGCGCTACATCACAGAGGGAGAAGTGAAGAATGTGCGATATCAGCAACCTCTCTCTGATCATCTCCTCAACAAATATGAGCGTCAGTACGACCAACGCCGGCGATACAACGACGACGACGAAAGAGATCGTCGGTCTAGTGGGGACAACAGGAAATATCGTCGGCATGATCGAGACGACGAAAGATATGAGCGCCATGCCAAGGAAAAGTCAAGAGAGCAGGACGACGTGGACATGCACTGGGATTGTCCTTTCTTCAAACACTGCTGGGATTCAGGAATGAGCTGATTGCCTACAATCGGCAACTGCCCAGAATGTAGACAGAAGAAGAAGGGCGCAGGAGACGTGTCAGTGTTCAAACGTCTAGGGCCTCTCCCATCTCGGAACAAGCAAGCTGAGTCCTCTCGGGTGGAAGATCTCGAGGAGTTAGAAGACGAAGAAGAAGAAGAAGAAGATAAGTACCACCGGCCAAGGTGGTGCCCTGACGGACTCAGCCACTCCCAAAAGCGTAGAGTTCAGCGACTACGTTGCTTGGAGGAAGCCGAAAGGTTATACTTGCACACGTTGAGGAAAGCGCGGCCTGATCTAGCCGCGAAAATTCAGCGAACTCTGGACGAAGAGGGTCGACCACAAAAGAAAGAGTGGCGCCCCAAACAAAAGGAAGCCGATGATGAGACATCGGCTGGCACAAACATGGTGTTCATCCTTCCGGCGGAGTTTAGTGCTCCTGGAACAGAAGAGGCACCTGTGGCACAACTTGACTGCGGCCCACGGCCAGTTATCTTTGAGAAGCCACGAGAAAGGAGCTACAGACATCTGAAGGCCCTGTACTTACGAGGTTATATCAATGGGCAGTCTGTCAACAAGATGCTGGTTGATACCGGAGCGGCAGTCAACATCATGCCATACTCCATGCTACGTCGGTTGGGACGCTCTAGCTTGGATCTGATCAAGACCAACGTCACACTGAGCGATTTCAACGGCCAAGCATCAGAAGCACAAGGTGTTCTGAACGTGGATCTGACCGTAGGAAGGAAAACCATCCCTACGACATTCTTCATTGTCGATAGCAAGAGCACCTACGCTGTCCTGCTAGGGAGAGATTGGATTCACGCCAACTGTTGCATTCCATCCACAATGCACCAATGCTTAATACAGTGGGATGGAGATGAAGTAGAGATCGTCCACGCAGATGACTCAGCCGAGATCTCAACGGCTGGCATGAACATTTGGGAGACGGCAGGCCAAGAGCCACTCTCCGGAGTCAGTTTGGACGACTGCGAGCGCATCGACGTGACAAAAAACGGGGTGAGGCTGGTCTTATCCACCGGCCTGACCGTGTAACAAGAGCAAAGTCTATGGACGTACGTGACAAGGCCGATCCCCGCGATCGGCCCCAAAAAATAAAAAGTGATGATCTTGTCTCAAGCATGTCACGTAGTTGTAGTAAAGCACGAACAAGATGTAAACCTTCATTGAGCAATGCAATCAAAATGGGGGCCGATTCCAGCAATCGGCCCATATTATCCTCGCCATACGTTTTGCCTGTGCTGAGCATCGATCTAACAGGAGACGGAAAGCTAGGGTATGGGTTTACATCGGCTGATGAGCTAGAAGAAGTCGACATTGGTCCTGGGGATAAGCCACGACCAACTTTTATCAGCAAAAAGTTAGATCCACATCCCAGGAGCCAGATGATAGCTCTGTTAAAAGAATACCCAGATTGCTTTGCATGGGATTACACAGAGATGCCTGGGTTAGACAGGAGTATCATTGAGCATCGGCTCCCTCTCAAGAAAGGATTTCGGCCATTCCAACAACGAGCACGTCAGATGAAGGCCGAAATTCTCGAAGAAGTCAAGAAAGAGATCGAGAAAATGCTGACCGCCGGGTTCATCAGGCCATGCAGGTATGCTGAATGGATTTCCATTATCGTACCAGTAGAGAAAAAGGACGGCCGATGGCGTGTCGCCATAGATTTTCGAGATCTCAACAGAGCCACTCCAAAGGATGAATATCCAATGCCTGTGGCGGAAACATTGATCAATGCAGCTGCTGGCCATAAGGTGTTAAGTTTCATGGATGGCAATGCCGGCTACAACCAAATTTTCATGGCTCCAGAAGATATACACAAGACTGCATTCAGAGTACCAGGATCAGTGGGCTTGTTTGAATATGTGGTCATGACTTTTGGGCTGAAGAATGCCGGTGCAACATACCAGAGAGCCATGAATTACATTTTTCATGATCTGATCGGCAAGTTGGTGGAAATCTACATCGATGACGTGGTAGTCAAGTCTGTCTCCATAGAAGGACACTTGGATGATTTGCGGCGCATCCTAGACCGAACTAGAAAATTCGGGCTGAGAATGAATCCAAAGAAGTGTGCCTTTGGTGTGACGGCCGGTCAGTTCCTAGGTTTTTTGGTTCATGAACGAGGAATTGAGATCGGCCTGAAAAGTCAGGAGGCAGTACGTAACATGCAGCCACCTACCACGAAGAAGGAACTCCAACGTCTCATCGGCAAGATCAACTTCGTCCGACGGTTCATCTCTAATCTGTCAGGACGAATTGAGCCGTTCATGGCATTGGTGAAGATTAAATCTGATGACGAGTTTCACTGGGGGGCAGAACAGCAGCGAGCGTTTGACAAAATTAAGCGGTATCTAACAACGCCGCCTGTGCTAGTTCCACCTCAGCAAGACAGGCCATTCTATATCTACTTATCAGTAGCTGACACGTCCATTGCTTCAGTGGTGGTGCAACTCTATGAGGGTGTTGAAAAGGTCGCTTTCTACCTCAGCAGAAGGATGTTGGATGCAGAGACAAGGTATCCTGAGGTCGAGAAGTTATGCCTCTGCCTATTCTTCACTTGCACCAAGCTTCGTCACATCTTTCTGACGGCAGAAATTATCATCATATGCAAGTCAGACGTTGTCAAGCACATGCTGTCGGCTCCTATTTTGAAAGGCCGACTTGGTAAGTGGATGTTTGCGTTATCGGAGTTTGATCTCCGGTATCAGCCTGCGAAAGCAGTCAAGGGACAAGCGTTGGCCGATCTTATAGCTGAACGAATATAGCAGCACTATCTGTACGTGCATGGGCTATGTTCTTCGATGGATCGGCTTGTGACGATGGTTGTGGCATCGGCATTCTGCTCGTGTCGCCTCGGGGGGCAACGTATTCCTTCTCCATCAGGCTATCTACCCCTTGCACCAACAATGTCGCTGAGTATGAGGCAATACGCAAGGGAATGGAGTTGCTTTTGGAAGCCGGGGCAGAAGCGGTGGAAATTTTTGGAGACTCTAAGTTGGTGATTTCACAGCTCACGGACAAATACAAGTGCGAAAGTGAGTCACTCTTCCCATTATGGATGGAATTTCGTGAGCTGATGACACAATTTCGGTACATCAACTTCAATTGGGTCCCAAGATCTCAAAATACTGAGGCCAATGATCTCGCACAGATGGCATCAGGCTACAAGGACATACCAGACGGGTCAGAAGTTCAGGTGCAGTTCCTGGAACAGGATGACTGGAGAGCCGATATCTTCAATTACTTGAAGGATTCGGCTCGGGGGGCACCTAAACGGATAAGGTACAAGGCCATGAAATATGTCCTTATAGGAGATGACATGTTCTACAGGACGTTGGAAGGGTTACTACTCAAATGCCTGGGACCAACTGAGTCTAATCGGCTCTTACATGAGGTGCATGAAGGCGCCTGTGGAACTCACCAATCGGCTCATAAGATGAAGTGGCTGATCAGACGATCAGGGTTTTACTGGCCCACCATGCTTGAGGACTGCTTCAAATACTACAAAGGTCGCCAAGCGTGTCAGATGTTCGGGAAGATTCAGATGGTACCAGCATCAGCAATGAACCCCATCATCAAGCCTTGGCCATTTCGAGGTTGGGGCATGGACATGATCGGCAAAATCCATCCTGCGTCGAGCAAAGGCCACGAGTGGATTTTGGCCATTACAGATTACTTCACTAAATGGGTGGAGGCTGTCCCTATGAAGAAGGTAAAATCAGAAGATGTTATCAAATTTGTGAAAGAACACGTCATTCATAGATTCGGGATTCCCCAAACCATCACGACCGATGGAGGTTCGGTCTTCACTTCTAAAGAATTCAGAAAGTTCTGCGATGATATGGGAATTAAGCTGATCTGATCATCTCCATACTATGCTCAAGCCAATGGGCAAGCTGAAGCGTCCAACCAGAGCCTTATCAAGCTAATTAAGAGGAAAATTGACGAGAACCCTAGGGGTTGGCATGAGGTATTGTCAGAAGCTTTGTGGGCCTATCGCATGTCATGCCATGGAGCTATAAAGACTTCGCCATACCAGCTCGTCTATGGGCAGGAAGCCGTATTACCTTGGGAAATTACGACTGGATCGAGACGTGTTACATTTCAGAATGATCTGACAGCTGAAGAATATGCAGCCCTGATGAGTGATACTATTGAGGATGCAACGGAACTTACACTTTGGTCGTTGGAGAAGATTAAAGAGAACAAAGCCAGGGTAGCTCGCGCATACAATAAGAAGGTGAGACCAAAGGAGTTTCAGGTTGGTGATCTAGTATGGGAAGCCGTGTTGCCATTAGGAACTAAGGATAAAGCATATGGCAAATGGTCTCCTAATTGGCACGGTCCGTACAAAGTCGTCCAGGTTTTGAAGGGTAATGCATACATGCTTGAACAGCTGAACGGTGTTAAATTCCCAGTAGCTGTCAATGGTCAACATCTCAAGAAATATTTCCCAAGCATGTGGGATGACGAGCAGTGAAATATGGGGGCCGATGCATAAAATCGGCCAGTAAAATTTTTTTTATATACAAATTACAGCCGATGCGCAGACATCGACTTTAGAAATATGGATACCAGTATAGCCGATGCACGGACATCGACTTCAGAATAATAAAAAAGCCGATGCATGGCCATCAACTCTAGAAGAACAAGCTCAATTAACAGATCAGTTTCAGGTCAGAGACCGTGGCATTTGGGATGATTTTCCCATCGGATTTGCTGAGGAGTTGAATCTGTGCGTTCGAGATTTGAGGATGGCGTGGACACAGATTGGACATGTTTAACCGTGTGGATAGGCAACTGATTTGGCCTTAAATTGCGTTTTATGGTAAAAGCCGATGCCCTGCCATCGGCTCTTTACGCGTTGACTTCGTTTGGCAATCGGCAAATTTGACGAGAAAGCAAAATCAATAGAGGAATATTTTCTTCATTAATAAAGGGGATTTCTTACAAAGAAAGAGCCGATTGCTCAAGGGAGGAAGAACAAAATAAAGGTCTATTGACCAATCTGCTACTACTACTAGACCTATACTAGTAGATGCTACCCTACGGGCCGTCGCTGCCCTCGTCGTCGCCATCGGAGCTCTCGTCGGCGCTGCTGCCAGCGGGCTCCTCGTCACTGCTCCCATAGCCCTCTATGGGAGCCTCCTCCTCCTCCTCGTCGTCGTCGTCGTCATCATCCGATCCGGCGCGGAAGCGCTTCGCCGGCGGGTAGTCCTCGAGGGAGTCGTCGTCATCTTCTTCTTCCTCCTCGTTGGAGGAAGTGTAGTCGTCCCAGGAGAACGAGTCGTCCTCGCTCTCCGCCTCCAGTTCCCCATCGGCGAGGAACTGGAGGTCATCATCTCCGCTGGTCAAGGATTTGTCGTCCTGTGACCAGACGGAGGAGGCGTGGTCCTCCTGGTCCCACTCCTCTGGGGCGCGTTCGTTGTGCACCGCCATCGAATCCCACTCCGGCGTGGGTTCGCGGGAGGAGGAGGATGAGGAAGAGAAGGATTGGGAGGAAAGATCCGACGAGGCGGATGAGGAAGAGGAGGAAGACATTGCTACAGGAGATGGGGGTTTCTTGGTGCCGATGGCTAGAACAGAGCAAGGGGATGAAGTGGCGAACTGTTCGGAGCGGTTAAATAAAAGGGGATATAGTGGAGGTTTAATGCCACAGGAGTTTCCGAGGAAGTGGTGCCAAAAGAGAAAAAAAAGAAAACTGCCAGATCACGCGGAGAAGTTGAGAAGGCAAGGCATCATGATGAAGGATACTGCGACGGTTCTGCTCTGCCACGACATGACCCGACGAAGAAAAAACAGAGTGGTTTTGGAATTATCATTACCAAAACCAGGGGGCATGTGTTATCACCAGAATTTGACCGGATCAGAGGTGGGCCGTGATTAAGATGGGCTTGGAGAATATACGCGGAAAATATACATGAATCGGCCTTGTACAAGGAGTTTGGGCTGGTTTGCCCGTGTATCTGTAAATATAGTAGGATACGTGTCGGTTAGGATTAAAAGGTAGAATTTGGCTCGTACACGGTTGGGATTATTCCCACGTTAGAAAGTCTACGGACTATAAATATGTATCTAGGGTTATTGAGAAGGAGGACGATCACGTTCACAACAAACCAATCTAGGCGCATCGCCACCCCTTGTTTCGAGGGTTTCTTCCGGGTAAGCACCATGCTGCCTAGATCGCATCTTGCGATCTAGGCAGTATCACGTTTATTCGTTGTTCATGCGTTGCTCGTGCTGAAGCCTTGTTGATGGCGAGCAACGTAGTTATCGTAGATGTGTTAGGGTTAGCATTGTTTTACCGTGATATATGCTTTTATCTATGCTGTCCCTAGACGTCTAGCTGCCATTACACCTATCTTAGGTGTAAGGGCAGCACCTTGCTTGATCCTTGTTTAGCAGATCCGATCCGTTATGATTGCTCCTTGTTCTCCAAGGATTAGTTTAACATCTACATAGTTAGGCCTTGCAAACGGGTTGAAGGATCCAGTAGCACGTAGGGTGTAGTTTGCTAGCCCTAGAGAAGATGTTTCGGGAATCAACTTCATGTTGGTTTTTAGGCCTTATCTAGGGCTGGCTTATTATCATCTTGCGTGGCTGCCAGGCTCAATCACGTGTAGGATGTTCCGATTATGTGGTGAAAACCCTAAATCGTCGTAGGTCGTTTTAACTTAATATTGATCAAGCGGGACCACTATGTTGTCGTAGACCTCGTACGAATCATGGGTGGATCGGCTCCTTGAGCCGATTCACAGGATAATCTGAGAGCCGATCGAGGCTCGTATTTAATGTTTACGTGTCTGCCATGCAGGAAACTAAGCGAAGCAATCCATCACCTTCCTGACCAGGTATAGGTCAGGTGGCACGCCCTTGCACCAGCATCGGACGTGCGTGCCGGAGCTTTGCGGGCCGTCGCTCGAGGGACCAGGGCCAACCGCAGTTCTGGGAGCCTCCCGGCTCTACGTGTTGCCCGTCGCTACTCGCCGGTGGGTTTTGACCGTCAACAAGCGCTGACGAAGAAAAGCCCACTGAGCAGCAGCGGTGGGAAGACCCATAAACTCAGCCGCATACTGAGGCAGAACACTGGAGGTGAGAACAGCAGCAGCACGAGTATCCTCATCTATCCACTGAGTGTACTCGGTCAGATCCAGCCGGTAAGTCGCAACGGCAGTAGAGTGGTCCTGGACATTCCGGTCATAATCAGCCAGAGCAGTGTCATCAGCACTCTTGGCTGCATCCTTATCCGCCTGAGTAGCATCAGGGGCAAGGGCAACAGGTGGCGGTGCAACAGGCACCGTAGGAGCAACGAGGCGCGGCGGACAGGAGACCTCGCCAGAGAGCACACCCCAAAGACGAAGACCGCGCATGTGGACGCGCATGAAGGCAGCGAAATCAGGGTAATTCGCGCCATCAAAGATCACCGGGCAGCGAGGGATCACAACATAGCCCGAGGAAGACATAGCTATCTTTTTTTTCGATATTTTTTCAATTTTTATAGATCGAAGTCATCGGAGACGAAAAATCAGGTCGGCGGCGCAGATCAAGGAGCAGGCGGCGGGGGCGGCCCAGATCGGGGAGTACGGGGGCGGCCCAGATCAGGGAGTAGGCGGAACTCCTCCAATCGCTGAACGGGCGGCCGTGTCGGGGATCGAAGCAGGCGGAACTCCTCCAATCGCTGAACTGCCAGAGCGAGCACGGGGCAGAGAAGAGAGCCGGCGCGGGGCGAAGAAGAGAGCCGGCGCGGGGCGAAGGGCGTCGGGCGGAGAAGACAGCCGGCGCGGGGCGGAATCTGCGCGGAATCGGGAGCAGATGGTCGCAGTAGGCGGCGTCGAGCGGGCCTAGCGCCATGAGATCGAAGAGCAGGCGGAGCGTGGGTGGCCACGCGCGGGGAAGGAATCGGGCGGCGAGGCCGGCCACGCGCAGGAGGAGTCGGGCGGGCGGAATTGGCCGGGCGGAATCGGCCGGAATTGATCGGGCGACGGACGGAAGATTCAACAATCAACGTCGGCCGGGGAAAACTAGAGGATCAATATTTGCTCTGATACCATGTTAGGGCAATATGCTTGTTGTATTACCAGGGGGCCAGATGCCACAATATATAGTACATGTACAGGTGCACACATGCAGAAAGCCCCCTAACATATGGGGAAACTACAATAGACAAATATATACATCTAACGGAAAGAACCTTGGCCGCCCCTTGGCAACAGCGTCTGACCCATAGCCACTTGGACATGTCAATTGGCCAGCGCGCGTATGGATGTGGACGGGCAGCTGAAAGCACCGTATTGTCCATGACAGTCTTCTTTTAGATGTGTCCATGACAGTTGACAGGAAGCGTTTCCAGTCTCTTCTGTCACGTATTAATCTGACGATAATAGCAACGTCATTATCGTGACAAGATGTACGAGACAATGACCAGATGCCTGTGATATGCCAGGTTCCGAGCCCTTTTTTATGAGAAAACTATTCTGATAATAATAATCTACCAAAGTCACAATTCTTTTAGTGTCATTTCTGAAAGAGATTTTCGCGAAGAGACAACTGATTCTGAAAGTATTCTTTACTTCAGCCAGAGGAAGCGAGAATCAAATGAAGAAGCTCAAAAGTTAGCGGCAACACAAGTCACCCTGTTGGTCACTGATATGAACATTGTTCTTAAAATCTGTATAAACCATTTGGAATATGATGCTCTCTTTGAGGCTCCCCTTTGCGTCCAAGAACCTTCTCAGAAGCACCCACGTTTTATTTATGCTTTCAGTATTATCCATCAGTTTTCAGATGGATATTAACTAGAATAGTGAGCTGCTAAAGCTTTACCCCTTTATAGAGAATTTAAGAATATGTAGTATCTAACTATCCAAATGTCACATGCACATCGCAGACCCCCAAACGTGCAATTAGCAGAATACAGACGAAATCTTGATTCGATGAAAACCATAACACATTTGGCATCTTGTACAAAAGATAAACTGTTATGCATAGTTCGCTTGGTGGGGCAATCTATGACCATAATATTAGCTGTCCAATTTGTCCTCTCAAGCAATCTCCGTGTAAAAAGATGTGCCTGCCTTGCTCAGATCGGATCAAGCAACATGTAAACCATTAAACTATATATGAGGGTATATATTGTCAAAATCAAGAAGGCTTTTGTACATCCTCTAGTCAGCTGCAGCAAGAAAGAGATCGTGTCCTAGCTACCAATAATGTTTGTACAGTTACGTTGAAAGAATCGGTGTTGCTTCTCCTAATTTTGTACGTACGTGTATCATCTATGATGATGAGCTTGTGCCGGTCTGCCGCCGAGCCGGTCCATTCCTGAACCCAGCGCCGAACCATCTCCGCGTCGCGTCTCGGAGCAGAGTGTCATTCACCTGGCAAAACTTGTGAGTCCAACCGACCGGTTCGACGGCCTCAAACCCTAATCCCGGGGTCCGGTCCTTGGACTTGAGGTTCACCGGGTCGGTCCAGTCCGCCACGTAGGTCGACACCCGGCGCCGGAACTTCACCTTGAACTCCTCCCACGCTTGGTACTTGTAATGGTTCACTCGGACTTGTTTGTTCCACTGACCTTGGAAACCGGGCCGGAGCGCGAAGTGGTGGATCGAGTTGACGAGCGAGTCGTCCACTGCGTCGAGCCGGAGCAGTGACTTGTGCCGCTCCTGGGTTCGCCTCCGGCACGTGTAGCCCTGCGTGACCCCTTCCTCCGGGTTCGAGGTCTGACCCGAGGGCCCGAAATCGGCGCAGCCCAGGGACACCTGGCCGACGTCTGGCTCGGCCGACGATACCACCGACCGGAGCATGGTGGACTTGTCCGGGTTGTTCGATTGGTTCCACTGCGGGGAGAAGATGAACTCGTCGACGTCGACGAACGCCATCCACTGGCACGAGTGGCGGTGCGCGGCGGCGCTGTGGGAGAACCCGGCCTCCTGGGCCTTGGTCCAGGGCCACGCCACGGTGGAGACGTCGTACCCGGCCGCGTTGAGGTGGTGGACCTGGTCCGCCAGGTCGTCCTCGCTCCCGTTGTCGTAGAGGTAGAACCGGTCCACGCCCACCGCCGCGTGGTAGACCACCCACTCCGGTAGGAACTTGGCCACGTCACGGACCATGGTGCAGGCGCAGATGAGCTTTTTCTCCGGTGCCGTCGACGAGGCAGCCCTCGGCGGATTGTAGACGGCAAGGGACGGGAGGGGCTCTTGGCCGGTGACGGCGAGCGTGACGCGGATCTCCTCCTGGGATTCCTGCTGCACCGGCGTCGGAGGAGGCGGGCACCTGAAGACCTGCTGCGCCGAGGTGGCCGCCGGGAGCGTGGCCACGACGTGGTCGCCGGCACGGTAGTACACGCACTGGATATCGGAGGCCGGGCGGTTGACTCCTTGGCGCGGGTTGACGCCCTTGGCGAAGACGAGCACGTCGCCGCCGTCCACCACAGCGGACTCGTACACCAGCCGCCCGCTCCAGCGCAGCATCTCGGTCGACCGGCCACCACCACGGGCGGCACCCACGGTCCTCTTCGACGTCGACGAGGAGGCGATCACGAGCTGCGGCGCCGGGAGCGTCTTGTGCCTCCGCGCCGGCTCGGGCACGGCGCAGGCGTACGCGCGGCGGCCGGACCTCCCGGGCGCCGGAAGCCTCCCGAGCGCGCGCGCCGGGGACGTCGCCCCGCCTCGGAACCTGCACGTCACGTTCCCCGCCGCGTCGGCGGCGTCGGCGCGGAGCAGGACGAGCGCCTCCCAGTCCGGGAGTAGCACGGCCGCGTCCGGCTGCGCCTTCGTGGCGCGACCACCGGCGGCCGGCGTGGCGGTTGCGGTTGTGGTGTAACCTTTGACGGCGCCGAGGCGGACGTGGAGCCGGCGCGCCGGCACGAGCTGCAGGGCGCGCGCGGGGGCGGCGAGCATGCCGCCGGGCGGGACGAGGCTGAAGCAGAGGAGCGCCGCCAGTGCGAGCGCGAAGGCAGCGGCGGTGATCAGTGCGCGGCACCGCGCCACTGCGTGCCGCCGGCGCGCGTGCAGCTGCATGGCCGGCAGCGACGGCGGCGGCGATGGGATGGGGGCGACGACGCGCAACAACACCTAACGAATTCCAGAGTCCGGCTGCCCCTCGACTTTTATACGTCTGCCGTTGACGACTCTCGCGCGCGGTTGCGTTGGAATCGGTTTCGGTCAGGTTTGTTAACTAGGAAAGGAAAGGCGCAACCTTGTACGTGACTGTAGCAACAAACAACGGGAGCTTAATCTAGTCGCCTGGAAATTTGAAAGTTGGAATTTTGGTCGTTTATCCTGTAACAACTTGTCTTTTCTTTTTCTTTATATAATCGTGTTTATTTTGAACTTATCTGGTCTCTCAACTTTATCGTCGTCTCTAATGCGCGCACACTCTTTGACTTCGTCCCCATCAAACTATGACAACCGTTGATGCATGCTGCTAAACACTGCAATCCTCCTAGGCTGCATTTGCATTGCTTTGGATTGTGATGTTTTTTCCTTTTTTGGGGTCTATTTTAGTGCTTATTAAACCACCTTGTGCCTATTTTTATTTCTCATTTTGGTAACAAACTATAAAATAAGCACAACACATCACTATGTAGCTCGCAAACCGAGCATGCCTCCAAGTACATGGATTCTTCGCTGGCGCCGGGTACCCTGAGCCACCCGTTGACACCACCCACCTGCCCTGATTCAAGTAACTCAGGGTGACATGAATTCTTCTCCGTCACCGGTGCCCCTACCATTAACCATAATCTTGAGACATTAACCCTTTGTGCACGCCTCCAACGTTGTCGCTGCTATGGATCGTCACCACTACGGGAGCATACGCTACGAGGGTCCGTACCCAACGGGCCAGGCTGGTGGAGAGGCCATGACTTCGACGATGTCAAGGAGTATTGCCACGCTGGCATGGGCCATGACTTCGACGAGGTCATGGCGTATTGCAACGTTGGCATGTAGCCACCAGCGTGGGTGCATCGGTGCAGGCTGTTCCATGTACATATTGTCACGGCAGACGCTCTCTCTGTGGCGCTCAAGAGCGCCTATCCCTACCCCCAGACCCAAGGGTGGGTTCCGTGTCGCCACCCTTGGTGATTGACCGAGATGTAACATCAACATTGTTGAATTTAAGAGGAACATTAACAACAATATTATGTATTAGTACCAATAATAACTACATAATGAAACACCGCCAACAATTACTAGCAAAACATGTTGCGCACTTAAAAAAAATAAGACAAGTAGCAACAATAACACTAACTAGTTTGGTACTTATTGTGTATCTTACATGGTAGTACCATCGATCTCCTTTTAATCCAGAATTGTTGTAGGTCACACCGAGCCTTGGATGACCTTCTTCTGAATATACAGCTAGAGCCTCCCGCTAGCTCCAGGTGCTGCAACGGAAATAGGTTTCGTTCGCTTCCTTTGTGATAAGAACATTGTAAACCAGGACATGCTAGGTGCTGTTAACTGGGCTAATCTTGTTCCTCTGCATTCTCATCTAGGCCACTGCTGAGGCCTCCTCATTAATAAATCACCCACATGTTGAAGAACAATAATTGTACATTCTCAACAATGAATAAAACAACCACATGTTAAATCAGAACATACCGTCTTATGTAGAAAGAAAACCAGAAGATCTAGGTAAAAGCTCCTAGATCTGCACCTTAAGCATGTAAACTGAGGTTATTAATCTACCGAGAGAAACTCATGTAGCCTCTTGTCACCATACTTCAGACACGCGATGTTTATTTGATCCATTAACAAATGAAAAAGAGAATAATAAGACACTCTAAACACTAGCACGATTTTAAACTTCACGGCATAGTACAATATGTAGCATATTATTTACACTACGTTAACAAGTTTTACCAACTACATCGTTAGATCATCTAACAGTTTTCACAACTCAACTTCAGAAACCAAACTACACTAACAATTTTCACAAATCAACTTCACAAACCAACTACACTAGCAATTTACACTACACTAACATTTAAACTAACAACTCGTTACTAAAAAAAATCAACTACATTTGATCTACACACTACACTAACGTTACTACAGTTAGATGATCAAACATTTTTTACCAACTACATTAAATGATCTACACACTACACTAATGTCACTAACAACTACACTATTTTATCTAACAATTTATCTACACATTACACTAAAAAGTTACACTAGCTAACAATACACTAACATTTTACAAAAGAAATGGGGGAGACGATGGCGGCACTCAGTGACGATGCAGATCGTTGGAGATGGAGGTGGCGGCGCGGTACGGACGATGACATCACGGGGTGGATGGCGACGATGCAATTTGGGTCGACGACGCGAGGCGAAGTGGATCGAGTGAGCGTGGCGGCAGGGGTGAATCGAGCGCGAGTGGCGGCACATGGGGAGAGAGATGGGGTGTGCGAAGCGAAAGCTGAAATTAGAAATAGCTAGGAAAGCAGTAGCTGTTTTCCCTTTAATTTATTTTCTAGTATTAGTCACACGAGTAGTAGCACCACAGCCAGTCGTCGGAAGGGAATGGTCAAGCTTGGGAGCTAAGTTTTATATGGACATAGTTGCATTGCTGGTCCATCCACATACCGTGTGCTGCTTGCTTCCTCTAGCTAAAGCGATGCGTACATAGACAGACAAAATTGATTTAAACCGGAGACATCGATCGGTAGAAAGCAGCATGTATATAGGAATTCCTCAAAAAGAAAAAATATAGAATCACAGTCACACCTGTCTCGTATATATGATTGGATTTTATGCCATGAAAATGACCTTATTAGTGTTAGATTTGTTTGTGGTAAAAGAGACTAGGAACCTGGCATGCCACGGGCGTCTGGTCATTGTCTCCTATATATATTTGGACCTTGTTACGAGAATAGCATCGCTATTATCGGATTAATCTGGCGTAGAAGAGACTGGAAACGCATCCAGTCATGTTCAATCCGGCGTTGTCGACATGCCCAAGTGGCTCTGCATCAGAGGCTGATCGATGTGAAGAGGCGGCCAAGTTTCTTTGGAAGATCGAGGTCACGGGCCCGATGTCTACCGTCGAATCTAATCGGTAGTATGTATGGTCACAACGTATAATGAACTAATCAATCCAAGCCGACCGAAGAAAATAATTTTATAGAACCCGATTCACAAATTCATCAGCATGGATCAAATCCAACAATTGGGACATGACATGCTTGACATTCTCGATCTAAAAGCAAACAACCAAATCATGTACGCCATAGAATTATATTCTTCCCCTTTATCCCAATTCAAGCTTGTGGACAGCCACAGGGTCCGAGACATCAATGCTTGCCTTGAAACCCATTCTCGTGGCATTGATACTAGTATTAGGGAATTCCAGTATCATAGTATCAATTTGTTCAGAAAAGCACATTGCACTAAGATATTTGTTTGGAAAAGCATATATATGATGATCAGAGCGAGCAAGAGCAGCTTCAGGAAGAATAATTTAGCTAGTTAGTACTAGTGGACAGTTTATATGCACCAACAAAACAAAATTATTAAGAAGGGGCGATGTTTTGGCTCATTGGTACATATGGTCCATTTCTTTTAAAATGCATCTTCGATACATTTTAAAATATTAAAATAACTTAAACAAAAATTCACATGTACATTTTGACATGTGATAGATCGCGGAATATGATTGTATTGATATGTGGTAATTGATGATTACATTGAGCCTCTTGGGCTGTTTATATAGTAGAGAAGACTTGAAAGGCAAGAAGCCTAGTAGAGATAGATCTAGATTACAATCATAAACTACCTAATATAACTAAACGTAATATACTCTAACACCCCTCGCAGTGTCAACATCGGGCGCCACAATGTTGAGACTGGAGCGTATGTCGAGGAAGGACGTAGGATGGAGTCCTTTGGTAAAAATATCTGCAAATTGTGCACTTGTTGGAACATGCAGAACACGAACTTCTCCAAGAGCAACTTTTTCCCGAACAAAGTGAATGTCGATCTCGATGGGCTTAGTACGACGATGCTGTACAGGATTAGAGGCCATATAGACGGCTGAAATGTTGTCGCAGTAGACAATTGTGGCGTGCTCGATGGGGAGCTGGAGTTCCACAAGTAGTTGGCGAATCCAAACTGCTTCAGCAACAGCATGCGCAACCGCCCTGTATTCCGCTTCAGCCGAAGACCGAGATACCGTAACCCCTTTTCGATGACCAAGAAACAAGATTATCACCCAAATAAACACAAAAGCCGGATGTGGATCGTCGAGTGTCTGGACATCCTGCCCAGTCTGCATCAGAATAAACTGTCAAGCTTATTGGGGAAGATGAGTTAAGTAATAGGCCATGATCAAGAGTTCCTTTTAAGTAGCAAATAATCTTTTTGACATGAGAAAGATGAGGTAAATGAGGATCATGCATATAGAGACATTCTTGCTGAACAGAATAAGATATGTCGGGTCGAGTGAGAGTAGCATATTGTAAAGCACCAGTGAGACTAGGATATAAGGTTGGATCTGGAACAGGATCACCGTCAGTCGAGAGTTTAGTGCCAACATTAGCCGGTGTACGACAGGGTTGACAGTCAATCATGCCAGCTCGGTTTAAGAGATCAATAATATATTGTCGTTGAGAAAGAAAAAGAGTAGAAGATGTTCTTGTGGCAGTGACACCAAAAAATGATGAAGTGATCCTAAATCACTCATAGAAAATTCTTTGTTAAGAAGAGTGATGATATGTTTAAGAAAATAATCATAGAAAGCTGTAATAACAATATCATCTACGTATAAAAGAAGATATGCCATGTGAGAGGAAGATTGAAAAATAAAGATAGATGTGTCAGATTCAGAAGGGATAAAACCAATAGTTTGAATGAATGTAGCATATCGTTGAAACTAGGCACGAGGAGTGATACGTTTCAAACGTATCTATAATTTCTTATGTTCCATGCTAATTTTATGACAATACCTACATGTTTTGTTCACACTTTATATCGTTTTGATGCGTTTTCCGGAACTAACCTATTGACGAGATGCCGAAGTGCCAGTTCCTGTTTTCTGTTGTTTTTGGTTTCAGAAATCCTAGTAAGGAAATATTCTCGGAATTGGACGAAATCAACGCCCAGCATCTTAGAATTCCACGAAGCTTCCAGAACACCCGAGAGCCACCAGAGGAGAGCCACAGGGCCACCAGACAGCAGGGCGGCGCGGCCCAGGGGGGGCGCCCCCCTATTATGTGGCGCCTCCGTAACCCTTCCGACTCCGCCTCTTCGCCTATAAGAAGCCCCCTGACCGAGAGCCACGATACGGAAAACCTTCCAGAGACGCAGCCGCCGCCAATCCCATCTCGGGGGATTCAGGAGATCGCCTCCGGCACCCTGCCGGAGAGGGGAATCATCTCCCGGAGGTCTCTTCATCGCCATGATCGCCTCCGAATCGATGTGTGAGTAGTCCACCCCTGGACTATGGGTCCATAGCAGTAGCTAGATGGTTGTCTTCTCCTCATTGTGCTATCATGTTAGATCTTGTGAGCTGCCTATCATGATCAAGATCATCTATTTGTAATGCTACATGTTGTGTTTGTTGGGATCCGATGAATATTGAATACTATGTCAAGTTGATTATCAATCTATCATATATGTTATTTATGTTCTTGCATGCTCTCCGTTGCTATTAGAGGCTCTAGCCAAGTTGATACTTGTGACTCCAAGAGGGAGTATTTATGCTCGATAGTGGGTTCATGCCTCCATTAAATCTGGGACAGTGACAGAAAGTTCTAAGGTTGTGGATGTGCTGTTGCCACTAGGGATCAAACATCGATGCTTTGTCTAAGGATATTTGTGTTGATTACATTACGCACCATACTTAATGCAATTGTCTGTTGCTTGCAACTTAATACCGGAAGGGGTTCAGATGATAACCTGAAAGTGGACTTTTTAGGCATAGATGCATGCTGGATAGCGGTCTATGTACTTTGTCGTAATGCCCTGATTAAATCTCATAGTACTCATCATGATATATGTATGTGCATTGTTATGCCTTCTTTATTTGTCAATTGCCCAACTGTAATTTGTTCACCCAACATCTGTTTATCTTATGGGAGAGACACCACTAGTGAACTGTGGATCCCGGTCCTATTCTTTACATCTGAAATACAATCTACTGCAATTGTTCTTTACTGTTCTTCGCAAACAACCATCATCTTCCACACAATACGTTTAATCCTTTGTTTTCAGCAAGCCGGTGAGATTGACAACCTCACTGTTACGTTGGGGCAAAGTACTGTGATTGTGTTGTGCAGGTTCCACGTTGGCGCCGGAATTCCTGGTGTTGCGCCGCACTACACTCCGCCGCCATCAACCTTCAACGTGCTTCTTGGCTCCTACTGGTTCGATAAACCTTGGTTTCTTACTGAGGGAAACTTGCTTCTATACGCATCATACCTTCCACTTGGGGTTCCCAACGGACGTGTGCTTTACGCGTATCAAGCTAAATTTCTGGCGCCGTTGCCGGGGAGATCAAGACACGCTGCAAGGGGAGTCTCCACTTCCAATCTCTTTACTTTGTTTTTGTCTTGCTTTACTTTATTTTATTTTAATTACTACTTTGTTTGCTGCACTAAATCAAAAACACAAAAAAATTTAGTTGCTAGCTTTACTTTATTTACTATCTTGTTTGCGTTGTCTATATTAAAAACACAAAAAAATTAGTTACTTGCATTTACTTTATTTAGTTTGCTTTATTTACTACTGTTAAAATGAATACTCCTGAGAACACTAAGTTGTGTGACTTCACTAGTTAGGCTTAATGGAAAACAACAACAAAATGAGAGATCTTTATGAACTTTATCTTGAATTAGGACATGATGTGTTTGAGAGAGAATTAAAAAAACCCATGGAACTTTATATGCATGCTAATGGGAATGTTATTAGTATGAATGCTTTGAACACCATTGTTGCTAATGCTATGGAAAATTCTAAGCTTGGGGAAGCTGGTTTTGATGAGCATGATATCTTTAGTCCCCCAAGTTTTGAGGAGAAAATTTTCTTTGATGATACTTTGCCTCCTATTTATGATGATTATAATGATAGTGGTCTTTTGGTGCCGCCTACTATGGAGAGTAAATTTTATTATGATTATACTATGCCTCCTACACTTGATGAGAATAATAATGATAGCTACTTTGTTGAATTTGCTCCCACTACAACTAATAAAATTGATTATGCTTATGTGGAGAGTAATACTTTTATGCACATGAACCATTATAAGAATGTTTTAAGTGATGGATATATTGTTGAGTTTGTTCATGATGCTACTGAAAATCTTTATGACAGAGGAAAATATGGTTGTAGAAATTTTCGTGTTACTAAAACACCTCTCTTTTTGCTGAAAATCTTGAAGTTACACTTGTTTTATCTTTCTATGCTTGTTGCATTATGCTTCATGAATTTGTCTATTTACAAGATTCCTTTTCATAGGAAGTGGGTTAGATTTAAATGTGTTTTGGATTTGCTTCTTGATGCTCTCTTTTGCTTCAACTCTTATTTCTTGCGCGAGCATCATTAAAATTGTTGAGCCCATCTTAATGGCTATAAAGAAAGCACTTCTTGGGAGATAACCCATGTTTTATTTTACTACAGTACTTTGTTTTATATTTGAGTCTTGGAAGTTGTTACTACTGTAGCAACCTCTCCTTATCTTTATTTTATTGCATTGTTGTGCCAAGTAAAGTCTTTGATAGTAAAGTCTATACTAGATTTGGATTACTGCGCAGAAATAGATTTCTTGCTGTCACGAATTTGGGCAGGGTTCTCTGTAGGTAACTCAGAAAAATCTGTCAATTTACGTGCGTGATCCTCAGATATGTACGCAACTTTCATTCAATTTGAGCATTTTCATCTGAGCAAGTCCAGTGCCTCTAAAAAATTCGTCTTCACGGACTGTTCTGTTTTAACAGATTCTGCCTTTTATTTCGCATTGCCTCTTTTGCTGTGTTGGATGGATTTTCTTTGTTCCATTAACTTTCAGTAGCTTTGTGCAATGTCCAGAAGTGTTAAGAATGATTATGTCACCTCTGAATATATGAATTATGCACTGACCCTCTAATGAGTTTGTTTTGAGTTTGGTGTGGAGGAAGTTTTCAAGGGTCAAGAGAGGAGGATGATACAATATGATCAAGAAGAGTGAAAAGTTTAAGCTTGGGGATGCCCCCGTGGTTCATCCCTGCATATTTCAAGAAGACTCAAGCATCTAAGCTTGGGGATGCCCAAGGCATCCCCTTCTTCATCAACAATTTATCAGGTTTCTTCTCTTGAAACTATATTTTTATTCAGTCACATCTTATGTACTTTACTTGGAGCGTCTGTTTGATTTTATTTTTGATTATGTTTGAATAAATTCATGCTTGTGTGGGAGAGATACACGCTCCGCTGTTGCGTATGAACACATGTGTTCTTAGCTTTACTCTTAATGTTCATGGCGAAGGTTGAAACTGCTTCGTTCATTGTTATATGGTTGGAAACAGAAAATGCTTTATGTGCTAATTGGTATAATGTCTTGAATAATTTGATACTTGGCAATTGTTGTGCTCATATAGATCATGTTTAAGCTCTTGCATCATGTACCTTGCACCTATTAATGAAGAACTACATAGAGCTTGTTAAAATTTGGTTTGCATGATTGGTCTCTCTAAGTCTAGATATTTTCTGGTTGAGGTCTTTGAACAACAAGGAAGACGATGTAAAGTCTTATAATGCTTACAATATGTTCATATGTGAGTCTTGCTGCACCGTTTTATACTTGAGTTTGCTTCAAACAACCTTGCTAGCCTAGCCTTGTATTGAGAGGAATTTTTCTCGTGCATCCAAATCCTTGAGCCAAAAACTATGCCATTTGTGTCCATCATACCTACCTACTACATGGTATTTCTCTACCATTTCAAAGTAAATTACTTGAGTGCTACCTTTAAAATTTCATTCTTTATCTTTGCAATATATAGCTCATGGGAAAATAGCTTAAAAACTATTGTGGTATTGAATATGTTGCTATGTATCTTATTTCTTATAAGTTGCTTGTTGAGCGGTAACCATGTTTCTGGGGACGCCATCAACTATTATCTTTGTTGAATATCATGTGAGTTGCTATGCATGTTCGTCTTGTCTGAAGTAAGGGCGATTTTCATGATCAAATGGTTTGAGTATGCATATTGTTAGAGAAGAACATTGGGCCGCTAACTAAAGCCATGAATCATGGTGGAAGTTTCAGTTTGGACATTAATCCTCAATATCTTATGAGAATATTATCTGTTGTTGAATGCTTATGCATTAAAAGAGGAGTCCATTATCTGTTGTCTATGTTGTCCCGGTATGGATGTCTAAGTTGAGAATAATCAAAAGCGAGAAATCCAATGCGAACTTTCTCCTTAGACCTCTGTACAGGCGGCATAGAGGTACCCCTTTGTGACACTTGGTTGAAACATATGTTATGCAATTATAATCCGTGTTAATCCAAGCTAATTAGGACAAGGTGCGAGCACCATTGGTAATCTATGCATGAGGCTTGCAACTTATAGGATATCTTATACATAACGCATATGCTTTATTACTACCGTTGACAAAATTGCTTCTATGTTTTCAAAATAAAAGCTCTAGCACAAAAATAGTAATCCATGCTTCCCTCTGCGAAGGGCCTTTCTTTTAATTTATGTTGAGTCAGTTTACCTACTTCTTTCTATCTTAGAAGCAAACACTTGTGTCAACTGTGTGCATTGATTCTTACATATTTACCTATTGCACTTGTTATATTGCTTTATGTTGACAACTATCCATGAGATATACATGTTACAAGTTGAAAGCAATTGCTGAAACTTAATCATCCTTTGTGTTGTTTCAATGCCTTCTACTTTGAATCTATTGCTTTATGAGTTAACTCTTATGCAAGACTTATTGATGCTTGTCTTGAAAGTACTATTCATGAAAAGTCTTTGCTATATGGTTCAGTTGTTTACTCATTGTCTTTACCATTGCTTTGAATCACTTAATTCACTTCATATGCTTTACAATAGTATTGATCAAGATCATGTTGGTAGCATGTCACTTAAGAAATTATCATTGTTATCGTTTACCTACTCGAGGGCGAGTAGGAACTAAGCTTGGGGATGCTTGATACGTCTCAAACGTATCTATAATTTCTTATGTTCCATGCTAGTTTTATGACAATACCTACATGTTTTGTTCACACTTTATATCGTTTTGATGCGTTTTCCGGAACTAACCTATTGACGAGATGCCGAAGTGCCAGTTCCTGTTTTCTGTTGTTTTTGGTTTCAGAAATCCTAGTAAGGAAATATTCTCGGAATTGGACGAAATCAACGCCCAGCATCTTAGAATTCCACGAAGCTTCCAGAACACCCGAGAGCCACCAGAGGAGAGCCACAGGGCCACCAGACAGTAGGGCGGCGCGGCCCAAGGGGGGGCGCCCCCCTATTGTGTGGCGCCTCCGTAACCCTTCCGACTCCGCCTCTTCGCCTATAAGAAGCCCCCTGACCGAGAGCCACCATACGGAAAACCTTCCAGAGACGCAGCCGCCGCCAATCCCATCTCGGGGAATTCAGGAGATCGCCTCCGGCACCCTGCCGGAGAGGGGAATCATCTCCCGGAGGTCTCTTCATCGCCATGATCGCTTCCGGATCGATGTGTGAGTAGTCCACCCCTGGACTATGGATCCATAGCAGTAGCTAGATGGTTGTCTTCTCCTCATTGTGCTATCATGTTAGATCTTGTGAGCTGCCTATCATGATCAAGATCATCTATTTGTAATGCTACATGTTGTGTTTGTTGGGATCCGATGAATATTGAATACTATGTCAAGTTGATTATCAATCTATCATATATGTTATTTATGTTCTTGCATGCTCTCCGTTGCTAGTAGAGGCTCTGGCCAAGTTGATACTTGTGACTCCAAGAGGGAGTATTTATGCTCGATAGTGGGTTCATGCCTCCATTAAATCTGGGCGCGTGACAGAAAGTTCTAAGGTTGTGGATGTGCTGTTGCCACTAGGGATAAAACATCGATGCTTTGTCTAAGGATATTTGTGTTGATTACATTACGCACCATACTTAATGCAATTGTCTGTTGCTTGCAACTTAATACCGGAAGGGGTTCGGATGATAACTTGAAAGTGGACTTTTTAGGCATAGATGCATGCTGGATAGCGGTCTATGTACTTTGTCGTAATACCCTGATTAAATCTCATAGTACTCATCATGATATATGTATGTGCATTGTTATGCCTTCTTTATTTGTCAATTGCCCAACTGTAATTTGTTCACCCAACATCTATTTATCTTATGGGAGAGACACCACTAGTGAACTGTGGACCCCGGTCCTATTCTTTACATCTGAAATACAATCTACTGCAATTGTTCTTTACTGTTCTTCGCAAACAACCATCATCTTCCACACAATACGTTTAATCCTTTGTTTTCAGCAAGCCGGTGAGATTGACAACCTCACTGTTACGTTGGGGCAAAGTACTGTGATTGTGTTGTGCAGGTTCCACGTTGGCGCCGGAATCCCTGGTGTTGCGCCGCACTACACTCCGCCGCCATCAACCTTCAAGGTGCTTCTTGGCTCCTACTGGTTCGATAAACCTTGGTTTCTTACTGAGGGAAACTTGCTTCTATACGCATCATACCTTCCACTTGGGGTTCCCAACGGACATGTGCTTTACGCGTATCAAGGAGCTTGTTTAAGACCATAGAGAGATTTCTTAAGAAGACAGACAAGATTTGGATTAGAGGAATCTTCAAATCCAGATGGTTGTTGACAATAAACGGTTTCATTGAGAGTACCATTATTAAGAAATGCATTTTTAACATCAAGTTGGTGAATAGACCAAGACGAAGAAACTGCAAGAGTGAGGATGATGCGAATAGTGCTTGGCTTGACAACAGGGGAGAAGGTTTCATCAAAATCAATTCCTTGTTGTTGATAAAAACCTCTGCAAACCCAACGAGCCTTGTAGCGAGCCAAAGACCCATCAGAGTTATACTTATGACGAAATACCCACTTCCCCGAGACAATATTGGCACCGGATGGTTTAGGAACAAGAGTCCATGTATTATTTTGAATAAGAGCATCAAATTCATCTTTCATGGCCAAGTGCCATAATGGATCAAGAAGAGCACGTTTGTAGGAGCTTGGGATATGTGAGATCGATGGAGTAGCTGAGAGATTGAGAAAGCGTCGGGGAATGTGAAAACCCTTTTTACCACGAGTACACATGACATGATCATTAGTAGGGATAGGTATGGGAACGACATTAGGAGGAAGTGGATTAGTTGCTGAAGAAGAAGATGGGAGACTCTGAGTTAGAGGACGTGATGACAGGAGAGTCTACCGCGGCAGGAGAAGGTGACGCGGCGGGGTGCCGCGGGCTCTCGGTAGGAGCTGGTGCTGCCGCGGCGGGAGTTTCGGTAGGCACTAAAAGATGACGCGCCATGGGGGTAGGTGACGGTGAAATAGAATTAGGGATCGGCAGAGACTGAACGACTGAAAAGGGAAAAGTATTTTCATCGAAGGTGACATGACGGGATATAAGAACACGACCAGAGGAAGGATCAAAACATTGCGATCCTTTGTGATCATCGGATGGACCTAAGAATATGCATGGCAACGATCTTGGAGCTAGTTTATGGGCGGCGGTAGAGGAGATGTTAGGAAAACATAGACATCCAAAAACACGCAAATCAGAATAATCGGGGTGAGATAGAAAGAGAGATTGAAAGGGAGAATAAAGAGGACATGTTTTAGTTGGTCATATGTTTAAAAGATATGTGGCTGTCCGTAGAGCTTCTGCCCAAAACGTGGTGGAAGAGATGATTGGATTAGTATGGTGCGTAAGATGTCGTTGATAGAACGAAGAGAACGTTCAGCCTTGCCGTTTTGAGGAGATGTGTATGGGCAGGAAAAACAAAAGAGAATGCCTTGGGAGAGAAAGATTCGATTTTGGTTATTATCAAATTATTTTCCATTGTCACATTGGATGAAACGAATTGGAGACCAAAGTGAGTTAGAACATATTGCCTAAAATTAATGAAAAGTTTGTGAACATCAGATTTGGCACGAAGAGGGAATGTCCAAACATAGTGACGAGGGAACACCTCGGCAATGCCTACGTATTGTAGACTTGGGTTTCGGGAGAGAGCGACGATGGAGATTCCGGGAGCGAGATTAGGCACACGACGTACCCAGCTTCGGGTCCCCTCGGTGGAGGATCCCTACGTGCTGCTAGCAATCCAGTATATGATCATAGATGTGTTTACAGGGTGCCGCCGTAGGCGGAGCTATGTTGTCTATCTATTGTCCTCTTATTTCGGGTGCCCTGGCTAGCTTTATATATGCAACCAGCCTAGGGTTTTACAAGAGTCCTAGTCGACTACCTCTTCGGGTTGCCTTGTTGGGCCTTCTCCATATTGGGCCGAGCCAAACCAGGTATACTAATAATGGGTACCCGAAGGGTATACCCATGTTAGTAGCCCCCGAGTGTCTAGGGAAGTCGAAGACTTGCGTAGAGACTCCAAGCATAATCATCTTCAAAGGCGAGGTACATGTCGTAGATCATGTGTAGCGTAGATGATGTCGACGATTCTTGAAATTACTTTTCTATCGGGTGCGCGGCAGCGCTCCCGATGGGAGTAGCCCCCGAGTCTATGGGTAAGTGCTTGCACTTAGGAATAGACTCAAGTTGTACTACTCGATGAAGAACTTAACTATATTTCTGGAGGACTTGATGAAATCCATGCGCTCCCGATGGGAGTAGGCTCCACTCGAGTCGTAGAATCGAGTTGAGTCTACAAACCTTGATTGTCATAGATGTTGTCAAAGTTATTTTTTTATCAGGTGCGCGGCTAGCGCTCCCGATGGGAGTAGCCCCCGAGGCTACAGCCAAGTGTTTGCACTTGGGTGTAGGCTCAACTTGCTTTTAATCGACACCACAATTTTTCCTCTTTCTTGTATCTTATCGGGAGGGTGAACAATACTCTCGATAAGAGTAGCCCCCGAGCCTATGCGCAGGCGCTTGCACCTAGGCATAGACTCAAGTTGTACTACTCGATAATGAACTTGACTATATTTCTGGGCGCAGCCCCTCGTTTTACTGACTCCAGGCCGTTGCTATCTATGTTGTTCAGGGATAATGGTAAATGGGGCTGGTTCATCTGACGGATCAGGTACCAGTTAACTGCTCTTGTGGCAATCCCGCAAGAACCTACTTCAAGATCACGTCCCTGGACATGATCTCGGGACCTGGCGTAATTCGTCACGTGCCGCTTAAGGACTTACCATGATCCGAATTCCAGTAATGTTATCGGTTCCACAGCGCGTCCGCCGGGATATTTCTTCACATCTGTTGATGTGGAAAAAGTAGCAGAGCGCAGTCTTTGGCGATGCCACGCCACACAGGACGCAGTCTTTGGCGGTGCTTGCACCTAGGCATAGGCTCAAGTTGTACTACTCGATAAAGAACTTCACTATATTTCTGGGCGCAACCCCTCTTTTTATCGACTCCAGGCCGTTGCTATTTTTATTTGACATCCATATCTATATTGTACAGGGATAATGGTAATTGGGGCTAGTTCATCTGATGGATCAGGTACTAGTTAACTGCTCTAGTGGCAATCCGCAAAAACCTACTTCAAGATCACGTCCCTGGACATGATCCTGGGATACTGGTGTTAACTCGACAGGTGCCGCTTAAGGTCTTACCATTCTGTCGAGTCCCAGTCATGTTTTATCGGGTACCTAACGCGTCCGTTAGGATTTTTCTTCGTATCTGTTGATACGGAAAAAAAGTAGCAAACCGACGTCAGAGACGGTGCCACGCCGCTTAGAACGGATCCGGGGTCTTACCTTCGCAGAGTTTTGTGGCATTCAGAGATTATTCGCGACTTTGGCGCTCTGAGAATATTTTGTCAAGTGCCTTGTTCGGCTGATGCAATGACCCATTTTGCGGGTTCTTCTATTTTTCTCTCGGGCTTGATGAGACAGCCGAATATATTGGTTATTCTATATTGTCGGGTACATCACCGATGCTCTTGCTCGGAACAATATGACAAGTCAATGAACCCGAAGATTTCTCCACCTTTTTTTTTTTTGTTCCTCCTTGATGAAAATTTCGTCAAGTTCCTCCTTCAGGAAAAAAATTTCGGGTCCTCTTTGAGGACAATTCTTTGGGTCCTCCCTGAGGACAATTCTTCGGGTCCTTTTTGAAGATAATTCTTCGAGATCTCCTTGAGGATAATTCTTCGGGACCTCCTTGAAGATAATTTTTCGGGACCTCCTTGAAGATAATTCTTCGGGACCTCCTTGAAGATAATTCTTCGGGACCTCCTTGAAGATAATTCTTAGGGTCCTCCCTGAGGAAAATTCTTCGGGTCCTCCTTGAGGATAAGATTTCGTCGGGTTCTCTTTTGAAGACAATTTCGTCGGGTTCTCTCAAGATTTCGTCGGGTTCCTCCCTTAAAAAGATTTTGTCGGGTTCTCTTTTGATTTCGTCGGGTTCCTCCCTGAAAAAGATTTCGTCGGGTTCATCCTTGAAGACAATTTTTGTAGGCGCAATTATTCTTTCTGTCGACCTGAGATGTAAAGTGAAGAAGTATGGCGCAGCCCCCGAGTGTTGGGTGCGGAGAAAGTAAACGATAATCAACTTTGTGCAAAATAAAAGAACACTTAGCTTTTTGGACACGACGAAGTCGATGCATGATGAAGTCTTCGAGTGTAGATAATAAATCTAGCCAAAGTAGAAACCACCAAATAATGAAAGTAGATGCCGCCATATTATTGATGAAGAAATAGCCAAGCCCCCGAGCACTGCTGGGGTGATGTCATGATTGTTGCTTAGATGCCGTGTCACCATTGTTACTCGGGGCGAAGTCGTTGTCGAGCCCCCGAGTATTATCCGTGTCGCCGAAAGAAGGCCATTAAGGATGAAATACTGAAGATGAAGTCCGAGATGAAGTACTTGAGATGAATCCATATTAAAGATTACACCATCATATATTGAAGATGAATTCGCCGATATCATAGAGGATGAATCCATTGACCCGAAGAATCCAGTAATAACCATAAAAGATGAATCCGTTGATATCATAGAGGATGAATCCATTGAGCCGGAGAAAATAGTTCTAGTAATAACCATAAAAGATGAATCCATTGACCTGAAAACACGTCGGGTAATATTGTATAAGTGAACCAATAATAACCCAAAGAAAACCAATCCAGTAATCCAGAGAAAATAAATCCACTGAGCCGAAGAAGATAAAGTCGAAGAAAATAATTCCACTGAGCCGAAGAAAATAATTCCACTGAGCCGGAGAAGATAATTCCACTGAACCGGAAAAGATAATTCCATTGAGCCGGAGAAGATAATTCCACTAAGCCGAAGAAAAGAAATTCACCAAGTAACCGAATATATTTGTGATAATGAAGTAATGGCGCAGCCCCCAATGTTTGGATGAATTTGTTGTAATAATGCAATGGCGCAGCCCCCGAGTATTCTGGTGTGGCGAAAATTAAGTAATAATTAACTCTCGGAAGAGGAACACTTAGCTTTTTATCGGGCGCGGCGGAGTTGATGTGGAAGTAGGTCGTCCGGCAGACGCAGTCGATGTAGTCGCGCGGTGTCTGGCCGGAAGTCGTCGATGAAGATGACGTAGTTGATGTAGAGGACGCAATCGATTGTGACGGATCCTCGACGGGTGAGCCTAAGTGTGTCAAGTGCGCGATGGCGGACGGGAACGACACAACAAAAAAAAGTTGAAGTTTTATTCCGATCTGATGTAGCCCAATCATCGTGCTCAGTCAACAGTTTATATGATGCTTCCATCGTGAGGAGGTCAGCTGTGGTAAGTTTGATGGAGCCAATCGAAGTGCAATTCTCGTAGAAAAACACGAAGTAATTTATCTTTGCTATAGTTAGCTTAGCAGTACTAATAAACGGATCAAAGATATAGTGATGCTAGTGTAACGTGGACGTAAGAGTAGTTAATAGTACTTAGCTTTGCTTCTTGGTACAAATAGATCGGATCTTGAACCTGTGGGTACAGAAATCGCAGCGTATTGTAGCCTTGTTATTAACCGCCCAGCCTTGTATTCCAGATCTCCTCATGGCGTTGTTGCCGACGGATTTATGCTCTGCATGCTTGCCCGATCGTACGCCAGCCCTGTCGCTGCCGATAAGTAACCAGACTGCAACGCGAAAAAATCCGGTCGCCCGGCCGATGAAGTACTTGATGACGAACTCGACGATTTTATGCCCAGATGTGATCTGAACATTGTTGATAATGAACTCGATGGATCCCGCCCGGATGACAAAATCAAGTCGTCGCGCTTCCCACAGACGGCGCCAATTGACGAATTTTTCCATGAGCTATGTATTGTAAAGACAAAGAATAGAATTTTAAAGGTAGCACCCAAGTAATTTACTTTGGAATGGCAGAGAAATACCATGTAGTAGGTAGGTATGGTGGACACAAATGGCATGGATTTTGGCTCAAGAATTTGGATGCACGAGAACAATTCCTCTCAATACAAGGCTAGGCTAGCAAGGTTGTTTGAAGCAAACTCAAGTATAAAACGGTGCAGCAAGACTCACATATGAACACATTGCAAGCATTATAAGACTCTACACTGTCTTCCTTGTTGTTCAAACACATTAACCAGAAAATATCTAAACTCTAGAGACCAATCATGCAAACCAAATTTTAACAAGCTCTATGTAGTTCTTCATTAATAGGTGCAAAGTACATGATGCAAGAGCTTAAACATGAACTATATGAGCACAACAATCGCCAAGTATCAAATTATTCAAGACATTATACCAATTACCACATGAATCATTTCATGTTTCCAACCAAATAGCAATTAACGAAGCGGTTTTCAACTCTGCCATGAACATTAAAAGTAAAAGCGAAGAACACTAGTGTTCATATGAAACAGCGGAGTGTGTCTCTCTCCCACACAAGCATGAATTTATTCAGAGAATGAAAATAACAAAATGAAAATAAAAGCACACAGACGCTCCAAGTAAAGTACATAAGATGTGACTGAATAAAAATATAGTTTCAAGAGAAGAAACCTGATAAATTGTTGATGAAGAAGGGGATGCCTTGGGCATCCCCAAGCTTAGATGCTTGAGTCTTCTTGAAATATGCAGGGATGAACCACGGGGGCATCCCCAAGCTTAGACTTTTCACTCTTCTTGATCATATTGTATCATCCTCCTCTCTTGACCCTTGAAAACTTCCTGCACACCAAACTCGAAACAAACTCATTAGAGGGTTAGTGCATAATCAAAAATTCACATATTCAGGGGTAACAAAATCATTCTTAACACTTCTGGACATTGCCCAAAGCTACTGGAAGTTAATGGAACAAAGAAATCCATTCAACATAGCAAGAGAGGCAATGCGAAATAAAATGCAGAATCTGTCAAAACAGAATAGTCTATGAAAACGAATTTTTCGGGGGCACTTAACTTGCTCAGATGAAAAATCTCAAAACTAATGAAAGTTGCGTACATATCTGAGGATCACGCACGTAAATTGGCAGATTTTTCTGAGTTACCTACAGAGAATTCTACTCAAATTCGTGACAGACGGAAATCTGTTTCTGCGTAATAATCCAAATCTAGTATCAACCCTACTATCAAAGACTTTACTTGGCACAAAAATGCAATAAAATAAAGATAAGGAGAGGTTGCTACAGTAGTAACAACTTCCAAGACACAACAAAACAGTAGCAAAATAAACACATGGGTTATCTCCCAAAAAGTTCTTTCTTTATAGCCATTAAGATGGGCTCAGTAATTTTAATGATGCTCACACAAGAAATAAGAGTTGAAGCAAAAGAGAGCATCAAGAAGCAAATTCAAAACACATTTAAGTCTAACCCACTTCCTATGAAAAGGAATCTTGTAAATAAACAAGTCATGTAAGTATAATGCAATAAGCGTAGGAAGGCAACACAAGCGCAACTTCAAGATTCTCAACACAAAGAGGGGAAACTTATTATTATTAAGATGCATGTAACCATGTTTCCCTCTCTCATAATAACTTTCAGTGGCATCATGAACAAACTCAACAATATAACTATCACATAAAGCATTCTTATCATGAGCTACATGCATAAAATTATTACTCTCCACATAAGCATAGTCATTCTTATTAATTGTAGTGGGAGCAAATTCAACAAAGTAACTATCATTATTATTCTCATCACCATAATCATCATATATAGGAGGCATATTGTAATCATAATTAATTTTCTCCTCAGTAGTAGGTGGACTGAAAATATGATAGTCATCATTGTAATTATCATATATAGGAGGTAAAGTATCATCAAAATAAATTTTCTCCTCCATGCTTGGGGGACTAAAGATATCATGCTCATCAAAACCAGCTTCCCCAAGCTTAGAATTTTCCATAGCATTAGCAACAATGGTGTTCGAAGCGTTCATACTAATATCATTGCTACTAGCATGCAAATAAGGTTCCATAGGTTTTTTAATTTTCGCATCAAACCATCCATGTCTTAACTCAGGAAATAGATTAAAAAGCTCACAGTTGTTTTCCATTATGCCTTACTAGTGTAAAACAAGAAACAAAAAGATGCAATTGCAGGATCTAAAGGAAATAGCTTCGAGCACTCACACACCGGAACAATGCTAGGAAATAGCTTAGTAGTCGGAGGATGTGAATACCTTTTACCTTACCTCCCCGGCAACGGCGCCAGAAAATATCTTAGTTGCCGGGGTCCGGAGTGTGAGTGCCTTTTACCTTACCTCCCCGGCAACAGCGCCAGAAAATAGCTTGATGTCTACGCACGCTTCTATTCCTGTAGACAGTGTTGGGCCTCCAAGAGCAGAGGTTTGTAGAACAGCAGCAAGTTTCCCTTAAGTGAATCACCCAAGGTTTATCGAACTCAGGGAGGAAGAGGTCAAAGATATCCCTCTCAAGCAACCCTGCAATCACGATACAAGAAGTCTCTTGTGTCCCCAACACACCTAATACACTTGTCAGATGTATAGGTGCACTAGTTCGGCGAAGAGATAGTGAAATACAAGTAATATGGATGTATATGAGTGGTAATAGCAATCTGAATAAAATATGGCAGCGAGTAAACATGCAACAGAACAGTAAATAAACGGAGTTTCAGTGATTGGAAACAAGGCCTAGGGATCATACTTTCACTAGTGGACACTCTAAAGATTGATCACATAACTGAATAAACAAATACTACTTTCTCTACACTCTCTTGTTGGATGACAAACACCATTCATTGTGTAGGGCTACAAGAGCACCTCAATGCCGGAGTTAACAAGCTCCACAACATTCGATGTTCATATTTAAATAACCTTAGAGTGCATGATAGACCAACGCAATTATACCGAGTACTAACATAGCATGCACCTGTCAACATCAGCTATGAAAGGGGGAATAGATCACATCAATACTATCATAGTAATAGTTAACTTCATAATCTACAAGAGATCACAATCATAACCTACGCCAAGTACTACATGATGCACACACCGTCACCTTTACATCATGAAGGAGGAATAGACTACTTTAATAACATCACTAGAGTAGCACATAGATTAATAGTGATACAAAGCTCATCATATGGATCTCAACCATGTAAGGCAGCTCATGAGATCATTATATTGAGGTACACGAGAGAGAGATTAACCACATAGCTACCGGTAGAGCCCTCAGCCTCGGGGGAGAACTACTCCCTCCTCATCATGGGAGACAGCAGCGGCGATGAAGATGGCGGTGATGTCGATGGAGATGCCTTCCGGGGGCACTTCCCTGTCCCGGCGGCGTGCCGGAACAGAGACTTCTGTCCCCCGAATCTTGGCTTCGTGATGGTGGCGGCTCTGGAACTTTTCTCGTATCGTGGCTTATTTCCTTAGAGTTTTCGCGACGGAGTCCTTAAGTAGGCGGAAGGGCAGCCTCGGAGGGGCCCTGGTGGGACCACACACTAGGGGGGCGCGCCCCACCCCTTGGCCGCGCTGCCCTGGCGTGTGGGGCCCCCTGGCTCCCTTCTGGTCTCTCTCGAGTGTTCTGGAAGCTTCGTGGAAAAATAAGATACCGGGCGTTGATTTCATCCAATGTCGAGAATATTTCCTTACTAGGATTTCTGAAACCAAAAATAGCAGAAAACAGGAACTGACACTTCGGCATCTTGTCAATAGGTTAGTTCCGGAAAATGCATAATAATGACATAAAGTGTGTATAAAACATATGTGTATCATCATAAAAGTAGCATGAAACATAAGAAATTATAGATACGTTTGGGACGTATCAAGCATCCCCAAGCTTAGTTCCTACTCGCCCTCGAGTAGGTAAACGATAACAAAGATAATTTCTTAAGTGACATGCTATCATAATTTTGATCATACTATTGTAAAGCATATGAGATGAATGAAGTGATTCAAAGCAATGGTAAAGACAATGAGTAAACAACTGAACCATATAGCAAAGACTTTTCATGAATAGTACTTTCAAGACAAGCATCAATAAGTCTTGCATAAGAGTTAACTCATAAAGCAATAGATTCTTAGTAGAAAGCTTTGAAGCAACACAAAGGAAGATATAAGTTTCAGCGGTTGCTTTCAACTTCAACATGTATATCTCATGGATAATTGTCAACATAAAGCAATATAGCAAGTGCAATAGGTAAACATGTAAGAATCAATGCACACAGTTGACACAAGCGTTTGCTTCTAAGATGGAAGGAAGTAGGTAAACTGACTCAACATAAAGTAAAAGAAAGGCCCTTCGCAGAGGGAAGCATGGATTACTATTTTTGTGCTAGAGCTTTTATTTTGAAAACATAGAAACAATTTTGTCAACGGTAGTAATAATTCATATGCGTTATGTATAAGACATCCTATAAGTTGCAAGCCTCATGCATAGAATACCAATAGTGCTCGCACCTTGTCCTAATTAGCTTGGATTAACATGGATTATCATTGCATAACATATGTTTCAACCAAGTGTCACAAAGGGGTACCTCTATGCCGCTTGTACAAAGGTCCAAGGAGATAGATCGCATTTGATTTCTCGTTTTTGATAGATCTTAACTAAGGACATCCATACCGGGACAACATAGAAAACAGATAATGGACTCCTCTTTTAATGCATAAGCATTCAACAACAGATAATATTCTCATAATAGATTGAGGATTAATGTCCAAACTGAAACTTCCACCATGATTCATGGATTTAGTTAGCGGCCCAATGTTCTTCTCTAACAATATGCATACTCAAACCATTTGATCATGAAAATTGCCCTTACTTCAGACAAGACGAACATGCATAGCAACTCACATGATATTCAACAAAGGTAAAAGTTGATGGCGTCCCCAGAAACATGGTTACCGCTCAACAAGCAACTTATTAAGAAATAAGATACATAAGTACATATTCTTCACCATAATAGTTTTTAAGGCTATTTTCCCATGAGCTATGTATTGTAAAGACAAAGAATAGAATTTTAAAGGTAGCACTCAAGTAATTTACTTTGGAATGGCAGAGAAATACCATGTAGTAGGTAGGTATGGTGGACACAAATGGAATGGATTTTGGCTCAAGGATTAGGATGCACGAGAAGAATTCCTCTCAATACAAGGCTAGGCTAGCAAGGTTGTTTGAAGCAAACTCAAGTATAAAACGGTGCAGCAAGACTCACATATGAACACATTGCAAGCATTATAAGACTCTACACTGTCTTCCTTGTTGTTCAAACACCTTAACCAGAAAATATCTAGACTCTAGAGACCAATCATGCAAACCAAATTTTAACAAGCTCTATGTAGTTCTTCATTAATAGGTGCAAAGTACATGATGCAAGAGCTTAAACATGATCTATATGAGCACAACAATCGCCAAGTATAAAATTATTCACGACATTATACCAATTACCACATGAAGCATTTCCTGTTTCCAACCAAATAGCAATTAACGAAGCGGTTTTCAACTCCACCATGAACATTAAAAGTAAAAGCGAAGAACACTAGTGTTCATATGAAACAGCGGAGCGTGTCTCTCTCCCACACAAGCATGAATTTATTCAGAGAATGAAAATAACAAAACGAAAATAAAAGCACACATACGCTCCAAGTAAAGTACATAAGACGTGACTGAATAAAAATATAGTTTTAAGAGAAGAAACCTGATAAATTGTTGATGAAGAAGGGGATGCCTTGGGCATCCCCAAGCTTAGATGCTTGAGTCTTCTTGAAATATGCAGGGATGAACCACGGGGGCATCCCCAAGCTTAGACTTTTCACTCTTCTTGATCATATTGTATCATCCTCCTCTCTTGACCCTTGAAAACTTCCTCCACACCAAACTCGAAACAAACTCATTAGAGGGTTAGTGCATAATCAAAAATTCACATGTTCAGGGGTAACACAATCATTCTTAACACTTCTGGACATTGCCCAAAGCTACTGGAAGTTAATGGAACAAAGAAATCCATTCAACATAGCAAAAGAGGCAATGCGAAATAAAAGGCAGAATCTGTCAAAACAGAACAGTCCGTGAAAACGAATTTTTCTGGGGCACTTAACTTGCTCAGATGAAAAAGCTTAAAACTAATGAAAGTTGCGTACATATCTGAGGATCACGCACGTAAATTGGCAGATTTTTCTGAGTTACCTACAGAGAATTCTACTCAAATTCGTGACAGACGGAAATCTGTTTCTGCGCAATAATCCAAATCTAGTATCAACCCTACTATCAAAGACTTTACTTGGCACAACAATGCAATAAAATAAAGATAAGGAGAGGTTGCTACAGTAGTAACAACTTCCAAGACACAACAAAACAGTAGCAAAATAAACACAAGGGTTATCTCCCAAGAAGTTCTTTCTTTATAGCCATTAAGATGGGCTCAGTAATTTTAATGATGCTCGCGCAAGAAATAAGAGTTGAAGCAAAAGAGAGCATTGATACGTCTCCGACGTATCGATAATTTCTTATGTTCCATGCCACATTATTGATGTTATCTACATGTTTTATGCACACTTTATGTCATATTCGTGCATTTTCTGGAACTAACCTATTAACAAGATGCCGAAGTGCCGGTTGCTGTTTTCTGCTGTTTTTGGTTTCAGAAATCCTAGTAACGAAATATTCTCGGAATTGGACGAAATCAACGCCCAGGGTCCTATTTTGCCACGAAACTTCCAGAAGACCGAAGAGGAGACGAAGTGGGGCCACGAGGTGGCCACACCCTAGGGCGGCGCGGCCCCCCCTTGGCGGCGCGGCCCTGTGGTGTGGGCCCCTCGTGCCGCCTCCTGACCTGCCCTTCCGCCTACTTAAAGCCTCCGTCGCGAAACCCCCAGTACCGAGAGCCACGATACGGAAAACCCTCCAGAGACGCCGCCGCCGCCGATCCCATCTCGGGGGATCCAGGAGATCGCCTCCGGCACCCTGCCGGAGAGGGGATTCATCTCCCGGAGGACTCTACGCCGCCATGGTCGCCTCCGGAGTGATGTGTGAGTAGTCTACCCCTGGACTATGGGTCCATAGCAGTAGCTAGATGGTTGTCCTCTCCCCATTGTGCTTCATCGTCGGATCTTGTGAGCTGCCTAACATGATCAAGATCATCTATCTGTAATCCTATATGTTGCGTTTGTTGGGATCCGATGAATAGAGAATACTTGTTATGTTGATTATCAAAGTTATGTCTATGTGTTGTTTATGATCTTGCATGCTCTCCGTTACTAGTAGATGCTCTGGCCAAGTAGATGCTTGTAACTCCAAGAGGGAGTATTTATGCTCGATAGTGGGTTCATGCCTCCATTGATATCTGGGACACTGACAGAAAGTTCTAAGGTTGTGGATGTGCTGTTGCCACTAGGGATAAAACATTGGTGCTATGTTCGAGGATGTAGTTACTGATTACATTACGCGCAATACTTAATGCAATTGTCTGTTGTTAGCAACTTAATACTGGAGGGGGTTCGGATGATAACCTGAAGGTGGACTTTTTAGGCATAGATGCATGCTGGATGGCGGTCTATGTACTTTGTCGTAATGCCCAATTAAATCTCACTATACTCATCATAATATGTATGTGCATGGTCATGCCCTCTTTATTTGTCAATTGCCCAACTGTAATTTGTTCACCCAACATGCTGTTTATCTTATGGGAGAGACACCTCTAGTGAACTGTGGACCCCGGTCCAATTCTCTATACTGAAATACAATCTACTGCAAGACTGTTCTACTGTTTTCTGCAAACAATCATCTTCCACACAATACGGTTAATCCTTTGTTACAGCAAGCCGGTGAGATTGACAACCTCACTGTTTCGTTGGGGCAAAGTACTTTGGTTGTGTTGTGCAGGTTCCACGTTGGCGCCGGAATCCCTGGTGTTGCGCCGCACTACATCCCGCCGCCATCAACCTTCAACGTGCTTCTTGGCTCCTCCTGGTTCGATAAACCTTGGTTTCTTTCTGAGGGAAAACTTGCTGCTGTGCGCATCATACCTTCCTCTTGGGGTTCCCAACGAACGTGTGAGTTACACGCCATCAAGCTCTTTTTTTGGCGCCGTTGCCGGGGAGATCAAGACACGCTGCAAGGGGAGTCTCCACTTCCCAATCTCTTTACTTTGTTTTTGTCTTGCTTAGTTTTATTTACTACTTTGTTTGCTGCACTAAATCAAAATACAAAAAAATTAGTTGCTAGTTTTACTTTATTTGCTATCTTGTTTGCTATATCAAAAACACAAAAAAATTAGTTACTTGCATTTACTTTATCTAGTTTGCTTTATTTACTACTGCTAAAATGGCCACCCCTGAAAATACTAAGTTGTGTGACTTCATAACCACAAATAATAATGATTTCTTATGCACACCTATTGCTCCACCTGCTACTACAGCAGAATTCTTTGAAATTAAACCTGCTTTACTGAATCTTGTTATGCGAGAGCAATTATCTGGTGTTAGTTCTGATGATGCTGCTGCCCATCTTAATAATTTTGTTGAATTATGTGAAATGCAAAAGTATAAATATGTAGATGGTGACATTATAAAATTAAAATTGTTCCCTTTCTCATTAAGAGGAAGAGCTAAAGATTGGTTGCTATCTCTGCCTAAGAATAGTATTGATTCATGGACTAAATGCAAGGATGCTTTTATTGGTAGATATTATCCCCCTGCTAAAATTATATCTTTGAGGAGTAGCATAATGAATTTTAAACAATTAGATACTGAACATGTTGCACAAGCATGGGAAAGAATGAAATCTTTGGTTAAAAATTGCCCAACCCATGGACTGACTACTTGGATGATCATCCAAACCTTCTATGCAGGACTAAATTTTTCTTCGCGGAATTTATTGGATTCAGCTGCTGGAGGTACCTTTATGTCCATCACTCTTGGTGAAGCAACAAAGCTTCTTGATAATATGATGATCAACTATTCTGAATGGCACACGGAAAGAGCTCCACAAGGTAAGAAGGTAAATTCTGTCGAAGAAACCTCTTCCTTGAGTGATAAGATTGATGCTATTATGTCTATGCTTGTGAATGATAGGACAAATGTTGATCCTAATAATGTTCCGTTAGCTTCATTGGTTGCACAAGAAGAACATGTTGATGTGAACTTCATTAAAAATAATAATTTCAACAACAATGCTTACCGGAACAATTCTAGTAATAACTATAGGCCATATCCTTATAATAATGGTAACGGTTATGCTAATTCTTATGGGAATTCTTACAACAATAATAGGAGTTCACCCCCTGGACTTGAAGCCATGCTTAAAGAATTTATTAGTACACAAACTGCCTTTAACAAATCTGTTGAAGAAAAGCTTGGGAAAATTGATATACTTGCTTCTAAAGTCGATAGTCTTGTCATTGATGTTGATCTTTTGAAATCGAAAGTTATGCCTAATGAAAATCATCATAATAAAATTGTTACTACAGCAAATGCCATCCAAGTTAGAATTAATGAGAATATAAGATTAATGGCTGAACTACGTGCTAGGTGGGATAGAGAAGAAAATGAAAAACTAGCTAAAGAGAAAAATGTAGCTAAAGTTTGGACTATTACCACCACAAGTAATGTTGATTCTTCACATGTTGCTGCACCTCCTACTATTAATGGTAAAATAATTGGTGTTGGCAATGTTTCTACTCCTAGTGCAAAGCGTACAAAACTGCCTGAAACTGCTAAAACTGCTAAAACTGCCTGTGATAAAACTGCTGAAATTTTTTCCAACCTTGGGGATGATGATCCCATTGCTGTAGCTCATAATGATTTAGATTTTGATGATTGCCACATCTCTGAAGTTATAAAGTTCTTACAAAAACTTGCTAAAAGTCCTAATGCTAGTGCTATAAATTTGGCTTTCACGCAACATATTACAAATGCTCTCATAAAAGCTAGAGAAGAGAAACTAGAGCGCGAAGCCTCTATTCCTAAAAAGCTAGAGGATGGTTGGGAGCCCATCATTAAGATGAAGGTTAAAGATTTTGATTGTAATGCTTTATGTGATCTTGGTGCAAGTATTTCTGTTATGCCTAAGAAAATTTATAATATGCTTGACTTGCCACCGCTGAAAAATTGTTATTTGGATGTTAATCTTGCTGATCATTCTACAAAGAAACCTTTGGGGAAAGTTGATAATGTTCGCATTACCGTTAACAATAACCTTGTCCCCGTTGATTTTGTTGTCTTGGATATTGAATGCAATGCATCTTGTCCCATTATATTGGGAAGACCTTTTCTTCGAACTGTTGGTGCTATCATTGATATGAAGGAAGGTAATATAAAATATCAATTTCCTCTCAAGAAAGGTATGGAACACTTCCCTAGAAAGAGAATGAAGTTACCTTTTGATTCTATTATTAGAACAAATTATGATGTTGATACTTCGTCTCTTGATAATACTTGATACACACTTTCTGCGCCTAGCTGAAAGGCGTTAAAGAAAAGCGCTTATGGGAGACAACCCATGGTTTTTACCTACAGTACTTTGTTTTTATTTTGTGTCTTGGAAGTTGTTTACTACTGTAGCAACCTCTCCTTATCTTAGTTTAGTGTTTTGTTGTGCCAAGTAAAGTCGTTGATAGAAAAGTTCATACTAGATTTGGATTACTGCGCAGAAACAGATTTCTTTGCTGTCACGAATCTGGGCTGTTTTCTCTGTAGGTAACTCAGAAAATTATGCCAATTTACGTGAGTGATCCTCAGATATGTACGCAACTTTCATTAAATTTGAGCATTTTCATTTGAGCAAGTCTGGTGCCTCGATAAAATTCGTCAATATGAACTGTTCTGTTTTGACAGATTCTGCCTTTTATTTCGCATTGCCTCTTTTGCTATGTTGGATGAATTTCTTTGATCCATGAATGTCCAGTAGCTTTATGCAATGTCCAGAAGTGTTAAGAATGATTGTGTCACCTCTGAACATGTTAATTTTTATTGTCGCTAACCCTCTAATGAGTTGTTCTAAGTTTGGTGTGGAGGAAGTTTTCAAGGATCAAGAGAGGAGTATGATGCAACATGATCAAGGAGAGTGAAAACTCTAAGCTTGGGGATGCCCCGGTGGTTCACCCCTGCATATATCAAGAAGACTCAAGCGTCTAAGCTTGGGGATGCCTTGGGCATCCCCTTCTTCATCGACAACATTATCAGGTTCCTCCCCTGAAACTATATTTTTATTCCATCACATCTTATGTGCTTTGCTTGGAGCGTCGGTTTGTTTTTGTTTTTGTTTTGTTTGAATAAAATGGATCCTAGCATTCACTTTATGGGAGAGAGACACGCTCCGCTGTAGCATATGGACAAGTATGTCCTTAGTTTCTACTCATAGTATTCATGGCGAAGTTTCTTCTTCGTTAAATTGTTATATGGTTGGAATTGGAAAATGATACATGTAGTAATTGCTATAAATGTCTTGGGTAATGTGATACTTGGCAATTGTTGTGCTCATGTTTAAGCTCTTGCATCATATGCTTTGCACCCATTAATGAAGAAATACATAGAGCATGCTAAAATTTGGTTTGCATATTTGGTTTCTCTAAGGTCTAGATAATTTCTAGTATTGAGTTTGAACAACAAGGAAGACGGTGTAGAGTCTTATAATGTTTTCAATATGTCTTTTATGTGAGTTTTGCTGCACCGGTTCATCCTTGTGTTTGTTTCAAATAAGCCTTGCTAGCCTAAACCTTGTATCGAGAGGGAATACTTCTCATGCATCCAAAATACTTGAGCCAACCACTATGCCATTTGTGTCCACCATACCTACCTACTACATGGTATTTTCCGCCATTCCAAAGTAAATTGCTTGAGTGCTACCTTTAAAATTCCATCATTCACCTTTGCAATATATAGCTCATGGGACAAATAGCTTAAAAACTATTGTGGTATTGAATATGTACTTATGCACTTTATCTCTTATTAAGTTGCTTGTTGTGCGATAACCATGTTCACTGGGGACGCCATCAACTACTCTTTGTTGGATTTCATGTGAGTTGCTATGCATGTTCGTCTTGTCTGAAGTAAGAGAGATCTACCACCTTATGGTTAAGCATGCATATTGTTAGAGAAGAACATTGGGCCGCTAACTAAAGCCATGATCCATGGTGGAAGTTTCAGTTTTGGACATATATCCTCAATCTCATATGAGAAAATTATTAATTGTTGTTACATGCTTATGCATAAAAGAGGAGTCCATTATCTATTGTCTATGTTGTCCCGGTATGGATGTCTAAGTTGAGAACAATCAATAGCGAGAAATCCAATGCGAGCTTTCTCCTTAGACCTTTGTACAGGCGGCATAGAGGTACCCCTTTGTGACACTTGGTTAAAACATGTGCATTGTGATGATCCGGTAGTCCAAGCTAATTAGGACAAGGTGCGGGCACTATTAGTATACTATGCATGAGGCTTGCAACTTGTAAGATATAATTTACATGATACATATGCTTTATTACTACCGTTGACAAAATTGTTTCATGTTTTCAAAATCAAAGCTCTAGCACAAATATAGCAATCGATGCTTTTCCTCTATGGAGGACATTTCTTTTACTTTCAATGTTGAGTCAGTTCACCTATTTCTCTCCACCTCAAGAAGCAAACACTTGTGTGAACTGTGCATTGATTCCTACATACTTGCATATTGCACTAATTATATTACTCTATGTTGACAATATTCATGAGATATACATGTTACAAGTTGAAAGCAAACGCTGAAACTTAATCTTCCTTTGTGTTGCTTCAATGCTTTTACTTTGAATTATTGCTTTATGAGTTAACTCTTATGCAAGACTTATTAATGCTTGTCTTGAAGTGCTATTCATGAAAAGTCTTTGCTTTATGATTCATTTGTTTACTCATGTCATATACATTGTTTTGATCGCTGCATTCACTACATATGCTTTACAAATAGTATGATCAAGGTTATGATGGCATGTCACTCCAGAAATTATCTGTGTTATCGTTTTACCTGCTCGGGACGAGCAGAACTAAGCTTGGGGATGCTGATACGTCTCCGACGTATCGATAATTTCTTATGTTCCATGCCACATTATTGATGTTATCTACATGTTTTATGCACACTTTATGTCATATTCGTGCATTTTCTGGAACTAACCTATTAACAAGATGCCGAAGTGCCAGTTGTTGTTTTCTGCTGTTTTTGGTTTCAGAAATCCTAGTAACGAAATATTCTCGGAATTGGACGAAATCAACGCCCAGGGTCCTATTTTGCCACGAAGCTTCCAGAAGACCGAAGAGGAGACGAAGTGGGGCCACGAGGTGGCCACACCCTAGGGCGGCGCGGCCCCCCCCCTTGGCCGCGCGGCCCTGTGGTGTGGGCCCCTCGTGCCGCCTCCTGACCCGCCCTTCCGCCTACTTAAAGCCTCCGTCGCGAAACCCCCAGTACCGAGAGCCACGATACGGAAAACCCTCCAGAGACGCCGCCGCCGCCGATCCCATCTCGGGGGATCCAGGAGATCGCCTCCGGCACCCTGCCGGAGAGGGGATTCATCTCCCGGAGGACTCTACGCCACCATGGTCGCCTCCGGAGTGATGTGTGAGTAGTCTACCCCTGGACTATGGGTCCATAGCAGTAGCTAGATGGTTGTCTTCTCCCCATTGTGCTTCATCGTCGGATCTTGTGAGCTGCCTAACATGATCAAGATCATCTATCTGTAATCCTATATGTTGCGTTTGTTGGGATCCGATGAATAGAGAATACTTGTTATGTTGATTATCAAAGTTATGTCTATGTGTTGTTTATGATCTTGCATGCTCTCCGTTACTAGTAGATGCTCTGGCCAAGTAGATGCTTGTAACTCCAAGAGGGAGTATTTATGCTCGATAGTGGGTTCATGCCTCCATTGATATCTCGGGACTGATGAAAGTTCTAAGGTTGTGGATGTGCTGTTGCCACTAGGGATAAAACATTGGTGCTATGTTCGAGGATGTAGTTACTGATTACATTACGCGCAATACTTAATGCAATTGTCTATTGTTAGCAACTTAATACTGGAGGGGGTTCGGATGATAACCTGAAGGTGGACTTTTTAGGCATAGATGCATGCTGGATGGCGGTCTATGTACTTTGTCGTAATGCCCAATTAAATCTCACTATACTCATCATAATATGTATGTGCATGGTCATGCCCTCTTTATTTGTCAATTGCCCAACTGTAATTTGTTCACCCAACATGCTGTTTATCTTATGGGAGAGACACCTCTAGTGAACTGTGGACCCCGGTCCAATTCTCTATACTGAAATACAATCTACTGCAATGCTGTTCTACTGTTTTCTGCAAACAATCATCTTCCACACAATACGGTTAATCCTTTGTTACAGCAAGCCGGTGAGATTGACAACCTCACTGTTTCGTTGGGGCAAAGTACTTTGGTTGTGTTGTGCAGGTTCCACGTTGGCGCCGGAATCCCTGGTGTTGCGCCGCACTACATCCCGCCGCCATCAACCTTCAACGTGCTTCTTGGCTCCTCCTGGTTCGATAAACCTTGGTTTCTTTCTGAGGGAAAACTTGCTGCTGTGCGCATCATACCTTCCTCTTGGGGTTCCCAACGAACGTGTGAGTTACACGCCATCAAGCATCAAGAAGCAAATTCAAAACACATTTAAGTCTAACCCACTTCCTATGAAAAGGAATCTTGTAAATAAACAAGTCATGTAAGCATAATGCAATAAGCGTAGGAAGGCAACACAAGCGCAACTTCAAGATTCTCAACACAAAGAGGGGAAACTTAGTATTATTAAGATGCATGTAACCATGTTTCCCTCTCTCATAATAACTTTCAGTGGCATCATGAACAAACTCAACAATATAACTATCACATAAAGCATTCTTATCATGAGCTACATGCATAAAATTATTACTCTCCACATAAGCATAGTCATTCTTATTAATTGTAGTGGGAGCAAATTCAACAAAGTAACTATCATTATTATTCTCATCACCATAATCATCATATATAGGAGGCATATTGTAATCATAATTAATTTTCTCCTCAGTAGTAGGTGGACTGAAAATATGATAGTCATCATTGTAATCATCATATATAGGAGGTAAAGTATCATCAAAGTAAATTTTCTCCTCCATGCTTGGGGGACTAAAGATATCATGCTCATCAAAACCAGCTTCCCCAAGCTTAGAATTTTCCATAGCATTAGCAACAATGGTGTTCGAAGCGTTCATACTAATATCATTGCTACTAGCATGCAAATAAGGTTCCATAGGTTTTTAAATTTTCGCATCAAACCATCCATGTCTTAACTCAGGAAATAGATTAAAAAGCTCACAGTTGTTTTCCATTATGCCTTACTAGTGTAAAACAAGAAACAAAAAGATGCAATTGCAGGATCTATTGAAATAGCTTCGAGCACTCACACACCGGCAACAGTGCTAGGAAATAGCTTAGTAGTCGGAGGATGTGAATACCTTTTACCTTACCTCCCCGGCAACGGTGCCAGAAAATAGCTTAGTTGCCGGGGTCAGGAGTGTGAGTGCCTTTTACCTTACCTCCCCGGCAACGGCGCCAGAAAATAGCTTGATGTCTACGCACGCTTCTATTCCTGTAGACAGTGTTGGGCCTCCAAGAGCAGAGGTTTGTAGAACAGCAACAAGTTTCCCTTAAGTGAATCACCCAAGGTTTATCGAACTCAGGGAGGAAGAGGTCAAAGATATCCCTCTCAAGCAACCCTGCAATCACGATACAAGAAGTCTCTTGTGTCCCCAACACACCTAATACACTTGTCAGATGTATAGGTGCACTAGTTCGGCGAAGAGATAGTGAAATACAAGTAATATGGATGTATATGAGTGGTAATAGCAATCTAAATAGAATATGGCAGCGAGTAAATATGCAACAGAACAGTAAATAAACGGAGTTTCAGTGCTTGGAAACAAGGCCTAGGGATCATACTTTCACTAGTGGACACTCTCAACATTGATCACATAACTGAATAAACAAATACTACTTTCTCTACACTCTCTTGTTGGATGACAAACACCATTCATTGTGTAGGGCTACAAGAGCACCTCAATGCCGGAGTTAACAAGCTCCACAACATTCGATGTTCATATTTAAATAACCTTAGAGTGCATGATAGACCAACACAATTATACCGAGTACTAACATAGCATGCACCTGTCAACATCAGCTATGAAAGGGGGAATAGATCACATCAATACTATCATAGTAATAGTTAACTTCATAATCTACAAGAGATCACAATCATAACCTACGCCAAGTACTACATGATGCAGACACCGTCACCTTTACATCATGAAGGAGGAATAGACTACTTTAATAACATCACTAGAGTAGCACATAGATTAATAGTGATACAAAGCTCATCATATGGATCTCAATCATGTAAGGCAGCTCATGATATCATTGTATTGAGGTACATGAGAGGGAGATTAACCACATAGCTACCGGTAGAGCCCTCAGCCTCGGGGGAGAACTACTCCCTCCTCATCATGGGAGACAGCAGCGGCGATGAAGATGGCGGTGATGTCGATGGAGATGCCTTCCGGGGGCACTTCCCCGTCCCAGCGGCGTGCCGGAACAGAGACTTATGTCCCCCGAATCTTGGCTTCGCGATGGCGGCGGCTCTGGAACTTTTCTCGTATCGTGGCTTATTTCCTTAGGGTTTTCGCGACGGAGTCCTTAAGTAGGCGGAAGGGCAGCCTCGGAGGGGCCCTGGTGGGACCACACACTAGGGGGCGCGCCCCACCCCTTGGCCGCGCCGCCCTGGCGTGTGGGGCCCCCCTGGATCCCCTCCGGTCTCTCTCCAGTGTTCTGGAAGCTTCGTGGAAAAATAAGATACTGGGCGTTGATTTCGTCCAATTCCGAGAATATTTCCTTACTAGGATTTCTGAAACCAAAAACAGCAGAAAACAGGAACTGGCACTTCGGCATCTTGTCAATAGGTTAGTTCCGGAAAATGCATAATAATGACATAAAGTGTGTATAAAACATGTGTGTATCATCATAAAAGTAGCATGGAACATAAGAAATTATAGATACGTTTGGGACGTATCAACATGCATTACAAATAGAGTGATCATGAGAAGAACTAGAACTAGGATGCTAAACTCTTGCAGCATGGATGACACGATGGTTTTATTGGGGTGACCGAGACGACGATATCATAGGTCGACGGAGGCAATCATGGCTTGAGGTGTGTAGGTGGGTGCGCCATGGAGAGGATAGAGATCGCCCGAAATATTGTAATGAGCGAGGACCGCCCCCGTTTTCAGATCAATCACAGATAAACTAAAGGGATCAAATTCTATGGAAACATTATTGTCAATGGTGAATTGACGAATAGAAATCTGATTTTTAATCAATGATGGAGCAATTAAAATATTTCGAAGGATAAAATTTAGGAGATTTTTAAAATTTGTGTTTGGATTAATGATATAAGAGTGACCGGTGCATGAGATTGGAATAGAGGATCCATCGCCAATGGTGATGGTAAAAAGGGGAGATGAGGAACAAGCTGACAGAAAATCCATGTTTGAAGACATATGCGAGGAAGCACCAGAATCAAAAATCCAATCCGTACCTTCATGGTTGTTGAGTGTGAAATTGTTCATGGCAGCGAGGAAGGCGGCTTGGTCCGGCTTGGTGGAGTGGTTGACGGAGTAGGAGACGCAGGCATGTGAAAGGACACGGATGTCGCCTAGAGGGGGGGGGGGGTGAATAGGCGATTTAAAACTTTTACGAGATGGGCTTAACAAATGCGGAATAAAACTAGCGTTTACTTTGTCAAGCCCAAAGCCTATATACTATTGTTCACCTATGTGCACCAACAACTTATTCTAAGCAATGGTTCACCTATGTGCACCAACAACTTATGCCAAGTAATACAAGCAAGTATGTGATAGTAAGATATATATAACTTCAAGCACGATGGCTATCACAAGGTAAAGTGCATAAGTAAAGAGCTCGGGTATAGAGATAACCGAGGCACGCGGGAGACGATGATTTATCCCGGAGTTCACACTCTTGCGAGTGCTAATCTCCGGTGGAGAGGTGCGGTTGCTTAGTGCTCCCGAACGCCACAAGAGGCTCACCTTGAGGTGTGGTTGCTCGATGCACACCAACGCCACAAAGGCCTCACCCCAAGATGCGGTACTCACACCACACACCGAACGCCACGAAGGCGCCTCACCTAAATCTCCGGTGACCCTCGCCACAAAGGCCTAGGTCACGGTTCCACTAAGGGATTTCCTTCGAGGCGGAAACCGGGCCTTACACAAAGATTGGGGCACACATCCACAACTTAATTGGAGGCTCCCAACAAACCGCCACAAAGGCCTAGAATCCGTCTAGGGTTCCAAGAACCCAAGAGTAACAACTTTCTTGCTTTCACCTCCACGAATCACCGTGGAGAACTCAAACCGATGCACCAAATGCAATGGCAAGAACACCACAAAGATGCTCAAGTCCTTCTCTCTCAAATTCCAACAAAGCTACAAAAGCCATTGGGGGAATAAGAGAGGAAGAACAAAGGAATTCACAAAGAACACCAAGATCAAGATCTAGAGAGTTCCACTCACAAAGAGATGGATTTGATTGGTAGAAATGTAGATCTAGATCTCCTCTCTCTTTTCCCTCAAATGGGGGCAAGAATCATGGAGGGATTGAGAGATAGTGCAAGCTTCTCTAGTTCAACAATGGAGGAGAGAGAGAGTGAGAGAAGCAACAGTCCAAGGAGGAAGAAGGGGGGGTATTTATACCCTCCAAGAAAATCGAGCCGTTGGGCAAAACCAGGGCCGGATAATCCGCCCCCCCCGGATAATCCGGCCTCTGGGACAAAACCTGGTCAAAATCCGGGCAAATGTCCGGCCCCTATACTGAGCAGCAATTCCTCAGGTCCTTAGCCGATTTCGAGGGGGCCGGATATTTCCGAAATATCCGACCCGGATTATCCGGGCCGGATATTTCCGAAATATCCAGCCCAAGTAAACTGCAGAAACACCAAAACTAAAACGGGCATAACTTTAGCATCCGGACTCCGATTTTGATGATCTTGGGCTTGTTTTGAAGCTAGGAACAAGCTCTACAAGATCATGCAGGAAACCATCATAGTACAAAAAGGGAGGATAGAAACAAATGATGAAAGGTTTGACCTATCTAAAAAAGACATACCGGTAAAACCTCCAATCTCGAAAATGCAACAAGTTGCCCGTGCAAAAACCATTCTTGATGAACTAGAGCTTGTCATGAGAATAAGCACAAGCTCTAAATCATCACATGGATAAGATCCAAATGACAACCAAGAAAGATGATGAACCAAACTCGAAAACGCAACAAGTGATCTATGCGAAATCCGTTTTCGATGAACTAGAGCTTGTCATGAGAATAAGCACAAGCTCTAAAACATCACATGGATAAGGTCCAAATAACAACCAAGACAGATGATGCAAGGAGGCAAAGGTTTGAGCTCTCTCCGAACGATACGATCGAGTTACTCACTCGAGAGCCCTCTTGATAGTACGGCAACTATACTATAAACCGGTCTCCAACTACACTATGAGACCGGTGAGAAAGAAACCCTATCAAGAGCAAATCTTATACTTGCGCATTCCACTTGAGCTCGATGACGACGATCTTGACCTCAACAAGATGGAACGCCTTTCTTGCTTGTGTTTGCTTGACGAAGTCTTGTGGATTGCTCCCCCATAATCCACCATGGGAGAGCTTCTTCTTCGGCGCATCTTCACATAACCATGACCACCATGTGGATTGCTCCCCCATAATCCACCATGGGAGAGCTTCTTCTTCGGCGCATCTTCACATATCCATGATCACCATATGGATGGCAAGACTCAAGCAAAGGACCTCTTCGAGATGACTCATCTTGAACTTGCACTTCATTTCTCCATGGAAAGCTTCAAGCTTATGAACTCTTCGAGTTGGCTCATCTTGAACTTGCACTTCATTTCTTCATTCTTCATCATGTTGATGTCTTGAAGTAACTTGAGGGCTCACTTCATCTTCATCTTCAAGACATACTTGACACTTGATATCCTACATCAAATTCTTCTTATTGCAACCTTGAAGCCAACATATGGTTCAAGAATTGCCTATGGACAACTCCTACAAATATAACTCAATGCAAACAGTAGTCCATAGGGATTGTCATTAATTACCAAAACCACACATGGGGGCTCCATGCACTTTCAATCTCCCCCATTTTGGTAATTGATGACAATCTCTTTGAGAGGGTTTATATAGGGAATTTAAGTAACAAATAAGTTGAATATATAGAGCAAACTCCCCTATAATATATGCATGTGTGAATGATCTTGACTTTCATTGCATATATTGGCATTCAAAGCCTAGTGGAGTTTCCTCTAAATATTCAACTATGCAAAGCAACAAGATGCAATGCAATAAAGGCACATGCTTAAGCACAAAGCAAAGACATAACCAAATTCCCTTAAACCCTCCAAACTTCTCCCCCATTGGCACCAATTGCCGAAATGGGTGAAAAATTTAGAAGGCCCATATAGTGAGAGTTCCTCCATAGCGTGTGCATTTCTCATAATTTGAGTGGAATCAAATGCACATATCCAATGACGAATATTCGGAAGGAATCATACTATAGATATGATCGAAGATTGCAAAAAGATAACAAAGTCAAGAAGCTTCAACAAATGAAGCAAGCAACCAAATGAACCACAAGGAAGATACCAAAAGAAAGATAGATATTATGATAAGATCAAGAAGATTGCTCTAAATAATATGAGGAAGCTCCCCAAGGTTTGTGCACAAAACTAGACAATTTGCATTGGAGTATAAAGTGAACAAACATGGAATCATCACTCCAATAATATCATTCAAAAACAAAAGATACCAAGTGAATCAAACTCTAATGATCACCACAAGATAGTGTTCTAAATCAAATGAGGAAGTTCCCCAAGGTACATGCATAAAATAAAATGTTGCATTTGAATACAATATGCATAACATGGAATCCTCACTCCCTCATTTAAAACACAAACATTTGTAATAGATCATAGATAGAAAAGTAAGCTAAACACTTGCAATAAACAAATAGTTGAGCAACAAGTAAGAGGCACCATAATAAAAAGGCTCAACCAAGAGGATATGTGAAAGGCATGATAAAGCATATTATAAGACTATTACAAGGATGAGCAAAAAGCATCATCATAGTCTTCAATGAATTATATTGCTTAGCATGACCAATCAACACGCAATAAATAAATAAGATATCAAAAGGAGATGTATCATGTCTTATGTGTATAAGTTTCTCTAAGTGGGCAATATAACAAAGATATTTATCCACAAACAAACATGCACACATAAAATAGATACGCAAGAAAAATAGTATGATATCCAAGACGAAGTCATGCAATATACCAATAAGAATTTTTGCTTAATAGCATGGCCAAAGGCTCAATTTTATCTTCTTGTACATTCATGAACTTCAACCACAAACAACTAAAATACATCACAAATATCAACAAGGGATAGAAGATAGTTGGGATGCATTGAGAAAGGCAACAAGTATCACAAACGAGGATACTAAAAGAAATAACTCAATTTGCACTTTCATCGATATTGCACATGTGAGAGGCTTGAGGAATTGATATGCAATAAAATTGCTAGATAGGCATAGATGGGATGGGTGAATCATGATCATGATTTTATATACTTCCCAACATATGTGCTCATCTCAAACTACTCACATTCGCAATAAAGAGGTTTCGTTAAGATTTTAGCAAGAAGCACAACATTTGCAAATCAAGAGATTCATGCCAAGATGCAACCACATGGTTGGATGCTAGAAAAATATGCATGAGAAGATACTTGTTACCGAGATAGCATTGGTGAGGATGTAGTAGGTATGTGTTCGTTGACCATCCTAGCTTGCCTCAAGTTACCATTGAGTCACCACTTCTCCCCAAGAGTGAGACAAGCATCCAATGCATATCCATTGTACCTAACACAAAGGTAAGTACAAAAAGGTCCCCAAACTAATTGGGTTCAAAGTAGTTATACACACTACAACATATAGGACAAACTCCACAATTCTATGTGCATATAGATATGAAATTGAATTTCATGCACATCTTAGCCAAATTAGGATTTGATGGAGTTTACCCTATATATTGGATCAAAGAAAGTGACACATGCCATAAGATATACATATATTAAATATGCATGCACAATACTTTCAACAACCAAAGGAAGATACAATTTGGACAAAAACACCAAATAAACCAAGAGACAATGGTTGTCCAAATTATATCAAAGAATCAAATCAACACAAGATTGACTTCAAGGACTTATCTCATTATAAGAAGCTAATTAAACCTAAACACAAAGGAATGAGATAACCAACTCCCAAGAGAGCAAGGTTCCAACAAATAAACCAAACCCTCGACACTTTTTATGATGGCACAACGTACCAAAAAGAAAATTTTATGTCTCCCAAAACCAAATTTTTGATAATGATCAAGAGATGTTAAGCATTCTAATAAATATAGAAGAGCTCCCCCAATATTGGTGCATTATCTAGGATTTTTCATATGAATACAAAATGCACAAAACTAGGGTCATCACGCTACCTATATCTAGTAAAATGCTAAGAAAGTTTGAATAGACAAATTAGATCTATAAGATGCAAGGAAGACACATGGGAGTAAAAGCACAACACATTCATGGCAATAAATAAGACAATTTAAACACAAGAGCCAATGTAAATATGATCAATAAATTTCTACCTCATAATAGATTGCCAATTGTCCTAGGACACAAGGTATTAGGAAATATTTCCCGGCGGTAGTTTGTAAGTATATGTAAGATCATATCTACACGAAATAAAGCATATGGTAAAAGATAAGAGTTAACCATCATGCAAAGAGAGTTTCTTGATAGCTTTAATTAGTCATACCATCATGCAAAGCAATTAATAGTATTCATACCAACATGCAAAGCAATTAATAGTATTCATACCAACATGCAAAGCAATTAATAGTATTCATACCAACATGCAAAGCAATTAATAGTATAACTTGAAGCATATGGTTTTCCAAAAATATATTGAGGGACACATTGTGAAAAACCATGCTAAGAACCACTTTCACAAATAAGATCCACAAAGATATTAGCAATGAAGCCATTTAAGCAAATTGGAACCTGTTTCAGAAAACATGTCACATATGAGAGATAATTTACAATATCAATTCTATGTGACACAACCTCAAATGTTCACATTTCCTAGGCTTGTAATATGCACAAAGCTTATTACTCCCCCATAATGTGATAAGGAATTTATTTTCACAAGAGGCAAACAAGATCCAACTAGAGATATTAATGAACATTAGAATTTGAATTTCTCATGAAGATGACATACCACATAGAGACTAGATAATCTTACAATATCAATTCTAAGTGATATTCCTCATGTACACACATTGTTAGGATTGTGAAATTCCTAAAGGCATATCACTCCCCCAAAATGTTATAGTCCATTAATCTCTCATAAGAGCCATATACAACAAGATGCAAAGAGGCTCCAACACAAGCACAAATACATGGTGTGCAACCTAACATACATAGACTTGATTTCTCAAGAAAAACAAGTAGGATGCACAACATATACAAACACATGTTAGGAACAAAACTAACACATGCAAAGGGGCGAGTAACTTTCAATATAAATGAGTTGAGCACATGTTACCGCAAGGAGGAACATTGGGTGTATGATAGAAGTAAGATAAACAAAAGACTTGGCTTGAGATAATATAAATGATGAAGATCCCTTAATTCTTCATGATGTAGTCAAGTCTCCAATGCCCTCCAACAAGCACCTATTGATCAAGTTTTGGATTGTTGGTCCCCAACTAAGTTGGGTCCTAATAGGTTAGTCACAATAGGCTTGGCAACCCAAATGGTTCTTTTCTTGACACCACTTTGAGCACCAACATATTTGGCAAACACATTGCCACCCTCATCCTTACGAAGAGAATAAACATCATCAACGGTGATAGAGTTGGATGAGGTACCAATAGTGCAAAAGGAGGAGATGTGGCCCTTCTCGCGGCATATGTAGCAAGTTCTTTTCTTCTCCTTCTTCTCACTAGATTTCTCCACAATGGGAGCATTGGCTTGATTCTTCTTGGGAAGTGACATTTCTTCAACTTGAGGTTGAATATGAGTTTGAGCTTGAGGCCGCTTCCCTTTTTGCTTCTTCTTCAAAGGGCAAGATCTAACATGGTGCCCTTCAATTTTGCACTTGAAGCAAACAATCTTGGCCGGGTCTTTGACTTGTACTTGGCCCTTGTTGTTGTTGTTGTTGTTGTTGTTGTTGGACTTGTTCTTTTTGTTGGATTTGAATCCAAGTCCACTCTTGTCATTGGGGGATTGTTGCACACTTAACATCGTGTCAAGTTTGCATTTCCCTTCATGACTCTTTACCAAGTCGGTCTTCAAAGAAGTGACTTGGGCCTTGAGCTCTTTGATTTCCTCTACATGGTTAGTAACAACACAAGTACTAGAGGAACTAGAACCCTCATTGTTAGAGCAACAAGGCAAGGAAGATAATTCATCACAAGATTTAGCAATATTATGAGTGGATGAATTACTAGGACTAGCACATGGCAATATAGCATTTTGGGTAGTAGTGCTAGTATCCACATGAGGCTCACAAGGTGTTGCCTTTGATATGATAGCCTCATGAGCTAACTTTAGCCTATCATGAGAAGCTAGAAGATCCTCATGGGAGCTAGAAAGCTTTCCATGATTTTCTTCCAATTTCCCATAATTTCTAGTTAGCAACTCAAGTTGAGCCCTTAGCTCAACATTCTCCTTCAAGATAAATGCTTCACAAGAAGTAGAGTTAGTAGCACAAGCATCATTATCAATAGCAATAGGAGAAGGAAAGTTGGCATGCTCGTTTAGATAAGAAGCTTTAAGTTGCTCATGCGACTCGGTGAGTTTGGTGAGCGCACTCTCAATGACCCTTGAGCCCTTTTTGAGTTGCTCAAAATCCTCAAGGAGTTTAGCATTAACAAACACAAGCTTATCATTTTTTAGCTTTAGTTCATTTGCCATCTCAAGAGCTCTATCATGGTTTTCCTTTTCTCTAGACAATTCTAGAGCAAAGGTCTCCTCAAGAGCTTCCTTGATGGTTTGTTCTTCTTCAAGTTCATTCTTTAATGATGCTACATCATCGGCATACTCTCGTTCAAGAGCACCCTTTTTATCAATGGTGTTCTCATGCATCCAAATAAGTTTTTGGCTCTCAATAGCGGTAGTCAAGATTTCAAAGAAGTGAGAGCTAGCAATTTTATCTTTGTAAAGAACCTTGAATACACTCTTACCCTTATCGCGTAGATAGACAACCCAATCCTCTTCTTCATATTCATCCTCATCCTTATCACCACGAGAAATATTAGGTTCCATGGTAGGAGGTACCGTGGAACCCTTGGCCATAAGGCATATATGAGGACCATGAGATAAAGATGAGGAGTTACTTGAGGCTCCTTCCAAGATCTTGTCTTGACCAATAGAATCTTTGGTTTTCTTTACATTGTTAGACACACAACAACTAGAGGAAATAGAATCATTTTTATCATGGCCACAAGACAAATCAAGCATATCATTATGAAATTTATTCAAGCAACTTACACATGATATGCAAGGACTATCAACACAAGCATGTAAATCATTTCTAGTGCTAGATGTGTTTAAGTCCATAGATGAAGCATTGCAATGAGATAGAGATGAAGAATCATCAATAGTAAGCTCAATATCAACATTGCAATTTTCATCACCACTCACCATATCATTACCTTGTGTCTTACCACACTTTGGTGAAGTGGATGAAGATGAGAACTCATCACGGCCGGAAGTGGAAGCAATACAATCATCCTCAATAATATTGGACACATCATATTTATCTTGAAGCTTTGTCCATAATTCATGAGCGCTCCCAAAAGGCATGATTGAAGAAGTAACTACATTGCTCACAACAATGGAAAACACATGAGAAGCAAGAGCATCGAGACAAGAGTTTTTCTCCTCCTCAAGAGATAAATTTTGAGGATCCTTAGGAGAAGAAAAACCCATGTCAAGAAATCGCTCCATGTCCGGGGACATACGCCGCAAAATATTAAGCACATAAATTTTCCATAGATCATAATTTGTGCCATCAAATATAAACAAGTTATTGTGCGCTAATCCCCTAACCGACATCTTTACTCTCAAGGCGGTGAAGCCTAAGAATGAGAGACCTTGCTCTGATACCAATTGAAAGGACACGGATGTCGCCTAGAGGGGGGGTGAATAGGCGATTTAAAACTTTTACGAGATGGGCTTAACAAATGCGGAATAAAACTAGCGTTTACTTTGTCAAGCCCAAAGCCTATATACTATTGTTCACCTATGTGCACCAACAACTTATTCTAAGCAATGGTTCACCTATGTGCACCAACAACTTATGCTAAGTAATACAAGCAAGTATGTGATAGCAAGATATATATAACTTCAAGCACGATGGCTATCACAAGGTAAAGTGCATAAGTAAAGAGCTCGGGTATAGAGATAACCGAGGCACGCGGGAGACGATGATTTATCCCGGAGTTCACACTCTTGCGAGTGCTAATCTCCGGTGGAGAGGTGCGGTTGCTTAGTGCTCCCGAACGCCACAAGAGGCTCACCTTGAGGTGTGGTTGCTCGATGCACACCAACGCCACAAAGGCCTCACCCCAAGATGCGGTACTCACACCACACACCGAACGCCACGAAGGCGCCTCACCTAAATCTCCGGCGACCCTCGCCACAAAGGCCTAGGTCACGGTTCCACTAAGGGATTTCCTTCGAGGCGGAAACCGGGCCTTACACAAAGATTGGGGCACACATCCACAACTTAATTGGAGGCTCCCAACAAACCGCCACAAAGGCCTAGAATCCGTCTAGGGTTCCAAGAACCCAAGAGTAACAACTTTCTTGCTTTCACCTCCACGAATCACCGTGGAGAACTCAAACCGATGCACCAAATGCAATGGCAAGAACACCACAAAGATGCTCAAGTCCTTCTCTCTCAAATTCCAATAAAGCTACAAAAGCTATTGGGGAATAAGAGAGGAAGAACAAAGGAATTCACAAAGAACACCAAGATCAAGATCTAGAGAGTTCCACTCACAAAGAGATGGATTTGATTGGTAGAAATGTAGATCTAGATCTCCTCTCTCTTTTCCCTCAAATGGGGGCAAGAATCATGGAGGGATTGAGAGATAGTGCAAGCTTCTCTAGTTCAACAATGGAGGAGAGAGAGAGTGAGAGAAGCAACAGTCCAAGGAGGAAGAAGGGGGGTATTTATACCCCCCAAGAAAATCGAGCCGTTGGGCAAAACCAGGGCCGGATAATCCGGCCTAAGTAAGGGCCGGATAATTCGCCCCCCCGGATAATCCGGCCTCTGGGACAAAACCTGGTCAAAATCCGGGCAAATGTCCGGCCCCTATACTGAGCAGCAATTCCTCAGGTCCTTAGCCGATTTCGAGGGGGCCGGATATTTCCGAAATATCCGGCCCGGATTATCCGGGCCGGATATTTCCGAAATATCCGGCCCAAGTAAACTGCAGAAACACCAAAACTAAAACGGGCATAACTTTAGCATCCGGATTCCGATTTTGATGATCTTGAGCTTGTTTTGAAGCTAGGAACAAGCTCTACAAGATCATGCAGGAAACCATCATAGTCCAACAAGGGAGGATAGAAACAAATGATGAAAGTTTTGACCTATCTAAAAAAGACATACCGGTAAAACCTCCAATCTCGAAAATGCAACAAGTTGCCCGTGCAAAAACCATTCTTGATGAACTAGAGCTTATCATGAGAATAAGCACAAGCTCTAAATCATCACATGGATAAGATCCAAATGACAACCAAGAAAGATTATGAACCAAACTCGAAAACGCAACAAGTGATCTATGCGAAATCAGTTTTCGATGAACTAGAGCTCGTCATGAGAATAAGCACAAGCTCTAAAACATCACATGGATAAGGTCCAAATAACAACCAAGAAAGATGATGCAAGGAGGCAAAGGTTTGAGCTCTCTCCGAACGATACGATCGAGTTACTCACTCGAGAGCCCTCTTGATAGTACGGCAACTATACTATAAACCGGTCTCCAACTACACTATGAGACCGGTGAGAAAGAAACCCTATCAAGAGCAAACCTTATACTTGCGCATTCCACTTGAGCTCGATGACGACGATCTTGACCTCAACAAGATGGAACACCTTTCTTGCTTGTGTTTGCTTGACGAAGTCTTGTGGATTGCTCCCCCATAATCCACCATGGGAGAGCTTCTTCTTCGGCGCATCTTCACATAACCATGACCACCATGTGGATTGCTCCCCCATAATCCACCATGGGAGAACTTCTTCTTCGGCGCATCTTCACATATCCATGATCACCATATGGATGGCAAGACTCAAGCAAAGGACCTCTTCGAGATGGCTCATCTTGAACTTGCACTTCATTTCTCCATGGAAAGCTTCAAGCTTATGAACTCTTCGAGTTGGCTCATCTTGAACTTGCACTTCATTTCTTCATTATTCATCATGTTGATGTCTTGAAGTAACTTGAGGGCTCACTTCATCTTCATCTTCAAGACATACTTGACACTTGATATCCTACATCAAATTCTTCTTATTGCAACCTTGAAGCCAACATATGGTTCAAGAATTGCCTATGGACAACTCCTACAAATATAACTCAATGCAAACATTAGTCCATAGGGATTGTCATTAATTACCAAAACCACACATGGGGGCTCCATGCACTTTCAGCATGTACTGAAGAGCCGGAGGAGCGTGGTACATGTGGGGCAGCGACATCGGCGGAACCATGCATTGCTGCGGCGACAACATGTAAGTCGGTGAAGCCTGGGCGTTGTAGACCTGCTACGGAGGATGAGGTGCGAGAGGCCCGGGTGCGCCGATGGAGGGGCGGAGGCCGGGACTCCAGTGCCCGGTGTAAGCCGGTGGGGCACCGTACGGAGAGGGGGTCGACCAGGGCATCGGCCAGGCCTGAACGAGACCCATCCATGGGTCATGCTGCGGCGGCCAAGGGGCCATGGCGGAGGGGTGGAGGCGCTGGTGATGTCGGCGCGAGTGGAGCTGGTGCAGGAGCAGGTGGCCACGGCGTAGGAGTCGGCGCTGGAGCGGGTGGCCAATATATGGGATTTTTGCCGCGGTAGTTGGGGCTCAGACGCCATCCAGGAGGGGCCGTCGGTGGTGTAGCAGGGGTAGGCAGTAGGGGCGGGCGAAGCGCCTTGTGAAACACCTGCGGAGGACGCGTGGCCTTGCGAGCTTGATTCTGAGCTTCGAGGTGCAAAATAGATCGCAATTCGGCGAAAGTTGGGTAAGGTTTCAGCAGCGGGATGAAGGCGACTTGCTTCTCAAATTGATCGCCGAGACCAACGAGAAGGGCGTTGATGAGGGTGCGGTCGTCGACGTGATCACCGAGTTCCCGAAGTTCGTCACCGATGGCCTTGATGCGTTGGCAGAAGACGGTGATGGGGGAGTCGCCTTGAGTGCTAGTGCGGAGCTCGATGTGAAGAGCATTGACGCGCGAGTCGGAGTTGTCCTGAAAGAGCTGCTGAAGAGCGGCCCATAGTTGGGCAGCCGTGGCGTCGTCGGTGGAGACCAGGTTGAAGAGCTCGGTGGAGATCCTGGTGTAGATCCATTGAATGACGGTGAGGTCATCCTTGACCCAGCGTGGATTGGCGGGCGTGGTGTCGAGGCGAGGTTGATGTGATCGCGGAGGCCGCAGCGACCGAGATGAACATGGAAGAGGTGGCGCCAATGGTAAAAGTTATGCTTGGAGAGATCGAGGACGATCGGGATGAACGGAGAGACGTCGGCGATCGCGTCGGCTAGGGTAAGTTTTGGGAGCTGTGAATTTTGTTGGTGATTTTGGTGGAGAGTAGAGGTAGAGGAAGAAGATAGATCGGCGGTGGCGGCGCGCGCCTCGGCCGTGGTCTAGAGTGGACGCGTCGGCGGCGGAGTGGGCGGAGCCATCTAGGTGCGGAAAAGCTAGGCGTCTGATACCATGATAGATTGCGGAATATGATTGTATTGATATGTGGTAATTGATGATTACATTGAGTCTCTTGGGCTGTTTATATAGTAGAGAAGACTTGGAGGGCAAAAAGCCTAGTAGAGATAGATCTAGGTTACAATCATAAACTACCTAATATAACTAAACGCAATATACTCTAACAACATAACAACATGGTACATGCCTACAAAAGTCTTTCCATGAAAAAATGACTTATCTTTTAGGATGTGTAAAAATGACAACATTTGGTACTAAAAGTAAAGGTTTTTGTGAGACAAGTTTCACCTTTTTTAAAATGAAAAAAATGATTTGTCTTTTAGATTATCGAGATGTACATAAGAAATATTTGTTATTTTTTTAATAATTAAAAATATTTTTTTATTGGTGGAGCACATGAGCCAAATTGAATTTCCGCCAACAAAACAACTATTCATAGCCACCGCACGGATAAGCATGCATAGTAGCTGTGATCGGACGAGAGGGATATATGCTGTTCTGCGACTGCGACGGGATTAAGGGTATATACCCTAGCAATGAAGCAAAGTCACAGTTAAAATAAGAAATTATCAAAATTATTGGCTTAATTAATTATTGCCAGCGACAGTGACAGTGTGTTGAATATGTGCAGCGGGGGCTTGCATATATGCGTGCGTGCGTGTCAGGTCAGGGCCAGCATCGCACCACCAACGTGTGTGTCATGTCACTGCGGATGACATACGAAACTCTGTTGCTTGTTTTCCAGTTGGGCTATTGCTCCTGTGTCCCCCTCTCTAAACTTTGTTCTATTTAGACGGTTAGGATCTGCTGATACCTCTTCGTGGATTAATTTAACATGTGTGTTTAGTTCATGGGCAAACATGTACAGGATGGGATGAGATAAAATATATTTAATTAATGATTATTAGAAAAAGATAAATATGCCATTAACACACCGGTTAATATGTAATTAACGGGTCCTTTTCCCTTTGTGGTGGAGGCCGGACCTAGCGGGCGGCCGCCTACCCGTGCCTAGCAAGGTCACTACCCGCACATATTTAGCGAGACCGTTTCTGTCGACTGGGTGTGGCGCAGACGTAGCAAGCTCGTTGCTCGCCACGCCATGGAGACCGCCGCCGCTGAGCTAGGGAGCCACGTTGAAAATCAAGCCCGCCGCTTACCGCGCCCTGGAGGCCGCCGATGTCGAGCTGGGGAGCCACGTGGAAAAGCAAGCCCACCGCTCGCCGTGACATGGTGGCCGCCGCTGAGCTGGGGAGCCACACATACGACGGTGGCAGGTGTCGGAGTCGCGTCGACGGCCATGGATTCTCAGGCGGCTAGTGAGATTAGTCATGAAATTCACGGATCATATGGTCCAGCCTTTCTCAGAAATATTCGGCTTTTGGGATGGGATCATCCATATTTTCTGGTCACGAACCAAACACACGTTTACCACCTGAACGTCGTTCGCCAGGGGGGGACACCGGAGCACAGCCTCTTCCGCATATTTGTGGCTCTTTGTACCTAAACCTCTCTGAACATATTTGAAAAAAAAACACCGCCTCTTCCGCATGATCGCACCGAAGTGCATCGTCGAGGAAGTTTTCATTGTCGCTGCCTTGACCAGAGGAATCTGCACCGGCCACCGCACTCGACGACAGTTTCTCGTGATGTCCCAGCCACGCCGTCGTCGCCACGATCTGCCCCCCAGCTCCTTCGATGCCAGCGCCCACCGCCACGGACGAGGCTAGCAACAACGATGAGGATCTACACCAGCGAGGAGATTTTGGTGGCGGTTAGGGTTAGCCCCAGTGTGGCCCTAGGGAGCAGCATGGGAGCCTCTGAGAGAGCTCTTTTTTTATGGAAGTGAGTCTAGCTCAACGGGTTGAGGAAATGGATGTATAAACCCATCACTTGAGTTTAAATTCTCACAGACACGAATTTATGTTCATATTTATACTTGAGAGTCAGGCTGGTCCTGGTATTCGTCTGGTACTAATGCACTTTATCTTGAGAACTATGATGTAATCTTAACCAAGACTAAAAAGAAATCTAGTGCTTATGCTTAATGATTGTGTGCATCTCAAGTTGGTGCAGATGCTATGAAGTGAAATTCTCCCTAATTGAAGATTTAGTAGGAGGACGAAATGAAGACCAAATATACAATCTATATATATTTATATACACCGACAATAAAAGCTCATAATTAGGTTCCAGCAATGTTAACAAACCATTCATAAGACGTGTCACGAGATGGCGACTTAATATCTTTTTTTCTCACTTGTGAGGAGTACAAGCCCAAGACCTGTATCATCCAACGACGATGACTACGCATTATGTTTCTCACTTCTCACGATCGATGGCCAGCTAGCTTGCTGGCTTGGTCACGACATCGACCGGGTTAGTTAACATAACGAAAATTCATCGTGTCGACGTGCGTGTAACTCGTACGGGGGCTTTTCCCCTTGGAGCTGCACGGACGTTCCCGTGTGTAATTCAGACAGAAACTATCCATCCATCGGCGCTCTATATATACCCCTTAATTCAGTGTTAGTACGACGTGTGTGTACTGTCTAGGGCCAGCCGAAAAATATGTATGATGCAATTTCGGAGAAGAACAAGAAGAAAAATGTGCTTTTCTTATCAAAGACAATAAATATCATAACTGCTTGTGCCAACCATATGAGCAACCCACACATATGCAGCTAGCTGCGGGATGACCAACTCACCACGGTCGCAGTTCAGCACTTCAGGAGCATGCACCCAGTTGCTAGCTTTCGATACACAGTAGGGGGATCAACTGACGCATGATACAAAAACAAAAATCCTGCCTGACACGCTAATCAGAATCAAGCCAGTCCAACTTATAAACTCAGCCGTGCTTTCTTTTCTTCTTCTTATGTTGCTCCTCCTCCTCATCATCTTGTTGTTGTTGTTGTTCTTCTTCTTCTTCTTCTTCTTCTTCTTCTTCTTTGCATCCAAGAAAATTTTGTAGAGGGTGCCAGATTCCTCCAAAGCAATGGTTGCAATTCACAACAGAAGCTGCAGATAAATAACATACAATTTGCTATCAAACATACCATAGCATGTATACACAGAAATACGCTACTGATTGCATCACGGTTGTAAGTTACTTTTACTAGCTGTGACATCGCAGGTGCAAAGTGAGAATAGTTCGAGTACTACTTACCAGCTATTGCTTTGTCCACGAATACACAGATCCTTAGCTCCTTCGGCCCTCCTACGCCGCTCAGCTCGGCAAAGAACTTGCACTTTTTCCTCCCCACCGAACCCTTGAAGTATAGGTGCCAGTAGCTGACTGGGTCGTTCTGAGACAAAACAAACATTTGACTGTCCACTCCAACAGCTCGCCTTATCTTCTTACCACTCTCCACCTATGCATACATGAGCACAGCATAAGAAGACTGATCCACTAAATTAAGTGATAGCAAACATAATACTAGTAAGCTGTAGAACACAAAAGTCTAAGAAAGTTATGCATCTCTCCTACCGCGACTAGCAGCAGACTAAGGTATATATATACACCAGCAACAGTAGAGCATTTCATTTCTCAGTGGAGAAGACACACACACATGCGAAACGTCTCCTTGCAACTGTAGAAAGAACAGACCAGCCAACATGCGCACAAGTTCTGGATGAACTTCTAAGTTTTTGGCAACCAAACGTCGAGTTATTTATATACATGGTCCAAATGAGCATTTTCACTTGAGAACTTAAAAAATGTGGTTTAAGAAAGTGCAACTTAAAAAAGTCGAGTTATTTTGATTCAGACATATGACAGTAAATTTTAAGCACGGTAATTCAGTCTTTGAGACAAAACAAACATTTGACTGTCCACTCCAACAGCTCGCCTTATCTTCTTACCACTCTCCACCTATGCATACATGAGCACAGCATAAGAAGACTGATCCACTAAATTAAGTGATAGCAAACATAATACTAGTAAGCTGTAGAACACAAAAGTCTAAGAAAGTTATGCATCTCTCCTACCGCAACTCGCTGCAGATTAAGGTATGTATAGCAACAGAAGAGCATTTTATTTCTGAATGGAGAAGACACACACACACATGCGGAACGTCTCCTTGCAATGCGCACAAGCTCTGGATGAACTTCTAGGTTTTTGGCAACCAAACGTCGAGTTATTTATATTCTGTAACATGGTCCAAATGAACATTTTCACTTGAGAACTTAAAAAATGTGGTTTAAGAATGTGCAACTTAATAAAAATCGAGTTATTTTGATTCAGAAAGTACATTAAAAAATGTGCAGAACATTGACATATGACAGTAAATTTTAAGCACAGTAATTCAGTCTTTGAAGCTATGGATTTATTTGGTAAATAAAATCTTAAAGTCCCAATGATCACTTTTCCAAATCAAAATTCTGAAATTAATATGTGACACACTACACCGGCCTCGACGCCTTAGATATAACATAAGAGGAGGCCTTTGTGTACTAGTGTAGACAGATTTGGGTTAGCACCAACCTGCCTAACCACAGTTCTTAAGAAGAGGCACCAACGGGCATCTTAAATCCGATGATCATCACTGGTCAAACCATCTACGATAATGTCTAATAGATTCCACTTCTCTAATGTGGTGTTCAGATCTCTAGGTTCTGATCATGCAATTTTAAGCCCCAAGGCTATGGTTAACACAATGAACACGGGTTGGCAAGCTAATACACAAAGAAACACAGATGCACATACCTGCTGGGCGTTGTACTGCTGCACCGCCACATTTGTGCATTGCGTTGTCTGACATGGAGGGTCGTTCTTGGCGTACTTCTCCATATGGCTTGGAAGTTGTAGATCTTGTGAATCAGGAAAAGTCTGAACTCGACTTAGCAGACGGTGATCAACAAACTCATCAGCAACACTGGCAAAGGTATGCTCTAATCAGTTTGTGTTATACCAGGAATTAAATGAATTACTCGGTCACATGGAAACAAAAGGCACGAAGCGCCACATAAAAACCCCTGAAGCAGCAAATACTTTGTGAAGAACAAGAACTCCCCGGGTTTGAGAGGGGAGCCTTAAGTGACAACCTATCTATCTATCAGCTGCTTGATAAAGTTCTAGTGACCTAGATCATCCAAGCCATGCATGCAAAATCCTTATTTTCTCTCAGTTTGGATTCTATTGGCAATCTATCGATCAACCTGCATGGATGTCCTTTAGTGCATTACCACATGATATGCACCTAGCAATCATGCAGGTTGGAGGTAGAGCGCATCCTCTACTGTAGCCAGCCATGTGATGGACTCGTAGAACCGTTAATTATTTACCTATTTAGAACATACTACTGATGAGAGTAAGGGCCTCTAAATCATATAAATGTGCCATGCTACTTGGTAAAGCCGATACGATTTATAGAGGAAGGGTACATGAAATCTGATATGGCAAGAAACACATCTGACTTTTCTTTAAACCACTCACATTGGTGTTGTTGAAAAGGAAATGTGCAAACTTTCAATCTGCTAGGGCATCTCGATCCATACCTTTTTGGAGGCATTGTTGAAGCTCCACCTAAAAGAAGGCAGAGAAGTTGGAACCACCAATCAAGAGACCTATTAGTCAACATAAACAACGAAAGGAATGAGTCAGGAATGCAATACTTGGTAATATGAGTGCACTGTGGGAGGGTGGGCCGGCTGCTACTGTTTTGTGCTGTGTGTGGCCGCGCGTGTGCTCAGGATCGTTGCAACAAGCTAGTGTTATCGACGCTTGGCTGCAAAATGGGCAAGAGGGAGAGCGAGGTGAAGGGGCGCTAGTTATGGCTGCCGCGCGCCATGGAGCCAGCGCGGCCGGAACCAGGAAACCACATGTAGGCCGGGAAAGAATCAAGCTAGATAGCAGACCAGAAAGAACCTAGCGTGCTAGCGCCGGCCGGGGCGTTTGTCGGCGCGAGAGCAGCGGTGCTAGGGCGCCGGCCGGGGCGGTGCGGGATTAGGCCGTCGCGCGCCGTGCAAGACTATAGCCCGTCGGCCTCGAGGGGGGGGGGGGGGGGGATAGGGGTCTCTCACCTGCAGATTCGGTCGGCGGCCGCGGTGTGGAAAAAAGGGCTCGTCTTCCGTCGTCGTCGTCGGCGGCGGCGGCGGGCGGAGTGAGTTGGTGTGCAGCGCAGCGCGGTGTGGAAGATACTCGCCTCGGTCGAGCAATTATTGGACCCGCTTTGGCTTTGTTCGCTTCCCGTCCATTGGTCCGTACAGTTCCGTAGGGCTTCCCGTCGATTGGTCCGTTTCCAAAATCTGAGTCTTTTATATAGACTAGTTAAAATGCCCGTGCGTTGCCACGGGTGACAATACATGTAAAGAAACAAAAATATATTTCCAAAATGACATTGGTTCAAACAGTTCGTGCCTTGCTACACCAATCATATCTGTCCAAAACTCTCAGTTCAACAGTACAACAATCTTTCTGGTGGAGTCAAAAATCAAAATTGGTCCTTACCAGGTTAGTCGTCTTCTTTATTTCCAAGCAACAGCCTTCGGCCCTTTTTATGGATCAAAATTCATTAGAACATTACAACTATACATAAAACAGGCTAGTGAAGCAACACTTTACGAAACCCAATTATCCCAAAAATCAGCAAGTGGCAACATTGAAGGCCTGAATTTACCTGTGTTATTTGCCTACTTTGTATGCTAGTAAAAATAGCTTCGAAAATTGGCCACTTTGATAGTTCAATCTAGCAAAGAATATGAATTTTGGTATAATCTTCTCTGAGCAAAGAACACTCTAAGCATATGAGTGTTTATGTAGACAGGCATGGAGAAGATGTGGTGAATCACCTTTCCGGGAGTTCACAAGCCCTTCTCTTTGGCGCTGAATGTCATGCTGATTCCTTTCCTGAAACAAAAACAACCGGTCGAGAGCACGTTTAGCTGGTCGGCATGTCGATCAAGGGAAGGAAACAAAACGGAACATTGAAAAATGGCGAACAGAGTGTTGATGTAACCAGTCCTTAATGCTGCAGCAGGCTCCATAATCTCAATCTTGGCGTAAAAAATGACGATCTTCCCATCAGCAAGGTGGCAAAACTGGCAAAGGTCCATCTGGACATCAGCCTTCTCCCTCTACAGGCGCAACATCATAGCCATTGCCTCCATGATGGCACTGGACGTGGCGAGGCTCTCCTCTTCCAAACCTTTCAGCACCTCCATGATGTCCTATCATGCTCGCAACTGTAAAACGTCAATAAAGATCCATAGAAAGTACCTCTTTATTAAGATAAAATGGTCCCTCGTTAATAAAATACATGTCATTCAGGGTTACTTGAGTATTATACTTCACCATTTGACATACATGTATATATATTTAATTATTGGCACTGTAAACACTTGAAAACCATGGCTTTATTTTCTCTTAGAGATCATGTATGCAGTAATATGTAGTTTCCTGATTCTAAATTTATTTCATTGTCTTAATGCTATTACCATCGCTCTCTCGACTCCGTACCTAGATAAAAAATTAACTTGGAACAAAACAAGGAAAACTTGGAACAAAACCTGGAAAAATAACTTTGAACAACAACGAAATAGTAAATAAAATTTTGGAACCGGGAAGAAGCTTTACGAACTAATCCCCAAATGAAAAAAATGTACGGCTCTTTTTGACTCCTCTCACTATCAACCATCTCTTGAATTTTTCAATGTATGTTGTAATGGGTTGAGCTATATAAGATTATTATCTCAATCCCTGATACAAATTTTCAATCGTTGTCCACAAAAACATGTCATGTCCTCTTTCGTTAACTAATTTACCGTGTAGAAAAACTCAAAACCACATGCAAGCGATCTGCTAGCCGGCCTCCTATGACTACAATGTTTTGAAAAGGGATTAAGACTTCCAGGAAGGGATGTCCTAAAAATGCGGAAAGGAAGAACAACAACCAGCCAAGAAATCCTCAAACGATGGGGCATGATGTGCCGCCGTGGAAATTAGGTTGACGACAGTTACATGGTCAAACGCTAGGTAGGTTTTCGACCTTACCGGCGAGGCAAGCGTGAGAAATTAGGGATAGGAAGTGTCGCCAGGACTTACTGCATGTATCAAGTCTATTTTTAGTGTGGAGGTTCACACATTTTAGTTTATATATCTAGACAACTTCAAAATATCTAAATGGTCTTACATTTTTCAATCAGAGGTAGTATTTTTCTAGTATTAGCCGAGCTATAGGCTAGCTGGGCAATGTAATAACCAAATGCACCACGGCACCAGTCACAAGGACATGAGTCATTCCCCACTCGTTTTACCCTCGTTTCTCCGCCATGGCCTCATTCCGCCCCCACCAATTTATCTCAGCCATGGGCGCTCCTTGATCTCGAGGTCGCGCCGGAGCCTGGGTGCACGGCTGCGCTCTCCCTTCGCCGACCCTCGCATGGTAGATCGAGGTCGCAGCCGCCCGATCTCCCCGCCACGGGGTCGATGGCCTCTTCCTCTCCGTCAGCACCGCCGGCCGAGCTCGATTCCGGTGCAGTCGGATTCAGCTGGGAGGCACACAGAAGAGCTAGCCGGGATTCGGCAGGGAGGCGTGCACGATCAGCTATTGGAATTGCTTCAGGTATCTGTTCAGATTTGTCTCATGCATCTGATAGATCATAGAATTGAACACGAGAAAGCCTGCTAAAGTTCTGGTTGAAATTATATAAGAAAGTTGGAAGAAATAATTCTTCAAGCAAGTGGAAGCACAAATCATATTGGGTATAATGTATATATTTGCTGTCGTGATGAATCGAATCATTTTAGTTTGCTGCTACCCATACTCACACAGCTGAGTCTCTTATTCTATACCAACAATTAGTCGATCTCGTCGATGGATGTTTTTTTACTATCAAAATAGTACTGAGGCCACATCAAGCCACGACGACCGGCATGAGTTCCCCACCACACGCGCGAGTTCTCGACCCTCCGCCGCTCGGTCCCCGACCACCCTACCTCCCCTGCCGCACGCCCGCCCCTCTGCGTCCCTTCTCCGCCGGGCAGTGTGAGATGTTTGAGCACATGCATCTTGGCTCCTGCACATTCCGAAGCCCAGCTAAAGCATAAACATGTTGAATCTCAGGTAATGATCAGTTATTCAGTTTGTTAGAGTTCTTTATCCAACACATTAACTAAACTCGTTTATAGCACTCTTGCAAGGGGATAATGATGCATGTAAATATTAATATATCAAACAACTATGGTCATGGGGAAACCTGAATCTCTGAGATGAGACTCATGAGACCAACATACATGTTAATTGTCACTATTCTGGGTATTGTGTATGCTTACTTGCTTAGTGCTGGCTACTGCTCATGCCCGCTACATGGATTTCAAGGAATTCCATTATTCAGATGTTAGGCGACTTGCCAAATATCTGAGAACCAAAGTCATGGACCTTTGGCATCCTTGTCATACCACCAACCCGTAGAACCTTCCCTGCCAGCTTCAGAGGAATCAGCCTAAAGAAAGCTCAACCTTGGCCGCTTGGCCTTCTCAGCAGCATCCCTGAGCCTTGAAGAGTCAACTTTTAAATACGTTAACCAGGTAGCATCAATGTCCTCACCACCAAGGGAAGTGTCTCCATTGGTTGCCTGGACCTGATTAAGCTATGAATAATATGATCAGAACAATTAACACGACTATTAGACCTTTAGGGTTGGTAAAGTGATGTCAAGAAAATTATTGCATATACTTCATTGGAGATCTCAAGGGTTGATCTTATCATGGTGAGAACATGGTAACTGTCAGTTGCATTTAATTATCCAGAAAATAAAAAAGTAAACATAACCTAGTCAGATCGGTGCCTTTTGCTAATTTTTTTCATAGGCTTCATGAATCATGACGCTTCTCAAGTAGTTCATTTTTTCTTCTGTTTAACCATTTGCCCATATCGCTCCCTAGCACGCAGCGTCTTCCGAATTGGTATAGTGCACTTTCACAGTTCACTTATATGATCATCCAGTATCTTAGTTAGAAGCCACAACCTTAGGAGACACAGTTTGTTAGCAATTTGGCACAATGTTGATTAATATACTGCTACAAATCAAAGGTATTTGTATTATTGGCTGTATTCCCAATGGACAAAATATTTATACCATACAGATGATAATTTAGTTGCTAATTAATAGTAATAATGTTGTAAACAGGGAGATAGTCGCCTGTTTTGGAAAAGATTAACTATTTGAGGCTTCTAGTTATTGCCTAATACCAATTATTATCCTACCTGAATTGGTGTGCCTACCTCCTAGGGGCATACATTATGTTTACCTGAATCTTCTCAATTCCTTCGGTGCGAATTTTCCCCATCTTCAGTGACAGAAGCCTGCTACGATGATGAAATTTGCTCTATGTGCATCACCAATCTGACTAACAATTTCTCATTGCTTTGGAGCCGGAATCTAGACATACTAATATATTTCTCACAAGGAGAAACTAACAATATAGTGCACTTTCACTTATATGATCATTCTTAAGTAGAAGCCACAACCTTAGGAGACATAGTTTGTTAGCAGTTTGGCACAATGTTGATTAATGTAGAAACGAAGAAACATAACACAAGCCACTGCATATTTCTATACTGCTGCAAATCAAGGGTATTTTGGCTAAGTTATTGCCAGCCGAAAAAACAGTTGAAACATACTGATGACAATGTAATTGCTAATTAATATCAATAATGTTATAAACAGGAACATAATCGCCTATTCTAGAAAAGATCACTATCTCAGGCTTCTTGTTATTACTTAATAGCAATTATTCTCCAACATGAATTTGTGTGCCTACCTCCTAGAGACATACATTATGTTTACTTGAACCTCCCCACTTCCTTCAGGGCGATTTTTCACCATCTTGAGTGATATAAGTCTGCCATGATGATAAACTTTTGCTCTCTGTGCATCACCAATCTGACTAACAATTTCTCCTCGCTTTGGAGCCAGAATCTGGACATATTGATATGTGTAAGTATAAAGTTCACAAAATATAGTATCACTGTGTAAAACAAATTTCTAAGCAGTGAGCAGTGCCCTTTCAATATATGGAATTTCAGTCACACCACATACATTGGCATTACTCGCCTTCAGCCTGGTCGTCAGCCTTCGACGCCATGGAAGCCATGGCCGCCGTACGCACCGACAGCACCTGCGTAGCAGAGAGGAAGATACCAAAGGACAACTCAATAAAGATGCCATCGCACGTCAACTCAGTAGTCGGCGCGACGGCATCCGGGCTCGAGCGGGCACGTGGGAAAGCTGACAGTGGGGTGGGACTGTGGTCTACCAGAGACTTGATTTACTTGATAGGTAAAACAAATGTGTTGGCAGTTCTTGATACAATTTAATTCGCAGGAACATATGCATGTTCATAACATATCATAAAGATAGCATGTCTATAAGAAAAAAATCTAATGATGGCGTGTACCTGCAGTGTACCAGTGGATCTCGGCGGCCGGGCAGCGCTGCAGCAGGGACGGGCGTGGACAATCCTTTGAAGATGGCGTGTACCTGCGGTGGTACCAGCAGATTGTTTTACATGATAGGTAAAACAAATGGGGCTGCAATTGATGATACAATTCAATTGGTTTGAACAGATGCATGTTCCTAACCCCTCACCGTCCTTGATGATGAACAGCTTTAGATCACGAAGATATCACATCTTGAAGGAAATTCTTATTATGGCTTGTACCTCCAGGGTACCGGTAGATCTCGGCGGCTTTTCTGCAACAGCGACATGCGCGACGATCATCTAAAGATGTTTGAAGATCGTCCCAGGTAAACGATATGTCTCGTGCAGGTCCTGCTTTAGTAGTAGAGATATGACTGCATCCTGGGTGCAATTCAGGTTCCCCTTTAATTGACAGTAATGAGATTGCGTCATTCTAGCCTTGATGAGATTACATACCTTTGTTTCGTGATTACTGCGGAGATTACATACCTTTTGCATGAGATGATACCTGCCTAATGTCTGGGTGAGATTACATACCTTTGTGACTGCATATATCTCGCCCCATGTTCTCATTTAATTGATTTAATTGTGTTAGCGTTATTGTGAGATTACATACCTTTGGAGCGTGATACCTGGTCATTTAAGTGAGATTGATTTTTTTCCTTTGTAGCGTGACTCATGTCGCATGATTTAATTCCTGATGCGGTTGGTACCTGGGCGAGGTGATGCGGTTGAGGCGATGGGCTGAGGTCGGCCCATGTTGATGCCTGGCCCAGGCGGGTGGGCGACGAAGGGATGGGAGACGGACGACCAAAGAGAACGATGAAAGGAGGGGGAGAAGGGGGAACACGTTCCTTCTTTTTAAGTAGTAGAGAAAACTAAATTAAATCTGTAAAAAAAACTTACTATATATTTTAAAGCGGAGATAGTATTTATTAAAGCTATTTGCACCCGGGGTACAAATAGTTCTTCACCGGGTGCCTTTTCATAAAAAAAAGGGGCTTGCACAATGTGCTAGAGTGGGTGCAAAATCATTGTCAAAAAAAATCATACTTGCTAAACTGTGAATTTCACAAAGAACCCCCACCACCACCCCCGAAACCTACAAACTATACTAGGTGGTCCATATAATAGACAACAGAGGGAAATTTACTAGTACTCATTCTTTTTCGACTTATCAAGTAGACTAAACAATATGAGGCATAAATCTCGCTCTCTTTCCTTTTTTTCGTGGCATTTTGATGTGACTTCCTTTCCGTGTCCAACAAGGGGGTATTGAGCTGGTCCTTAGCTTTGGCGCCATCTCTCCATGACGATGGCCAACGATCTACTCATGCAGCTTCACGGAGAAGATCCTCTTCATTACGGTATGTGTTGTCTCCCCTCTCTCCACTGATTTTGGTTCTTTCCCTTTCCGTGGAGGCCAGCATCGCTGCTAGGGTTCATGGCCGCATTCCACTTCTTGTTCGTCGGTAAAGCTTCAATGTTTACGTATTACGATGATATTGGGATGGTCCCCGCTCCACCGATGGTGTGTCTGATTGTGACGATTTGGAGCATGTTTTATTTCGGGTTGGTAGGTCGTCCGACAAACCATACTATAGCGTGGATTAATCTCGATGTTTGTGTTAGTCTAGTGATGAAGTGGAGGCAATAAGTTAGGTTAGATCTTGAGGTACATGTGATTTTGACCATGCCATGTTTCTCTTGTGTTACCTGAATCGCAGATGCAAGTGTTCACCTTTAAATGAATTTTGTGCTTCGATGTGCACAAGGAAATCTTGTGCAACATTTGAACTGGATTTCATTGACTAATTGTTTACATTCGTGTGCACTGAATTCAGTAGTGTGCAACATTTGAACTGGATTTCATTGACTAATTGTTTACATTCGTGTGCACTGAATTCAGTAGTGTGCAACAATGATTTAAAGTTCAATTTTTAACATGTCACGTTGTGTGTAACATGTAATCTTGTGTGAACTGAATTTTGTGTGCAAATCACTGGATTCAGTAGTGTGCAACATGCCACCTTTGTGCACCCTTTTTCGTAGTAGTGTAGTGCGCATGCTTTCGCACAATTTAAATTGAATTATAATCGAATGTTTCATTTATTTATGATTTAGGTGATGATCCGGACAAGTTCACACTACAAATGGATCACAATGGATTTTTCTGGACTAGTGGAGAATCTGAGCTACATCAATGGTAGTTGTGATTTCTGGGACAACTGCGACATTGACACCTTCTCGCTGATTTGGATCCATGATTTCATCAAGTTTTTTAGGAATGAGATAACTGAAAGACTACATGTCTACTGGTGCATGCCTGGGAAAGATTTCATGGATGTTTTATTCTACACCGTGAATGATGCTCATATATTAGCAATAACAACAATTGCCAAGAAGTACACAAATTTGTGTATATTCATTGATCACACAAAATTTCTGGAGGGATTGAGAGATGACGTGGTTATAAACGGACGTACGCTCCCACATGTTATAACCCTAAGAAAGTTCCAAAGGTTGCTAGAGATATCACTTCTACAAAGGGTTGAGTGGGAGGATTTTTAACTAGCTAGAGATGGAGACACGGATTTTGAGTTTTATGATAGAGGCTATGATGCAGAAGATAGGGATGAGGACATATTTAATTCTTTTGTTGACAAGGATGTGAATGACAATAATGAGCACACGGAAATAATAGAAAAGGAGGATTAGGGTGGCCTAGATCATGATGATTTGGAACTAACAAAGGAGCAACATCTTGAGTTGAAGTACAAATTCAAGACATTTAATCCATAAGTTGATATGGAGAGTCCAACATTCAGAGTTCGTATGCTATTCTCTTGTAGAAAAGAATTCAAAAGTGCATTACCTGCCTATAGCATTAGGGAAGGAGCGGATATTAAAAGGTGAGAAATGAAGCTACAAGGTTTGATGGTTAATACTGCAATTGGAATGGTTGCCCATGGTTCATAAAATTTGAAAGTGACACTAGGAAACAACGGATTATGATGATGCAAGGAGCTAAGTATGTTACCAGGAATGGTCTGATAATGCATTTGTGGGAAGGCCGACCACGATAATAAAGGCCATGTTAAGTACATTGAGAGCTAGCAAGCAAAAGAAGCTCATGTTGTAGATGAACATGACCCTACCATCTTGAAAGTTTGAAATAATAATTGTATCTTTAAGTTATGAAGCCACATTATGCTAACACATATCCCTTTAAATATGATACTAACACATTGGCAGATGATGGCGGCCTCTTTCGTCGTTACCTTGTTGAAGGCATTGTCTCTGCAGCCTGTGTTTCTTCGCCTGGGCTGCTCCGGGGGAAATCCTAGACCCGGGTCTCCCGGATCGGACGATGGCGGCGCGCAACGCCGTTCTCCCTGTTGGGGGCATCGTTTTTGGAGCAGACAACGGATGGCGGTGGTGCTGAGGTGGAGCGGTGTGCTTTCGTTGTGTCGGCGTCGTCGAGTCGCCGCGGCATGGTGCAGTGGTGTCTCGGGACGGATGCAGTGTGATGGACTCGCGCAGGATGGTGGAGTCGTCTCTGGCGCCGTGGCGGCATCGATGACAGTCCTGGCATGGTCAATGCGATGATCTCTCTTGAAGATGGAGTCGAGGAAGACGACGGTAGCAACTTCTATGGCGTAGGCGTTGGCGTATGCTGGGAGTCTGCTTGACTGGATGTGCTTGTCATCTGCTATTGGGCGGCCTGGGAAGGCATTTGGTTTTGGTTGATGTGAGTTGGTGAATTGTCACCCCCTTCATCCCTCTGTAGGTTTAGCGAGGTGGCTTCGAGTTTGATCTTTTGTTTTGCTCTTGTAAGGTATTGTGAATAATCTAATAAAAAAGCCGTGTGCATCCCTTGGATGCAGAAGCTGGGGCGATATTTCCCCCATTTCGAAAAAAAACATATCCCTTTAAATTGTGGCAGCACGTGCACAACAAACAGACCCTACAAGACATGCTAGCCACAACTTGACATATGGTATACATAATGGGACAAGAGGTGTTTTCCTACCCTCCCAATTGCATATCTTTGTTCACTATTTTTATATTGGCAGTCATGGTAGTATACAACAGTTCCTATTGTGGTTCAAATATTGCCATGTATTATGGTACTAAAAGAATTCACTGTCATATGTCGAAAGGAACACATTATAAAGCTTTTAAGTGTGTATGAACAATTGCCAGATATTGGTGACTTTGTGGCAGCTAAAAGGGACTAGATTTCTATTGGTAATAGAAGGTTTACAACTGCAATATCAATGTCAAGATCAAGAGGCGGGGGAGATACATCAAAAGTGACAGAAAGAGGGAAGAACAAAAGTAGTTGATGATGAACCTGCAACATCTAGGGTAGGAAGAACATGAGGAAGAAGAGGAGCATCAAGAAGCACAAGAGGAGTAGGGACAACATCACGAGGTACAAGAGGAGGACGAACAACATTAGCAGGTACAAGAGGTGGAAGAACAACATTAAGAGGTACAAGAGGTGGAACAACAGCCAAAGGAGCAGACGAGAGGTCAACGTACAACACTGGACCTCTGGACCTAACAGTGCTCACAGTTTACTTTTTGGTGATAGTGGAGCAAGAACAGAGAGCAAGAAGAGATGTGCTGCCCGATCTAAATGAAGATCTTCCCTTGGATGAGGTGCAAACCTCCTAAAATGCACAACACTAATCCTCCGTGTCAAAGCTTGTGGTTCTGGAATATTTATTATTACAAAGTTTTTACTTTGTTGCCATGCAAATGATAGTTCATCGATGAATTGGGAGAATCTATTTTCCTGGATTTGATTACCTTATACTGAAACATAATTGGTCAGTCAAGTAGAATGTTTTTTGTTTTGGATTTTATGTCTTGTATTTCATAATTTGCAATGTGCTCTCTTGGAGTTTGTTATGCCTTGTAGTTCAGTGCATCCTGACTACATAGCATTAGTGTGTTATTTCCCTTATATCAACTCAAATAAAATTCAACATTCTCTACGTCTACATATTTTTTTCGAAATTTTCTAACACTTTGAAATCAAAAAATTTGAAGTTTAAAAAAAGAAAACAGAACCGGGCTACATGTAGCCCGGGCTACATTCAGTTATAATTTGCGTGCATGCCTCTAGGGCCCAGTACACGAGTGACAAAGACGCTAGTGGGCTGATTCGTCCCGCAGCCGCATCCCAAAGTCGCCCAGTACACAGATAAGCAACTGCTGTGTGCCACCTCCCCTGAAAATCCTCTCACCTGAGACCTCCCCTCGCACAGCCTCTCATCCAGATCCATCGCGCCGCCATAGGGGTCCAGTGAGTGGCACAGTTCCATTTTATTAGTACTTATTTTCTCACATTGTTTTTCAAATACATTTTTTTATTTTCTTTTTCATGCTAATACATGAAAGGAATTGAGGTACATGAACATTTATTTTAGGCATGAATGGACTCGGATACAATGATCAGCGATTATCAATAATATTCACTTTTCCTAAGAAACAGCTAGCTGTTTTGCAATTGGTGAACAGCTATTTTTTGGAGCGTCCGATATGTGTCTTCTGTCACAAATCTCCGCGCGTTGTGTCTGTTTTTTTTTGTTTTTGGTTTGGGCTTAGTCAACGTACCTTTTTTGGGTCTTTTCTTTATTTCAGGAGAGAAGGGGAGCAAGCACGCGCCATGGCGGAGAGTTCAGCGGCAACCCCTCAGCCGGTGCGGCCAGCGACGTAGGGAGCGGTGCTTTCGCAGGCAGCCGCCACCGCCTTGGAAGGCACAGGTGTCTCCGCAGCCTGCTCGGGCGGCATCGGCAGGGGGCGTCGGGGAGCGCTGTGGGTCGGGAGGTTGTTCGATCCATGCCGGAGGGACCAGCGATTCGCGACCTTCGAAGACAGGGCTGCTGCTTGCGAGACGGGTACTCCCGATTCCTGCTTTTTGTTCTACATCGGTGTCCTCTGATTTCAGTTTATCTCTAGCTCGATCATACGCGCTTTCATTTTGGGCAGCCAGTGATAATTCAGTGCCTTGTGGGTAGCTCGATCCGTGCCTTGAAGGATAGAATTTTTGTGCCTTGTTGGCGCCAGATCTGCGTAGTCAGTGATAATTTTCTGCCTTGTGGGTAGCTCGAATTTTTGTATGAGGTAGCATTGATGCTGTAGTTGGAGACCCGATGCCGCCATTCGCTTCACCATCATGGTAAGCATGTAGAGTGATGTGTTAAAGGCGGAGGTTGCTGTGGGGAGTAGGACGCCAAGCTCTATGGTTTCGTGTTGAGGAGGTGACCGAGCTCGCTGAAGTTGGATTAGTGTTCATATTAGGGTCATCTGTTTTGTGTTCTCTGTTTGTGTGAGTTCCATCTGAACTTCAGATTTCAGGTATGGGTAAGATCGTCTCATTATATTAGGGTTTAGTTAATTTTCAGGGTATGTTATTGTTACTTTGCTTGAGCTAATTTTTCATGTCTTCTAGTGTGCTCACAGCTTGAATAAGTTAGGTTTTACTTCTGTGGTTTCAGCATAATTTTTTCGTGATGTATGTTTTTGTCACTTAGGCGATTGTTGTTGATTGTGGGTCAGTTCCACACGTTTATTATTATTGATATTTGTGTAGGTTGTGAGCATAGGTTGTCACTATTCAGCTACTAGATGCTCGTGTTGAGTATTTTGTTTCTTTTACAGGAGGATAGTGTTACCATTTTTTTTTCCTTTTAGGAGTTTTAATGCTCAAGATCCTTGTTCTCCTTGGAACATTTTTTGATGAAGTATGCCTTATCGGTTCACAGAGGTTGTTAACAGTAACGCTGGAGAACTACTTTTGTTTATTCTTGTTGAGTATGTTGAAGAGCAGGTTGTCACTATTCAACAGTAAGTATATGATCACTATGAGGCAACATGGATCTTGTTTTTTAATCTTGTCACTATCTTGTAGGTGTTTTGGTGGTGCTTTGGCTGGTGCTCATGTTGTTTGTTGTCCATTTTTGTCACTGGTTTTGTTGAATTTTGGGTTTTTCCTGTGGGGTGCGGTAGATGATCTTTTAATTCACTGCAATTTGTCGGTGCAGTTAGCTATGTGCTCCATTGTTTTCTCTCTTTTTTTTTCAGTCACTCTGTTATCTTCATTCTTCTGCTCATTAGTTATTCATTCCTGCAGTCCCTCAGACTCTCAGTTTCGCAGCGTCTTAGTTTCTCAATTAGCCTTTGTTTTTCAGCTATCAGTCCCTCTTTCTTTTGCTAGTTAGTTTGTCATTTGTTCAGTATTTTAGTATTGCTATCTTTAATTCCATTAGTCCTCAGTTTTGTGGTCTTTCGGTCCATCTTAATTAGCTCATTCAGTTTATTTGCTTAGGCCTCTCTCTTTCAGTCTATCTTATTAGCTCAGTCAAGTATTCTTTCAGTCCTCTTAATTACCTCTGTCATGCAATTTCTTAGTATATCTTATTAGTTCAGTCTTGTAGTCTTTCAGTCAATCTTAATTAGCTCTGTCAATGTTCATTTCTCAGTTTTGCATTCTCTTAGTCCATCTTATTAGCTCAGTATGTTAGTCTTCCAATCTCAGTTTTTCCCCATTCTTTAGTCTTTCAGTTTGAATATCATTTCTGTTGTTCATTTCTTTTATTTTCTCTCAGTCATTCTTCAGTCCCGGTTCTTCTTTAGTTCCTGCTGATGTTCAGGTCCTTTTAGCAGTTCTCAATCCTATCCTTCATTATTTATTCTTCATTTTTCATTCTTTGATCATCCAGTTTGCAGCTGCCCAGTTCAGTTATTTTGTTCTTTCTCAGTCCTCTCGGTCTTCAGTCTTGTTCTTAAGAGTGTAGTGTAGTGTTGTTTCTTTTTTCTGTTGTTCTTAAGACTGTAGTCTTGTTCCTCTCTTTCTTGTTACTTTCTTCGGACTTTATTATCTACATGTTTTCCAGTCAATTTTCGTTAGTCATCTCTCAGTATCTTATTGCCTCAAAGTTCCTCAATTCTTCAGTCACTAAATCTTTGGCTTTTCTTTTTTCAGTCATATGTTGCTTTCTTCGGCGTTTGTCTTCGGCCTTTCTTTCTTCTTTCTTCAGCTGAAGTGTTCGGTCAAAATGTTGCTATATTTTCTTATTCTCTTATTTCTTCTTTCTTTCTGTTTTTCTACTCTTCGTTCAGTTCATTTTTTCATGATCATTTTGTAAGTTCATGTTCATAATTTGTTCGTCAGTTCGTTCACATTTTACATTTTTTCAGTTCCTAAATATTATTTTGCATTTTTTAGCTTGAATTCTCCACTTCTATTTCTTCAGTTTTGAGTTATATTTGTCCTCACTCTTCAGTTTTGTCGTAGAACGGTATCCTTGTTTTACATGCAGGTTCATTACACAACGGGTAATCCACGGTGGATCGAGGTGGCTGGAGCAGTGTCTATAGTGTGTTTACGTTAGTCTGATTCTTCCTCTAGATTAGTGTCATTCTGTTAGGAAAAATAAGCCAAGCAGCCTGATGAATGTTTCCAGCTTGCTCGTTGTGTTTGTTTTCTGGTAGAATAGGATGTCACTGTGATCATGTTGTGTGATGGCATGAGACAACGGGATCATGGTGGCTTAGTAGTGCGACATATGATTGAATTTGTGATGGTATTGTCCACTAACTCAGTCCTGGCCTGTTGAATAAGTAGTTTTGTAGTTAAGTCTGTAATATCACATCAGTATTTATTCAGTTCAGCTAAGTTTGCAGTCGCCCTTACTCTTTCAGTTTGCATTACTTTCAGTAAGTCTCTGAACGATTTTATTTGTTTCTACCTGCAGGCTTTATTACACACATGGGGGTTAATTCTCTCATTTGGTCAAAAAAGAGCAGCTTTGTTAAGCCAGGGGTGGAGTAATGTGGGTGGATTAGCGGCTGTAGCAAGTCAGTCTTATTCTTCTTTAGTGAAGATTATTATCAAGGTATCATTGTCTACTTCAAGTTCTTTTTTTATTCTGATGTGTTCCACATTTCAATGCTCATATCATTTTATTCAGTCAAAACTGGGAATAAGAACGAAAGTTTTTGACACGCACATATATATAGGACGAATTCATATATCACAGCACCACTTTATCCAGCCGCATCTGGGCTAGTAGTGTATATTGATGCTTCTTTACTTCTGCTTAGCACACTTTCGCTCTGAAATGCACTCTTAAAACGCCAAATACTGTCATTGCTTTCAGAAGATGATGACTAGCTCCTGCCTTCTTTATGCAACTTTTCAATGTGGTCATCATTTTATTTTTCAAGAAAGTGAGTATTTTTGGACCTCCAAGAGCTTCTGATGTGTATTTAAGTTTTTAGATTCGTTGCTTTTTTTCATTGATTTCTTGCCATAACTCAAATTGTCGGCTTCATATGCATAGTTCATATCCAGTTCACCGCGCAGACGCGCCATGTATGAAAAGCTACCCTGCATGTGTTTACCAAAGAGCATTTTATTCAAAACAATCAAAATCTATGTGCATAGAAATGAATATATACCCTTCAAGTTCGTCATTTCATCTTTTATTGAATAGATTAAAAGGCATCTGGAAATACAGACCTTCATTTCTGTCATTGTTATATACTTCTTGCTTGATGTCAGCTACGACAACCTGGAAACAAATAATAATTGATTTTTCAGTCTTCCTTCAGTCCGCAGTTGTTGTATTTGTTTGCATATAAGAACTTTGTTTCAGTCTTCTTAAAACTTTTTTTCGTTGAGCTTAGCATCATCTTATCTCGTTTTTGTTGATTTCCATTAGTAGTGACTAGGGTTCTACCGGGTTTAGGGCGGAGGTTGTAAGGGTGGAAGTGAGGGCGGAGAGGTTGGGGAGCTCGGCGCCGGCGGCTGGGCGCCGTCGCGGAGGAAGAAGGAGGCGGCTAGGGTTGGTGCGGCGGGGGCTAGGGTTCTCCCGTCTCCCTTCAGGAGACGAGACAGTAATGATACTGAATTATTGTCTGATTAATCTTGAAGGGATACAAGTGTTTATATAGGAGGACGGCCTCCTCGAAACCCTAATTTACTTGGGCTAAGCCCCTAATTTACTTGGGCTAAGCCCATAACTAGCCACTAGTGGGCTTCCTACGTGTATAGGTCAGACCGACCATAACATCTCTCCCCGCCTTCTCAAACAGCTCGTCCTCGAGCTGAACTTCTGGAAACTGCTGGCGGAGATCTTCAAGCTTCTCCCAAGTCGCCTCGTCCTCGGGCAGGCCGGTCCAATGCACCAAGACGTGCCAAACACCACGGCGCTGCTGGGCCTTCAACACGCGAGCCACACTCGCCGGGGCAGGCTCTAGACGCCCATCCGAAGTAGGTGGAAGAGCTGGTGGTGCAGAAGGAGGGTCGCCCCGGTAGGCCTTCAGGAGGCCGACGTTGAAGACGTCGTGGAGGCGCGAGCCTGCAGGCAACTCAAGGCGGTAGGCGAGCGTGCCGATGCGCTCCAGCACACGGAAATCAACAAAAACGTCGGCCTACCGCCTTTCCGTTCATTTTTTCATGATCATTTTGTAAGTTCATGTTCATGATTTGTTCGTCAGTTCGTTCACATTTTACATTTTTTCAGTTCCTAAATATTATTTTGCATTTTTTAGCTTGAATTCTCCACTTCTATTTCTTCAGTTTTGAGTTATATTTGTCCTCACTCTTCAGTTTTGTCGTAGAACGGTATCCTTGTTTTACATGCAGGTTCATTACACAACGGGTAATCCACGGTGGATCGAGGTGGCTGGAGCAGTGTCTATAGTGTGTTTACGTTAGTCTGATTCTTCCTCTAGATTAGTGTCATTCTGTTAGGAAAAATAAGCCAAGCAGCCTGATGAATGTTTCCAGCTTGCTCGTTGTGTTTGTTTTCTGGTAGAATAGGATGTCACTGTGATCATGTTGTGTGATGGCATGAGACAACGGGATCATGGTGGCTTAGTAGTGCGACATATGATTGAATTTGTGATGGTATTGTCCACTAACTCAGTCCTGGCCTGTTGAATAAGTAGTTTTGTAGTTAAGTCTGTAATATCACATCAGTATTTATTCAGTTCAGCTAAGTTTGCAGTCGCCCTTACTCTTTCAGTTTGCATTACTTTCAGTAAGTCTCTGAACGATTTTATTTGTTTCTACCTGCAGGCTTTATTACACACATGGGGGTTAATTCTCTCATTTGGTCAAAAAAGAGCAGCTTTGTTAAGCCAGGGGTGGAGTAATGTGGGTGGATTAGCGGCTGTAGCAAGTCAGTCTTATTCTTCTTTAGTGAAGATTATTATCAAGGTATCATTGTCTACTTCAAGTTCTTTTTTTATTCTGATGTGTTCCACATTTCAATGCTCATATCATTTTATTCAGTCAAAACTGGGAATAAGAACGAAAGTTTTTGACACGCACATATATATAGGACGAATTCATATATCACAGCACCACTTTATCCAGCCGCATCTGGGCTAGTAGTGTATATTGATGCTTCTTTACTTCTGCTTAGCACACTTTCGCTCTGAAATGCACTCTTAAAACGCCAAATACTGTCATTGCTTTCAGAAGATGATGACTAGCTCCTGCCTTCTTTATGCAACTTTTCAATGTGGTCATCATTTTATTTTTCAAGAAAGTGAGTATTTTTGGACCTCCAAGAGCTTCTGATGTGTATTTAAGTTTTTAGATTCGTTGCTTTTTTTCATTGATTTCTTGCCATAACTCAAATTGTCGGCTTCATATGCATAGTTCATATCCAGTTCACCGCGCAGACGCGCCATGTATGAAAAGCTACCCTGCATGTGTTTACCAAAGAGCATTTTATTCAAAACAATCAAAATCTATGTGCATAGAAATGAATATATACCCTTCAAGTTCGTCATTTCATCTTTTATTGAATAGATTAAAAGGCATCTGGAAATACAGACCTTCATTTCTGTCATTGTTATATACTTCTTGCTTGATGTCAGCTACGACAACCTGGAAACAAATAATAATTGATTTTTCAGTCTTCCTTCAGTCCAGCTTGTTGTATTTGTTTGCATATAAGAACTTTGTTTCAGTCTTCTTAAAACTTTTTTTCGTTGAGCTTAGCATCATCTTATCTCGTTTTTGTTGATTTCCATTAGTAGTGACTAGGGTTCTACCGGGTTTAGGGCGGAGGTTGTAAGGGTGGAAGTGAGGGCGGAGAGGTTGGGGAGCTCGGCGCCGGCGGCTGGGCGCCGTCGCGGAGGAAGAAGGAGGCGGCTAGGGTTGGTGCGGCGGGGGCTAGGGTTCTCCGTCTCCCTTCAGAGACGAGACAAGAATGATACCGAATTATTGTCCGATTAATCTTGAAGGGATACAAGTGTTTATATAGGAGGACGGCCTCCTCGAAACCCTAATTTACTTGGGCTAAGCCCCTAATTTACTTGGGCTAAGCCCATAACTAGCCACTAGTGGGCTTCCTACGTGTATAGGTCGGACCGACCATAACATCTCTCCCCGCCTTCTCAAACAGCTCGTCCTCGAGCTGAACTTCCGGAAACCGCTGGCGGAGATCTTCAAGCTTCTCCCAAGTCGCCTCGTCCTCGGGCAGGCCGGTCCAATGCACCAAGACGTGCCAAACACCACGGCGCTGCTGGGCCTTCAACACGCGAGCCACACTCGCCGGGCGGGCTCTAGACGCCCATCCGAAGTAGGTGGAAGAGCTGGTGGTGCAGAAGGAGGGTCGCCCGGTAGGCCTTCGGGAGGCCGACGTTGAAGACGTCGTGGAGGCGCGAGCTCGCAGCAACTCAAGGCGGTAGGCGAGCGTGCCGATGCGCTCCAAAGACACGGAAAGGACCAGCGTAACGAGGTCCCAACTTGCGCCCGGAGCGTGGGTCCAAGGACTGGGTCGTCCGGTGAAGAAGGCGTAGCTGCACCCATTCGCCCACCGCGAACTCCACCTCGCGATGGTGTGCATCATAGTATTTCCGGCCAGCCGCCGAGCTCGAAGAAGTCGGCCGGCGCGCCTCGGCCCGATCTCGTCGCGGGTACGCAGCGGGTCATCCGCCGTCTCGGTGCGGGCCGTGCCGGCCGTATAGGGAAGCATCGCCGGTGGTGGCCTCCCGTAGACCACCTCAAAGGGAGTAGCATGCAGCGCGGAGTGGTAGGACGTGTTGTAGCGGTACTCGGCCCACGCCCGGCGGTCCACCCAAGCCCGTGGACGGTCCCCGGTGATGCGGCGCAGTACATGGCGATGATCTTGTTGACGACCTCGGACTGGCCGTCCGTCCGAGGATGAAACGCCGTACTCATGCGGAGCTTCACGCCCGCCAACCCAAAAAGGTCCCTCCCGTACGTGACTGTGAACACAGGATCACGATCACTGACGATGGAGGATGGAAACCCGTGGAGGCGAACGATGCCGTCGAAGAAAGCGCGTGCCACGGACGCCGCCGTATAGGGATGGCCGAGGGCGATGAAGTGCGCGTACTTGGAGAAGCGGTCAACCACCGTGAGGATGACGGACTTGCCGCCAACCTTCGGTAGCCCTCAATGAAGTCCATCGAGATGTCCGCCCACACACAGGACGGCACGTCCGATGGCCGTAGCAAGCTTTGCGCTGCACGAAGCGTCTCCGTCTTGTTCCGCCGGCATGTGACACACGCCCGCACCCGATCTCGCACCGTGGCGCCATCCCCTGGAATGTAAAAATCAGCGCGGAGACGGTGCGGGGTCTTACGGGCGCCCTCGTGACTGCGAGAATGCGCCAAGGACAAGGCCTGGTGGCGCAGGTCTCCATGATCCGGCACGAAGATGCGGCGGCCATGGAGGAGTAGTCCCTCGTCCGAGCGCCGAGGCGCGGCCAGCTCGCCGTCGGCCGGCGGCGCGCAGCTGCTGCGCATCCGCAGCCGTGGCGATGGCGCGGCGAACCTCGTCGATGAAGGCGAAAGATGGCCCGGAGTGGATGCGAGAGGGCTGCACCGATCGTGGGTGCGTCGCGGCATCGTCAACGTCTCGGCGGGACAGGGCGTCGCGATCGTGTTGAGGCGGCGGGACGGTACTCGACGATGAAGTCGGCCGAAGAGCTTGCTGATCCACTGATGTTGCGGCACGGTGGAAAGGCGCTAATCCAGCAAGAACTTCAGGCTGTAGTGGTCCGTGCGCACACGGAATGTCCGGCCCCAAAGATACGCCCGCTAGTGGCGCACTGCCTGGACCAGCCCGATCAGCTCGCGCTCATATGCGGCGAGCTTGTGGTGGCGCGCGGCGAAGGGGTGACTGAAGAAGGCGAGTGGACCCTCGCCCTGGTGAAGGACGTCGCCGAAGCCGATGCCGGAGGCGTCGCAGTCCACCACGAACGGCTCGTCGAAGTCCGGCATCTGAAGAACGGGACCCGTCGTGAGTGCCCGCTGCAGGCCGGCGAAGGCCGTGGCCGCCTCCTCGTCCCAGGAGAAAGCGTCGCGGCGAAGCAAGCGCGTGAGGGGTGCGGCGATGAGACCGAAGTCCTGGATGTAGCGCCGGTAGTATCCGGCGAGGCCCAAAAATCCGCGAAGAGCTCGTGGCGGCGGGGCGTTGGCCGCGGCGACGGCAGCGACCTTGTCCGCGTCCATCGCGACACCGTCGGCGGAGATGACGTGGCCCAAGTATGCGACGGAGGTCGTGCCAAACGAGCACTTCGAGCGCTTGAGGTGAAGACGATGCGCTCGAAGCTCGTTGAAGATGATGGCCACGTCTTTGCAGTGCTCCGCCCAAGATGCGCTGTAGATCAAAATATCATCAAAGAAAACAAGCACAAAGCGGCGTAAGTAGGGGCTGAGCACGTCGTTCATCAGAGCCTGGAAGGTCGCCGGCGCATTGGAGAGGCCGAACGGCATCACCAAAAACTCGTAGTGGCCATGGTGAGTGCGGAACGCCGTCTTGGCGATGTCGTCCGGGTGCATGCGCACCTGATGATAGCCCGAGCGCAAGTCGAGCTTGGTGAAAAAGCGCGCGCCATGCAGCTCATCCAGGAGCTCATCCACGACGGGGATGGGGAACTTGTCCTTGGACGTGACGGTGTTGAGGGCGCGGAAGTCGATGCAGAAACGCCACGTGCCGTCGGTCTTGCGCACCAGAGCACGGGCGCGAGAATGGTGACGTCGAGATCCGTAGATGCCCTGTGCTAGCATGACCGCCACCGGCGCTCGAGCTCGTCCTTCTGCAGGTGGGGGTACGGCACGGCCGCACGCCTACGGGTGCCGTGTTCGGCGGCAGTGGATGCGATGGTCACAGGGTGGCGAGGGAGGAGGCCCTGCGTCTCGTCGAAGAGGTCGCCGTCTTCGCGATAGGGCGGCCAGAGCGGATGCGCCTCGTCTAGCGCGGCGGCCATCGGGTGTAGCTGCGGGGATGTGCCGGTGCTGCCCACGCCCGTCCGGTGAACACGGCGGCCGCCCTCGCGCCGTAAGATGAGGGACAAGCACGTCGAGGTCCCATAGGATGGGGCCTAAGGTGCTCGAAGTCGAGGCCGAGGATGAAGTCGTAGCAGCCCAAGTCGATGCCGACACGGCCGATGGAGAACGGCTCGTCGCCTACGAGCACGGGAACTGTCGCGCCACGCCCGGCACGTAAGACGATCCCCGTTGGCGACGGTGACGCTGTACTTCTCCGATCCCGCCGGGTGAGAGCGAGGCGGCGCATGGCGGTGTTGGACAGAAGTTGTGCGTGGAGCCCGTGTCCACCGCGGCGCGGGAGACGCTCCCCTTGATCGTCACCGGAAGCGGCATCGTCTTTGCCGTTTTGATGCCCGCCATAGCATGGAGAGACACGACGAAGGCGGACGCGTCGATCGGGCGCGTAGGTCGTGACACCGGCCTCGCGTGACGGTGGCGGCCGCGAGCACGGCGGTGAGGGCCTCAACGTCGGCGTCGTCGAGGGTCTCCAAGTAGAAGAGGCGGGCGCACGTGTGGCCCGGCGCGTACTTCTCGTCGCGGTTGAAGCACGGCCCACAGCGGCGCCGCTCAAGCTGCTCCGCGGCACTGTCGGCCGTTTGAAGGGGCGAGTTGGCGCAGGAGGGCTGCGGGCGCAGCGGCCGGTGCGGGCGTGGCGGGCCGGTGGGCGTCGGAGCGGGGCGGGGCGCGGACGAGCGCCGCCACGCTGCGCGTAGACCCGCCGCATGGCGAGGGCGCGCCGCTCGTAGGCTCGTGCGTAGTACATGGCCGTCTGCAGGTCCGCCGGCTCGCGCATCTCGACGTCGACGCGGATGTAGTCGGGAGGCCGCCGACGAAGAGATCGGCGCGCCGGCGTGCCGAAACGCCCGGGGCATGGCACGCGAGCGCCTCGAAAGCGGTCGGCGAAGTCCTGGACCGTGGTGGTGAAGGCGAGGCGTCCTAGCTCGGCGAGGCGGCTGCCACGGAGGGTCGGCCCAAACCGCCGGAGGCACAGTCGCGGAAACGCTCCCAAGGCGGCATCCCGCCCTCGTCTGCTCGAGGGCGTAGTACCAAGTCCGCGCGGCGCCCGTAGGTGATAGGAGGCGATCCATGTGCGGTCGGTGCCGAGCGTCCGCCCCCGAAATCGCTCACACCGGTTCAGCCGATTCGGGGGTCGGTGGCGCCGTCGTAGGTGGCGAACTCCGGCTTCGTGAAGCGGGCGGCTGCGTGTGCCACGGGCGGGACCTCGGGGTGTCCGCCCGGCGGCTTGGGTTGACGGACGTGCTTGCGGCGAAGGGCCCCGCAAACCCGCCAGACCGCCAGGGCGATGGGCGGGTGGCTGGACCGTCGTCCGCGGCGCGAGATGGGTGTAGACGGGCGCCGCGTCGGTCCACGTGGGAATCGGCGAGGGCGACGGCGGCCACCACGCGGGCCGGCCCCGGGCCGGCGCCGAGGCGGGCGGTGGGGGCGGCGGCGTAGCGGCGGTCGGTGGGGCGGCGGCGTAGCGGCGGTGGCGGCGGCGGCGGCGGAACCGCGGTCGGTGGGGCGGCGGCGGAACGGCGGACGGTGGGGACGGCGGGTGCGGCCGGCCCCGATCTCCGCGAGCTCGGCGGATGGCGCGGAGGCCGTCGGCGAGGTCCGCCAAAGTAGCGGGCAGGAGGTCGAGGCCCGTGGGGACGGCGGCGGCCTGGTCTCCGTTGGCGGCGGCGGCGGCCTCGCAGCCGCGTGGGCGCCGGTCATGGCGGCGGGAGTGATGTTGGTGGCGGCGGTGGACGTGGCGGCGATGGTGTCGACGGGGGGGCTGTTGGAACCCATGAGACCTAGGCAATCTGATACCAAAGTAGTAGTGACTAGGGTTCTACCGGGTTTAGGGCGGAGGTTGTAAGGGTGGAAGTGAGGGCGGAGAGGTTGGGGAGCTCGGCGCCGGCGGCTGGGCGCCGTCGCGGAGGAAGAAGGAGGCGGCTAGGGTTGGTGCGGCGGGGGCTAGGGTTCTCCCGTCTCCCTTCAGGAGACGAGACAGTAATGATACTGAATTATTGTCTGATTAATCTTGAAGGGATACAAGTGTTTATATAGGAGGACGGCCTCCTCGAAACCCTAATTTACTTGGGCTAAGCCCCTAATTTACTTGGGCTAAGCCCATAACTAGCCACTAGTGGGCTTCCTACGTGTATAGGTCAGACCGACCGTAACATCCATGCATTCTTTCATTTTATTCCATGTTTTTCTTCTTATGCAGAGGATCACTAAGCGATTTGTGAAGCTCTCAGCCTTCCAAAAGACGGAGTTGCAGTTCTGGCAATGTATCAGGGAAATACCATGGAAGTAGACTTCTACATGAGCTCTGCCATAAGGGTTAGCTTCAGACCGGATGGAGTCAGTTTGCCCTGATGAATGATTGGATACATGACTCGATGTACTGATGTTGTTCCACAAGACAAAGGCACTGTCACAATATCATTCTATGTGCTGTAGGTGTGAAGCTGTGTGGTGGGTGGGTGCCCATTGATTCTCGGTATTTTGGGAAGTTGCCATGTGTGTGTTCGCGCAGTAAATTGTATCTGACGACGTTCTACTGAATTTTTATGTTATATGCTTCGCACGTTGAGCTTGTCGAGCCATTCTATCAAACTTGTAGTATTCTGGGTTTGGTCATTCCAATGCGAACTCGCTGGACTAAGTTGGATGCAAGTTTGTTCAAAATGGTCTTTTGTGAATAGCTTTCTGGATGGTCTTCTCTGTTTAACTTTGCTCACTGTGCTTCATTTACCATGGGACCCCTCCTGTTTACCCATCAACTAGAACTGGAGTAGGCAATTTGCATAGAAACACTAGGTTCATCATTTTTTTTCTCTACCTATTGTTTCTACTGGCTGTTATATTCGATTGTTGGTGCATGTTTGATGTACTAGATCATAAGGGTTTTGATTCGAGAGTTATCTGGGCTTGCAAATTGTCTTTTATGTCTTGCAGGTCATCTCTATCTTCAGACAGAATTCCTTGTTCTTTTTGTACCATCTCTGGTCTGTATCTTGTTTCCCTTTCATTTCCTGTCCTATTCCCCTTTGCTAGATCCTTGGGTCTTTCCCGTACGATTTACCACCCAACAGCCACACCGTGGTGTGTCTTGGTGGTGAAAATCAATTTTCCCTTTCTATTTCTGTTACTTTGGCATTGGTGTGCACGTTTCCCTCTTTTCTGTTGAATTGGACCGAGTCTAGCTTAGCCCAGCAAAAACACCAAAGCCTGTGCAATGTGTTGGTTGGTACTAATGGGCTTTTACAGGCTTAGTTTCTTTTTGCCAAGCACTCAAACGGACTAGAAATCAAAGACTGAGCCCGCCATGCTAAGATCTGTCCGTTTCGTAACCTAGAAACAGACAGATTTTACTTATTCTCTCATTATATCAGTCAGTACAGCTGCTATTTTCTAATTGGCTATAAAAATCTGTCTGTTACCAAATTGAAAAACAGCTAGCTGTTCATTAGGCACTCCCATAATATTATAACTTGTTCTAAAGAAGATTCATGAGATAATATAGTCATGGGCAAGAAGGATTCACAAGGGTAACCAGCACCGGTTTGAAGCATACTTGGTTTCAAACTATTCATATAACCCTCTAATCTGAAAGCATCCATGCAGACAGCACACATGACAATAACTTATCTCAAAGCACCACCCATGACAATAGTTTTCAATCTGCGGCCATTTCAGACTTAAATTGCAGAGAAGTACGGCATCCTGGTGCTATTATGCCCTCCATCGAAGGTCTCTCCTTTTGGATGCTTGAGAATGTCGCGGCACGCGTGGCAGCGCTCGTAATCCATAACCCCCCTCATCTTGTGATCGATCCTGCGACGTATCTCGTGGCATCCACCTGCAGAGCAACACACATGATATTTCAAAATTAAATACAGATTACAAAGTTCAAGTACAAGCACACACATATCTAAATGCTGCTACAATAGATAAAGCGGCATAAGATCTCTCTATCAACTAAAGCGGCATTCATACAAATCATTTCAAACTTGCAGCAGACCTAGACTAGCAAACTGCACATATAGCACTATTTTTTATTTTCAAAGAGCTTGCTAGATTTCTTTGTTCAAAAGGCTTTCTGTTTGCACTTTTCTATTTTGGAACACCAGTTTGAGTGACCAAAACCTATTGCACAAATCTGCGCGAGGAGAGCTAGTCATCAGGCTGAGGACAATAGTCCATCCAGCACTCGTGCAACAGCTAAGCTGAAGCGACCGATGATATCCACAGCTATCTCAGTTTCATATTTTGAGAACATGAGATGAGAAACTATCTGCCATGTGGAGCATAACCTACAAGCATAAGAAGGTGGCCTCACCAGGAGCTGCAATCCAGCAAGAACTAGAGGTATGTTCAACTGTTTATTTTAGGAAGTTCAGATTAACTGATTTATTTGCAAGTTAATTATTTTATTTTATCTAAATTTGAAGGTGTGAGGAGTGGCTATAGGATGTCAGATTGTCAGGCACTGGCAATGAATAAAGCAGGCCAGCATAATAGGTCTCTCTTTCTAATCCCTTTCTATGTGTATCCACAATTAGGCTCTTATCCATAAACAGGTTAACAGGGACTCGGGCCTCATACCCCTATTGATCATACCTACAACTTAAGATCTAATCTAGTAGCCATAATAGTGTGATCTTCCTCATTCATGTCAAGGATTAGTTTCCAAGCACAAGAAAGAGCAAAATTACAGTCGGCTTCTCCATGATTTGACTCATCATGTTGAGCAACAAATGCCATAGGTCAACATTTAAATTGCTATTTGTATGATGTATTAAGTTAGTATACTACACATTTGATAAAAAATATAAGACTTAGTTGTTGATGATGTAGAGAGCAGACAAGGAGATCCAAAATGCCTACAAGTATCCATTAATCATTAAGGACCAAGAGTTGGTGATTCGTCCCTAATAAAGAGAGCTTTAGTCACCAAGAAGCATGTTATTGGTTGCTGAACAGTAAATACATCTAAATGGTGACAATGCATAACTATATATTTAGCTTACGAGGCAACACGTTAGTGACCTCAAAATAAAGAGGAGAGCTCTAGTCACCAAGAAGCTTGTTACTGGTTGAACAGTAAATACATCTAAATGGTGACAATGCATAAATATATATTTAGCTTACGAGGCAACATGTTAGTGACCTCAAAATGAAGAGGAGAGCTTTAGTCACCAAGAAGCATGTTATTGGTTGCTAAACAGTTAATACATCTAAATGGTGACGCTGCATAACTATATATTTAGCTTAAGAGGCAACACGTTAGTGACCTTAAAATAAAGAGGAGAGCTTTAGTCACCAGGAAACATGTTATTGGTTGCTAAACAGTAAATACATCTAAATGGTGACACTGCATAACTATATATTTAGCTTACGAGGTAACACGTTAGTGACCTCAAAAAGAAGAGGAGAGCTTTAGTCACCAAGGAGCATGTTATTGATTTCTAAACAGTTAATACATCTAAATGGTGACAATGCATAACTATATATTTAGCTTACGAGGCAACACGTTAGTGACCTCAAAATACATAGCAAGAGATTCAGACACAGACACCATACCAAAACAAGGAACATCATTAATAGTGGAGACTTGAAGCACTTTCATAGGCTCGGCATCTTTACATGACAGGAGCTCTGGAATTAGCATAAGCTCGGCGAAGAAGAGTCTCTTCATCGGGTGATCGCTCTGATTTTTCTGGGGAATGGCTGTGAAGTTGACATGGGCATATGTCGTTCCACAAGCCTCAGAGAAGCAGTTGGATGTCAAGGCTTGAGATAGATCAAACTGGTTGTGCTGGCATTTTCGTAAAAAGATCTAGTTAGTGAACCAACTAATAACAGAATTATATATTTGATAAGTTTTGGATGCATACCTCTGCCTTTCTGGCATTATAATGGTCCAAGGCAAGTTGAGCAAAGTGCTGTAATTGTGCTACATGAGAGACCTTGCGCCCGGCGAAGCGTGCTTCCATCTCCTCAGCGGTGACCAGCTCCTCCCTGCAGGTGAAAGTTAGGTACTACTTTGCACTTTCTTCTACCGCATTATCAAGAGGGAAAATTGGCTCCTATACACGGTTATTTTGTGGCCTTTGCCAAATCACACCACGCAATCATGTCTTTGCTGACCACCATTATAGTTGTGTGGTACATTTGCTGAAGCACACCACAAGGCCAAAAAAAAGGAAAGTCAAGTCTAAATTGACGGGGTGTACCATACCAATTGGACACTCCAATCCACCGAGTGGACGCTAGCAAGGCGTACGGCCGGTAAATTAGGTGATCAGTGGCCACGCTAGATTGACGAGGTGGGGATCACGGTGGTAAGATGCTCAACGGCAGTGAAGAATTTGACCGCAATATAAATACCGAAGGGCAAAAAGGTTCTCGTGTCAATTGACCTCTCTACACCAGAAGCTTACCTTCTATGGTGGTTGTTACAGCAATTGTACCACAAAATTGTAATGGTACTCGGCAAGTAGTACATGATTGAGTGGTGTGTTTTGGCAAATCCCACAAAATAACGATATCCAGGAGCCAAAAAAAATTCCTAGAGAGAACAAAGCATGGAAATTTTGGCAGGTGGTGGTGTTCCTTACTTGGTGTCGCTGAGCTCGATGGGGCGGAGGACCACATCCTCCGGCCTGGTTCTGGCGATTTTGCGGCAGAAGGCGACTTCCTCGGCTCGGGCGATCAGGAAGGTGGCCTTGGCTTCCTCCGAGTCGCAGTCGTCGGCGTCCATTGCCTCCAGCTCCTCGGCCTTCTTCAGGTAAAACCGGTTCCGCTCCTCAAAATCCACGATCCCCAGCACCTCTACGGCCTGCATGGCCACCCTCGTGGCCTCCATGGCTGGGGTCCGGACGCGCGGGAGCCTCCTCCACCGCCCCGGCGTCCTCTTCCTCGCCGGCGCCGCCGGAGCGAGAAGCGGCGTGGTCGAGGAAGACATGGCGGCGCCCGGCTGCGATGATGACGACAATGCCGATGCGTCCGTGGCGGTGGCGGTGGCGCCTCCGGCGAGGGCTGCTGGGGTTTCCATCTGGGTCAAGCACTCGGCGGCGGCTGGACGTACCTAATATAGGATTCGGCCAGGGTTTCCGTTCTGCATACGTACGTGCTCGTCTTTTTTTTTTTTTTTTTTTTTGCGAAACACAGTACAATCAAAGACGCTCATACATACGCGCACACACTCACCCCTATGAACGCACGCACGCACACCCTACCCCTATGAGCACCTCCAAGATACTGCATCGAAGAACTGATCCGGCGGGTCTTGAGATTGACGAAATCACCACACGCGCCTCGCTGTCGACGGGAACGTCGCCTCCCACTGAAGAACGTCTCGGTCAGCGCGCGGCAACAGCAAAGGGCCAGGGGTGTCGATAGGTAGAGCTGCACGCTCATCGGCTCCAAATCCAATTCGCCCTGATTTATTGCGTGTTTCGTAGATGGATTGGGGAGACCAAGCTCGCCAAAATCAGCCAACATGGTTGAGTCGTTAACATCCCTATCCCCCACTAAGGATTAAATTTTAGTTTTAACCCTTTGATGATGTCTCATAAAAAATAGATTTTTTTTAAATGGGAGACGCTGTTTCTGTCAATTGTGGTGATTTAATTTGCCAATCTTAAAACCTACCGGATTATTCTCTCGGGCTCCGTCTCTCATTAGTGCTCATGCTTAGGGTAGGGTGTGCATGCATATGTTCATAGGCAGGGGCATAGATTAGTGTAAGCCAGGGGGCACCGCCCCCCAGATTTTTAGCAAACTATGAAGGAATCCTGTTTGGGAGTAGCTTGGAAGAAAAAAAAATTAGACTTTTGCCCCCGCCCCCAAAATCCTCGTATTTTGCATTTCGCCCCCTCATTTTCTCCCAAGCTCCGCCACTGTGCATAGGGTTGAGTGTATGTATGTATTTGTGAGTGTGTGCGTCTACAGCATGTTCCGCAAAAAAAGCAACATAACATGTATGTATGGTGTTGTTGGCAAGAAAACGCTGACCGAAAAATCTCGCCACGTTGGAGATGCCTTGATGCCTTTCTTGTTCCTAGAACTCACCCTTGCCCCCCTTCTTTCTTTTGCCGCTACCAAGCACCCAACAGAGAGGCCTCAAAACCCCTTGCCCACCAGGAGAAGGAGGCGACGTTGGCTTCAAGGCCGTCTACACCGGGCTGTGGTGCGTGCAGTCGACGCCCAGCATACGGTACCTCTTGTCTTTCTATTTCTCTCTATTTTTTGCCTGAGCTTTGTTTGTTTTTCATGCATCAGACATTGCCGAGTTTGCTACAGCTGCTTCGACCAATGAGTGTCACGGATTAATTCGTAAATATTCCAAGAAGATTCAATGGCTGGGGATCATCCTCTTCACCCTTTTCAACATATTTTGGACCAAAACATACAACCATTTTTATGCATATAGGCCCTAGATTCTAGTTTTGCCCTGGGCCCCAGAAATGTTAGGATCGGCCTTGCCTACAACCCCGGCCCTTGTTTGTTCCCGACAAACAGACAACTCGACTGTGACTTGGTCTACTTCTTCTTTTGCTTGCGCCCAACATTTTATCGTCTAATGAGTTGAGACTTTGATTCGAAGCTGCATATGACCTTATTAGACCAGATATTTCGGACCAACATTTTGGCGTCAACCATGCACCTCACTTTGTTTCGGTTGACTAGAAGTTTCTCCATTTAAGTTAATCTTCTCGCATTAACCCAAAAATGGAGAAGTAATCGTCGGAAGAAAAACAAATTGATGGTATTAGCTCCCTAGAACCACATATAGTGGACTAGAGTTTGCAGGATACCTTGTAAGTCTAACACATTGATCCTCAAATAGTATAACTTACTTGATTATTTCGTGTTGGAAATAAAGTACAATCACGGAAGCTTCATGCATCCAAACTTTTCTTTGTAAAATTAGAGCAAATTAAGATGATTTTCCAATGAAAAGACCCCTCGTGTCTACTGGAAGGCGGATCATAATTATGAGAATAGCAGTGCCAAACAAATTATACACCACGATCGAGATAGACAATTAATTATTATGAGAATAGCAACCCAAGTGTGGTCGTGAAAGGTCATCCTCTTTTAGGAAAAATAATGCACCTAAGGAGTCCAGTTATCATTAAAGAACTTGTGCACATCATTATTATGTTGAAATAAACTAGTAAGTGTTATCTGTCCACTGATAAAGGAGAAAAAACATACTATAGACTATGGCCGAATTTGTTACAAGTGCAAACCCATGGTCCAAACGATACACTAAAACTTTAGGAGGCTTACCTGAAACAAAGTTCAATCAACAGGGGGTGTGAAATTTCTGCCACCAATGCGAATATAGATTGGACGTAAGTAATTGTATACACTTGATTTGATACTTGAATGTAAGTGGATTACTATTGTTATAAAAACTTTATTTTTATTACTATTTTTGGTTTAACATTAATTTCAGATTTGTCAAAATGTAATTTCATTTTTTTTCTTTTTTCTAGAAACATCAAGTTAAATATTGGTATTTTACCATAACATTGGATCATTGTCCCAATACAGATCAATCATTAATAATTTTAATATTAAATTATAAAGCTTCGGTTTCCTATTCGTGCATTTGCTTTGCATCAAGCTTTATAGTCTAATGTAGAAAAATATCCACGAATCGAAAAATTGGCTACCTAGTCTAAAGAGAAGAAAATTATTGTTTGGGAATTGAGATTATCATAATCCAACCCTATGTCAAACACAACCTACAACTTTTGCACAAATATTAATTTTTTAAATCTAGTTAGGTTGGAAATGTCGAAATAAATAAACTGCCAACATGCTTTGTTAGTATTCGCATGAAAATTCAGTAGACACATTGTTTATATGAGGCCCTTTTAATTTCTTTTGCATAGGATATCTCAAAGGTTTATAGAATCTTTTGTACTTATGTTTCTAGAAAGAATTCGGGGAAGAAAATATCTCTCTTGGGACAACAAAAATCTCCTTAAACATTAGTGGTGGAGACACTAGTATCCAATAATGTTGACACAGGAAAAAACATTCAGCTGCAATAGAGATGGGATCCGTCACCTTGAGCTTGTCACTAATTTGAAAGCACCGCTCTATGCACCTTTGAGTAAACTGCAGATGTACACAGTAAGACATTTTTTTGTGAAATTCTCTTGTCGTCGCTACTTCAATGCCCAAAGTTACAAAAATAAGTACTCAATGCATAAGTTACCACGGGGCATTACGATCTTAGATTGCAGAATAATAAGGCATCCTAGTACTGTTATTCCCTCCGATGAACATATCTCCTTTTGGATGCTTGAGAATGCCATGACATGCATGGCAGCGCTCGTAATCCATGACCCCCCTCATCGTGTGGTTGATCTTTCGGCTTATCTCGTGGCATCCACCTGCAGATCAAGCAACATAACTCCATCATGATCACTAGCTTTCAGGATTCATTGTTAATGCTATTGTCCAAATCAAGAACAATGGAAGCATGTTTAATGATCTAGAATAAAAGAGACTCTAAGAACATACCGTAGCAGGGAACATCATCAATAGTAGAGACATGCAGGACACGCATCGGTTCTGTACCTTCGTGCGCCCCGAGATGGAGAACAAACATAAGCTCGGCGAAGAACAGCCTCTTGTTCATGTGAGCATGACCTGGGTCGTCATTTGAGTGACTCTTCTGGGGAACGGCGGTGAAATTGACATGAGCGTACGTCGTCCCACATGCCTCGGAGAAGCAGTTGGACGTCAAGGCTTGAGAGAGCTCAAACTTGTGCTGATTGTGTTTACATTCTTTCCATCAGTAAGATTTAAAGTGGACCAAGAAAATAGAGCAAAAACTAGTATATGATCGAAACTGAGAGTGTACAGGTTTTGCGTAGATACATACCGTTGTCTTTCTGCCATTGTAGTGCGCCAGAGCAAGCTGAGCAAAGTGTTGCACTTGCGCTGTATGAGAGACCTTGCGTGGAGCCAGCTGCGCTTCCATCTCCTCAGCGGTCAGGTGCTCTTCCCTGCAGGAAGTTAATTAAGGTACACTCACTCAATACAGTTGCAGCAGAATCATAATATACGAACTCTAAATTCAAATAAATCCAACTGCTTACTAGTACTACATACTACTAGTATTAATTTGTCAAGTACAGGAACTAGATGTTCGGAACCTGATAACAACAAGTGCCGAACAAGATGAGCACTTTTTTTTTTAATCAAAAAGTAATGAGTAAAAGTGCAAAACTTTGCATTGTCCTTAATTTCTCTGCATAGTCGGTGGCGGAAGTAGTGGTCGATAATTTTAGGCAGGCAAGGTGCATGGTTAATTTGAAGTGAGGGTCCAAGTAATTACTGTGTGTCGCTGAGCTCGATGGGGCGGAGGACCACATCCTCCGGCCTGGTTCTGGCGATTTTGCGGCAGAAGGCGACTTCCTGGGCTCGGGCGATCAGGAAGGCGGTCTTGGCTTCCTCCGAGTCGCAGTCGTTGGCGTCCATGGCCTCCAGCTCGTCGGCCCTCTGCAGGAGAAACCGGTTCCGCTCCTCAAAATCGACGATCCCCAGCACCTCTACGGCCTGCATGGCCACCCTCGTGGCCTCCATGGCTGGGGTCCGGACGCGCGGGAGCCTCCTCCACCTCCCCGGCGTCCTCTTCCTCGCCGGCGCCGCCGGAGCAAGTGGCGTGGTCGAGGAAGACATGGCGGCGCCCGGCAGCTGCGATGATGACGACAATGCCGATGCGTCCGTGGCGCCTCCGTCGAGGGCTGCTGGGGTTTCCATCGATCTTGGTCAAGCACTCGGCGGCGGTTGGGCGGCTGGACGTACCTAATACTATATATAGGTCCATCGGTCGCCGAACTGGACTAGGATTCGGCGAGGGTTTCCGTTCTGCATATATACGTGCTCGTATCGTATGTCATGGCTCACACGTCTCGGTCAGCGCGCGGCAACAGCAAAGGCCCTGGTGTCGATAGGTAGAGCTGCACGCACCGGTTCCAAATCCAACTCGCCCTGATTTATTGCGTGTTTCGTAGATGGATTGGGGAGACCAAGCTCGCCAAAATCAGCCAACAAGGTACTAATTAAGGATTACATTTTAGTTTAACCGCTTTGATGATGTCTTGTAAAAAATAGAATAATTTTTTAAATGGGAAATGATATTCCGTTGATAGTTAGACGTCCGGTGACTTCGTCAATCTTAAAACTTACCAAATTATTCTCTCGGGCTCCGTCTGTCGGAGGTGCTCATGCTTAGGGGCAGGGTGCGTATGCATATGTTCATAGGGTTGTGTGTATGCATGTATTTGTGAGTGTGTGAGTCTCCACCATGTTCTGCAAAAAAAGCAACATAATCAGCTTTCACCGGCGATGGACGAGTGATGGACGAGTGCACGCTACCGACGGCCTCTCGCATGTTTGGACTCCATCAACCTTTTTCGTTGAGCCACCGCATGCAAGCTACTTCACCTCGCCTTCCTTGATTAGTCCTTCATCCGCCACGTCACCTACCATCGAGGCATCCTACTGCCCTCCATGCACGCCCATCTCCATAGCTACCCACCTAATACAATTTGTTCCATTTAAAAAATAGAATTTGTTCAAATTTTTTTAAAATTTCAAGATTATGAAAATTGTTCAATTTTTTTTATAAATTCTCACATTGCAAAAAAAAATCATTTGTTTTTAAAATAAAATCTATTAAAAAAACAACAACGAAACAAAAAAGAAAAAACTGCATATCTTGTTGGGTCGCGACCCAACAGACTGCCACGGGGCACACCAGAGTGTGCGGTAGGGCACAACTGCCGCACGGGTTGGCACATAGGATCTCCCACCTAATACAAACTCTATCTAATGATCGCACATGGCGAAATTTAATTAGGCCAGCCCATTTACCCCTAGGTGTCTATTATCGATAACATGTTTTTCGATTTTCTCTGCTTTTGGCTGTCAAGTGGTTGGCAGTAGGCTTTTCTTCATTTTTTGTCTGCTTTTTCTTGTTTTCTTTGTTTGGTATCTATTTTGTTTTGTCTTTTTTCCCTTTTATTATTTTAATTTGTCTAAATATTTAAATTTTGAAAGCGCTAAGATTTTGAAAAATATTCCATTTAAGTAGTGTTGCCATTTTGAAAATGTTTAGAGTTTTAAGAATTTCAATTTTTTAAATGTTCGCATTTACAAATATCATGTTTATTTTGTATTTGAGCATTTTTCTGGTTTGAGTATTTTTCAAATGCTGAAAATTTTCAAAATCTGAACAATTTTCAAATTTAAACTTTTTTCGGAAACTGAATATTTGTCAAAATAAAAAACCAAAGAAAACCGGAGCACACAATCAGTGGACGGAATCACCACTGAAAATAGCGGAGCAAGGATGGACTAAGAGCATGTCTAACAGGCCCCGTATTTCGCTGCCCCGTATAACTCTCGCATTTCGCCCCGTATCGAAAAACTGCTCCATTTCGAGCCATTCCGTCTAGCAGACCCCGTATTTCGCTCCGTATTTTCAAAAATAAAACCCCGGGAAGTTCATCTTCATTGATCATACTACGGATCATACATACATTCCGATCATACTACGGATCATACTACATCTAACTACGGATCAACCTACGTCTACTCGTCAAGGATGACGTAGGGGATGAAGGCGATGGTGGCCGCCTCCTCCTGCGCCTCCTGCGCCTCGAACGCCTCGAACTCCTGGACGGCGGCGATGGCCGCCGCCTGCTCCTCTGCCTCCGCCCGAGCTTTCTCGGCGGCATCCGCCTCGGATTCGGCCACCGCACGCCGGAAGGCCGCCTCCTCCTCTGCCGCCTCCTCTTCCTCCTCGCCGCCTCCGCTTCCTCCGCCGCTGGTGCTGCCGATGGTGCTGCCGGCGAGGCGGTACTACGGCGGCGGGAGTCCATAGGTGGCGGCGGGTGGAATGCGGCGTGAGGGAGCGACTAATTGCTCGCCGGAGCAGGAGGAGGAGGCGGCGGCGCACGGCGGAGCTAGGGTTGCGAGTGAGGGGTTAACCCCTCACTCGCACCTGCGCCCAGCATAAATAGTGGGCGGAGGGGCCGATTTCCTGGGCCCCGTATTCCGCCGAAACGGGGCGGCCCGAATACGGGGCCTGCTAGACGGCCCAAACCGCGCCTGCCCCGTATGTCGCCGGAATTTTACGGGGTGGGCGGGTTATAAGGGGCCTGTTAGACCTGCTCTAAGGCCGTACGAAACATTGGCTGAGCCTAATTTACTTCTGAGGCGCCCCTCATTCTCTGAGCGGGATGGTCCGTAGTCATCGCTTAAGAAGATGAGTAGGAGCTCCCGTTTTTGGCTGTGAAGTTGTTGGGTTGGCCTAGCCTAGGTACCCGTCTGACTGAGCTAGATACATTTCGGCGCGTGCATAGCGTGGGTGGACTGTGAACTGAGAAAGTAGACGGATTTCGCCGACGACGACGCAGCTCCATCCATCTCAAAGAAGAAAATTAAGCTTTGCCTCCGGTCTGTATGCATATGCATCAACGTTCAGGACATGCAACTTGACTTGGCGCGCAGGCCATTCTCCCGTCGCCTGTCGGAGTTTCACACGGCAACGACGTACGGCTCCATCTCGAAGAAGAAACGTGCGTAAATGCATCGACGTGCGGTTCGTCTTCGTCGTGGAAAACCCGCTCCATCGACCGGCCAGCTTCAGCGCGAGCCGACAGGACGGATTTCAGCTAGTTAACCGGGAAGATATATAATTGACCATCCGATCCATGTCGTAGCGAGCTGCTGCTATCTAGAATGTCGTCCTCAAGTCTTGGACCATTATTATTCTTCAAGTGAGATAGATAGAGAAAATAAATACATCCTCTCAAGTCTCAAGTTGCCGAAAAACGCATCTGGCTCTCCCGCACCCAACCCTCACTCCCGCACCCCACCCTCCCAACCCTAACAGCCGCCGCCGCCGTCGGTAGCGCCGCCGGGGCAAAGATCCTCGGGGCGTGGCGGCGGCGGAGGCCCTTCCTCGTCGCTGCGTGATGAACGGCGGCCGGATCCCACCTCCTCGACGCATGGCGGAGCAGGCGCAGATCGGATGGGATGGGCGACGTGCGCTGCAGCCCTCTCCTCCCGGCGGCTATCCCCTGGCGGACCGGCCGGCGCGGGTGGGTTGGGCGGTGGCGTCCTGTCTCCCTCCTTCCGTCGGCTTTCCCCCGTAGCACTCCGGCAGGGGCTGGGTGGACGGCGGCCAGGCCCTCGATCTGCGCCATGCCCTCCCCCGCCTCTCGTCGGTGCATGGAGGCGATCTCGGGATTCTTCCGCGACACGAGGGCGCCCGGGGCAGCAGCCTTGGGTTCGACGGAGGAGGTGGCCCTCTTCTTTGCCGAAGATGGTCGGCCTGGGGTTGGTGGTGGTGGATCCTTGATCTATCACCGCCATCCGGCGGCGAGATGGAGGAGCATGGAAGCCGGCGATGGTGTTGCCGGTGGAGGGTTGGATTGGCCAGCCCGGGATGGTCGCCGACGTGGGAGTCCGACCTGAATAAAGGCGGGGGTCCTAGGGCCTCTCTTGCGTGAAGAGGAGGACCTACCTGAGGCCTGGACTCGTGATCTGGACGGGGGGTTGAGTTCCGGAAGGCTCCGTGATACGTGTAGTTGACACGTCCGTTGGGAACCCCAAGAGGAAGGTATGATGCGCACAGTAGCAAGTTTCCCTCAGTAAGAAACCAAGGTTTAATCGAACCAGTAGGAGTCAAGAAGCACGTTGAAGGTTGATGGCGGCGGGATGTAGTGCGGCGCAACACCAGGGATTCCGGCGCCAACGTGGAACCTGCACAACACAACCAAAGTACTTTGCCCCAACGAAACACTGAGGTTGTCAATCTCACCGGCTTGCTGTAACAAAGGATTAGATGTATAGTGTGGATGATGATTGTTTGCAGAAAACAGTAAAGAACAAGTATTGCAGCAGATTGTATTCAATGTAAAAGAATAGGACCGGGGTCCACAGTTCACTAGAGGTGTCTCTCCCATAAGATAAATAGCATGTTGGGTGAACAAATTACAGTCGGCAATTGACAAATAGAGAGGGCATGACCATGCACATACATGATATGATGAGTATAGTGAGATTTAATTGGGCATTACGACAAAGTACATAGACCGCTATCCAGCATGCATCTATGGCTAAAAAGTCCACCTTCAGGTTATCATCCGAACCCCTTCCAGTATTAAGTTGCAAACAACAGACAATTGCATTAAGTATGGTGCGTAATGTAATCAATAACTACATCCTCGGACATAGCATCAATGTTTTATCCCTAGTGGCAACAGCACATCCACAACCTTAGAACTTTTCATCCTTTGTCCCAGATTTAATGGAGGCATGAACCCACTATCGAGCATAAATACTCCCTCTTGGAGTTAAGAGTAAAAACTTGGCCAGAGCCTCTACTAATAACGGAGAGCATGCAAGATCATAAACAACACATAGGTAATAGATTGATAATCAACATAACATAGTATTCTCTATCCATCGGATCCCGACAAACACAACATATAGCATTACAGATAGATGATCTTGATCATGTTAGGCAGCTCACAAGATCCGACAATGAAGCACATAAGGAGAAGACGACCATCTAGCTACTGCTATGGACCCATAGTCTAGGGGTGAACTACTCACTCATCACTCCGGAGGCGATCATGGCGATGAAGAGTCCTCCGGGAGATGATTCCCCTCTCCGGCAGGGTGCCGGAGGCGATCTCCTGAATCCCCCGAGATGGGATTGGCGGCGGCGGCGTCTCTGAAAGGTTTTCCGTATCGTGGCTCTCGGTACTGGGGGTTTCGCGACGAAGGCTTTAAGTAGGCGGAAGGGCGGAGTCGGGAGAGTCACGGGGGCCCCACACGCTAGGGCCGCGCGGGCCCCCTCTAGGCCGCGCCGCCCTAGTGTGGCGGCGCCCCGTGGCCCCACTTGGTCTCCCCTCCGGTCTTCTGGAAGCTTCGTGTAAAAATAGGCCCCTGTGCGTTGATTTCGTCCAATTCCGAGAATATTTCCTTACTAGGATTTCTGAAACCAAAAACAGCAGAAAATAGCAACTGGCTCTTCGGCATCTCGTTAATAGGTTAGTGCCGGAAAATGCATAAATATGACATAAAGTATGCATAAAACATGTAGATATCATCAATAATGTGGCATGGAACATAAGAAATTATCGATACGTCGGAGACGTATCAGCATCCCCAAGCTTAGTTCCTGCTCGTCCGGCGAGTAAACGATAACAAAGATAATTTCTGGAGTGACATGCCATCATAACCTTGATCATACTATTGTAAGCATATGTAATGAATGCAGCGATCAAAACAATGGTAATGACATGAGTAAACAAATGAATCACAAAGCAAAGACTTTTCATGAATAGTACTTTCAAGACAAGCATCAATAAGTCTTGCATAAGAGTTAACTCATAAAGCAATAAATCAAAGTAAAGGTATTGAAGTAACACAAAGGAAGATTGAGTTTCAGCGGTTGCTTTCAACTTATAACATGTATATCTCATGGATATTGTCAATGTAAAGTAATATAACAAGTGCAATATGCAAGTATGTAGGAATCAATGCACAGTTCACACAAGTGTTTGCTTCTTGAGGTGGAAAGAGATAGGTGAACTGACTCAACATAAAAGTAAAAGAAAGGCCCTTCGCAGAGGGAAGCATTGATTGCTATATTTGTGCTAGAGCTTTGGTTTTGGAAACAAGAAACAATTTTGTCAACGGTAGTAATAAAGCATATGTGTTATGTAAATTATATCTTACAAGTTGCAAGCCTCATGCATAGTGTACTAATAGTGCCCGCACCTTGTCCTAATTAGCTTGGATTACCGGGATTATCATCGCAATACACATGTTTTAACCAAGTGTCACAAAGGGGTACCTCTATGCCGCATGTACAAAGATCTAAGGAGAAAACTCGCATTTGGATTTCTCGCTTTTGATTATTCTCAACTTAGACATCCATACCGGGACAACATAGACAACAGATAATGGACTCCTCTTTAATGCATAAGCATGTAGCAACAATTAATGTTCTCATATGAGATTGAGGATGTATGTCCAAAACTGAAACTTTCACCATGATTCATGGCTTTAGTTAGCGGCCCAATGTTCTTCTCTAACAGTATGCATGCTCTAACCATTAAATGAGTGGTAAATCTTCCTTACTTCAGACAAGACGGACATGCATAGCAACTCACATGATATTCAACAAAGAGTAGTTGATGGCGTCCCCAGGAACATGGTTATCGCACAACAAACAACTTAATAAGAGATAAAGTGCATAAGTACATATTCAATACCACAATAGTTTTTAAGCTATTTGTCCCATGAGCTATATATTGCAAAGGTAAAGAATGGAAATTTTAAAGGTAGCACTCAAGCAATTTTACTTTGGAATGGCGGAGAAATACCATGTAGTAGGTAGGTATGGTGGACACAAATGGCATAGTGGTTGGCTCAAGGATTTTGGATGCATGAGAAGTATTCCCTCTCGATACAAGGTTTAGGCTAGCAAAGTTATTTGAAACAAACACAAGGATGAACCGGTGCAGCAAAACTTACATAAAAGACATATTGTAAACATTATAAGACTCTACACCGTCTTCCTTGTTGTTCAAAACTCAATACTAGAAATTATCTAGACTTTAGAGAGACCAATTATGCAAACCAAATTTTAGCAAGCTCTATGTATTTCTTCATTAATAGGTGCAAAGTATATGATGCAAGAGCTTAAACATGAGCACAACAATTGCCAAGTATCAAATTATTCAAGACATTTAGAATTACTACATGTAGCATTTCCCGATTCCAACCATATAACAATTTAACGAAGAAGATTCAACCTTCGCCATAAATATTATGAGTAAAGCCTAAGGACATATTTGTCCATATGCAACAGCGGAGCGTGTCTCTCTCCCACACAATGAATGCTAGGATCCATTTTATTCAAACAAAAACAAAAACAAAAACAAACCGACGCTCCAAGCAAAGCACATAAGATGTGATGGAATAAAAATATAGTTTCAGGGGAGGAACCTGATAATGTTGTCGATGAAGAAGGGGATGCCTTGGGCATCCCCAAGCTTAGACGCTTGAGTCTTCTTAAAATATGCAGGGGTGAACCACCGGGGCATCCCCAAGCTTAGAGCTTTCACTCTCCTTGATCATATTGTATCATCTCCCTCTCTTGATCCTTGAAAACTTCCTCCACACTAAACTCGAAACAACTCATTAGAGGGTTAGTGCACAATAAAAATTTACATGTTCAGAGGTGACATAATCATTCTTAACACTTCTGGACATTGCACAAAGCTACTGGATATTAATGGAACAAAGAAATTCATCCAACATAGCAAAAGAGGCAATGCGAAATAAAAGGCAGAATCTGTCAAAACAGAACAGTTCGTAAAGACGAATTTTAAAGTGGCACCAGACTTGCTCAAATGAAAATTCCCAAATTGAATGAAAGTTGCGTACATATCTGAGAATCACTCACGTAAATTGACATAATTTTCTGAGTTACCTACAGAGAATTAGGCCCAGATTCGTTACAGCAAAGAAATCTGTTTCTGCGCAGTAATCCAAATCTAGTATGAACCTTACTATCAACGACTTTACTTGGCACAACAATGCACAAAACTAAGATAAGCAGAGGTTGCTACAGTAGTAAAGTTGGACATAAGGTATATGGACTCCTGAGGTGAGAATGGTTTAAAATCAATGTATAGTGTCATTTTTAATCTTTCGAAAGTTGGATTTCTCAAATACACAATTGAGTGATATATTCTCTTAAGAGAATCAATGTATATGGCTCGAAATATAATGCCAATGAATAAAATGAGAATATCTTGGTTACGAAATGTATATATAATAAATAAAACTTAAGTGGTATGTATGTTCAAGAGAATATGTTTTGCAAGTCGTCCTGACACGGATGCTTAATTAAACACCGAGAATCAAAGCATCTCTTGGCCCGCTTACTTAAAACTCCATGCTGCAATCTGCAGAAGAAAAAGAAAGATTAACACTGCACTTTTTTTTTTTGAGAACATTGGCACTTTATTGCCGTTGACCGTCCCGTGGACTCCACGGCAGAGAGGACAAACATGGCCCCACATGTCAGAGACAGAACCGACGTGCATATTTCGTCAGTGCAAAGAGACGAGAAATTCTGCAGAACTCATAGTGCATTTTCTCGGTGGTCGTCGTCGTCTCTGTCTGAAATCGAGTGGAGTAACTCACTCGGCGTCGGTTCTTCTTCTTCTTCTTCCGCGTCGCTTCCCTCTGCGACTACTCCAACTTCCTCCCTCCTTCCCCGCCTCCCCCCACCAAGCATCTGCTGCGCCGCAGTTCCAGTTGCGGCTGCGGTCGCAGGCTGCTTCTCGCACGGCCGGCCGGCCCGCCCGGATGGGGAACTGCGCGAGCGCCATGGACGGGCTCATCCCCTGGGGCTGGGGCGCCAACAACGCCGCCGCGCCCACCAACCCCGCAGGTATACACACACCGACGCCGAACCCCGCCGCGGCCAAATCCCTTCCTCCACCCGTTTCATTCTTGTTCTCTCTTTTGTTTCCTCTTGCGAGAGGAAAAAGTTTCAGGCTTTGGGGTTTGTTCAGTACTCTCCTGCGCCAGACTCCATATCTTTTTGCCGCTGGGAGAAAGTTCTTTTTCTTCCCTGATGCCCTCCCCATTTCTACGCCCGTTTTTGTCTTGAGGACGGCCGCCCTTGTGCATTTCTTGGATTTAACTGTAGAAGAATTTCTCTGTTCTTAGACTTACTCTGCCCTAGCAGTGGGACTAGTACCGGTAGCAACCTCTCCCTGCTGCAACTGCCGGCATGCATACTCCACCGATACACATGTAGAAAGTAGTAAGGACTTGGTCAACCTGTGTCTGTATGTAGTTCTAGCGAAGTAAACCTCGCTCTTGCAATCAAATTTTTGTTTATTGCTTGCATACACACTCCACCGATACATATGTAGAAAGTAGCAGAATTTTTTGTTACTCTTTACAAGTTACAATATGTACCAGCCAAATAAGTTCATGTTTGGCCTCACTTGAATTTTTCCTTCTTCCATGGGCGGGCAACTACTTGACAACTCTGCCCAAATGATAAACAGCTCGATTCCAAACTGTGTTCAGTTCATGAACTTTTCAGTTCAGTATCTCAATCCAGCGCATCAAATGCGTTGCTTCTGGTAAACCAGTAAGCACAAGCCCTCACATTTGCTGATGCTCTGTGTAGGGATGTCTGCGTCGAAGAGGACCACGAGCTCCTCCACCACCGCCACCACGGGGAAGCTGTCCACCGCCAGCACCTTCATGCCGTCGACGGTCAGCGGCTGCAGCACCGATGACTATCCGGAGGGCGGAGAGATCCTCGAGTCCCCCAACCTCCGGATCTTCACATTCGCCGAGCTCAAGAGCGCCTGCAGGGGCTTCAGGGCCGAGACGGTGCTCGGGGAGGGCGGCTTCGGGAAGGTCTACAAGGGGTGGGTTGACATGAATCCATCCAAGGGAAGCACCGCCACGGTGGTCGCCGTCAAGAAGCTCAACCCCGAGAGTGTGCAGGGGATGGAGCAATGGCAGGTGATTCCTCATCCAGAGATGAACTGGTTCTCTGTACATGTTTTTTGTTTTGTTTTACTGAATTATGAATTTCAATGGTTAAAATGACAAAAAATGGTGCTTGGTAATTCTTAGGTATGTTTCAGTCTTCCTGAAATCATTGGAACCAATGATAGTAGCTTGGATTTTCTCAAGCTGCAATCGCCACATTTGCATGTTTGTGGCCAAGTGGACAATGCTGGCCCTTTGCATTATTGGTCATAGTGCTCTTGTTGCTTGATTTTTGTGCATACCCACATACTACTGTTATCTCACATTGTATCTATTGTCTTGTTGACAACTACTAGTGCTCCCTCCGTCTATAAAAAGATGTCTTAGATTTGTGTAAATTCGGATGTATCTATACACTAAATGGTGTCTTTATACATCTAAAGTTAGACAAAACTAAGACATCCTTTTATGGACATAGGTAGCACTATTTTTTGGAAAAAAAATAGCACTAGTATATTTATAGTATCGGTAAATAGGTTTTTCATATTTTATTGTTATTTTTGATGTAGTACTACTTTTCTAAGATTTTCCAGTGTTCACTTCTCTCATAAGGAATTATGTCTTTTCGATGCAGTCTGAAGTGAATTTCCTTGGGAGGATCTCACACCCCAACCTAGTCAAACTCTTGGGCTACTGCATGGAGGACAGCGAGCTAATGCTCGTGTACGAGTTCATGGCAAAGGGGAGCTTAGAGAACCACCTCTTCAGAAGTGAGTCTTTCTTTCGGCACACCATCTTTTTCTAATGATCGTATCTGAAACAGTTCTCCTTTTGTCAAACTGTTCTTCTCTTTATGCCGACCTGGTCTGCAAAGTAGCACGCCTTGCAGATGCTGGTGAAACTGCAACATCATTTTCATCACATTATTATATACCAAGCACCATGGTCCATAGTGCGATACAACTAACGACACTAGCACTTTTCGAGGGCATTAGCATCGACTAGATTGTACGAACCTAGAAAATATCTTGTTGCTACTGCCTTCCATCATTCTTGCCAAGTCAATTTCCAATAGAGGGTCAAAATTAAGGTTTGCACGTGTGTGCTTTTTTTTTTGCTTGTCTACCAAAGGAAATTTGTGAACAAATTCCGCATTTATTCATTTTCCTTACTAATTCATTAACATCACCAGGAGGGGCAGTTTACGAGCCACTGTCTTGGAGCCTTAGGCTGAAGATTGTCATTGGTGCAGCTCGTGGCCTCGCCTTCCTTCATTCATCCGAAAGACAGATCATTTACCGGGACTTCAAAGCTTCGAACATCCTATTAGATTCGGTAAGCATTATTCTAAGAGCTATCAATGCCAATCTCTCTCTGAATTAGACTCTAACCAGCCTGCAACCATGTCATGTGTGTTCAGCACTTCAATGCAAAGCTCTCAGATTTTGGATTGGCCAAGCATGGCCCAGATGATGGGGAGTCGCACGTGACGACACGAGTCATGGGCACGTACGGCTATGCAGCTCCAGAGTATGTCTCTACTGGTATGTTCTCCAGCTAACCCTCATTCTAGTATTCAGGCTCAAATACAAAATAAGCAATGTACATCATCTGTTCATAGCAGTGGTTAACACTGATTTCCATTCCATTCTAGGTCACCTGTATGTGAAGAGTGATGTGTACGGCTTCGGCGTCGTGCTGCTCGAGATGCTATGCGGGCTGAGGGCATTGGACCCAAGCCGCCCAAGCGAGAAACTCAACTTGGTGAACTGGGCAAAGCCGCTACTGGCTGACCGGAGGAGACTGAGCCAGCTGATGGATAGCCGGCTTGAGGGGCAGTACCATGCAAGAGGGGCCTTCCACGCTGCTCAGCTCACTCTCAAGTGCCTGTCTGGTGAACCGAAGAGCCGCCCGTCCATGAAGGAGGTCGTTGAGGCGCTCGAGCAGATCGAGTTGATGAAGAGCAAGTCGAAATCAAGGGAGGCTAGACGAGACAGCCCATCGATGCCGCGTGGTCGGGGAAATTCACCAAGGAGTGACAGTGGTAGGACAAACTCTAGGGGCAGATGATCACGAGGGTGTATATAGGCTGTAACCACCATGTAACTGATATTCATGTTCAGGATGTAAAGGTTGACCACCATTGTTTTTAGTTATCACGATGATGTTTGGTCTGATCATGATAATGGTCAATGTAATAGCATAGCGATATACGAAGATTTAGTTGTTGTCATACTCATATATATGCATAAATTCAATGATTTTTTCCCACTCAACTTCCATGGGTTTCAATGCATCAGATTGCACTACATATTACTGTCAGTCACAGTCAGTCATGCATGCCCCTTCTTTTGGGTTTTGCCATGGTCCTGTGAAGGTGGAGTTGTTCTATCATCGTCATGCTCTGAAGAAATCAAACATTTGAATCAATACCAGAAAGGTTTTCCAAATCTTGCTTCCATATAAAATTTCTGGCTGGATATTGTTGCCGCGGTCAAGTTTTACTTCTGTTGCTGAATATCATGAGACAGAAAGTGATGGTGGACTTTTGCTTGCTAGCTGCTACATATTACTCCCGGGTGAAGCTTAAAGTGCACTAATCCAAAGCTGTCCAGGTCAACTTGGGCTCCCTTTTATCTTTTCTATTTTTGCTCCTAGTGGGAAGCTCACTGACAAAGCCAATCTCATTATCAAAATACTTAACTTTTTTAGTAGTGGGTATGGGGAATTTAGAAATGATTTCAAGGCACTCAGACGATCGAATCAGGCCTGATGCCTTCGTCGTAAATAGGGGAATAGATAAATATGAGAACCAGATTCTGCACTTGGCAAAAAGATTGGTAAAAAAAAGTTGGAACTTCGTTGGAAGTATACCTACTTGTGTGCTTAGTCATTGCAATATGGTTCAACTGGATTTCTACTTGTTTGCTGATTATATGATTGAACAAAAAAAGGAATGAATATGGGATCATTGGTTTATAATATTTTTAAGGAATCTTTTATTTAAACAAAAAACCTTACTCCCTCCGGATCACAAATAGCTGTTGTTTTGGAGATGACTCCTGTTATTATATGGATTGTTTCTAATATTTTGAATCAGAACTTGTAAATCATATGCTTAAACTTGTCCTCAGATGTAGATTATGATATAAATTTTCGTTTAAAACATGTATCATAGTGAAAAAAAGTTAGTGGTCAAAGGCAAATCTCGAAGACTACCGTCATCTTTTTTATTTATTTTTGTGATATGGACAGAGTGATTATTAGATAACAAACATTTCAGCACATCAAAAGAAAGAGCTTGCAATTGAAATAGTTAATTTTATAGCATCTCCAGCAGAAGCGCTATTTTAGCGCGGCACACAAAAACCGCCGATTTACCGCGACTTTGATAGGGTGAGTTGTGTTTTTGTTGATGTTTCATATGTCAAATATGTGATTTATTTGTGCCTAATTTGTTCTCTTCTTTGTGCAGCTCACCGTTGCCCAAAATCTATTTAGAGGTAACTGGAAGAAATCGAAGAAAGGAAAGGTGGTGAAAGGGAGACCATTCACTTTAGCACATTGCTACACGGTGCTTGAGAAGGAAGAGAAGTGGAGGAACCGAGACATGGAGGTGCCCATCAGAGCCAAGATGGAGCCACACCTTGTGGGCGATGATGATGAGGATGAAGCATCAAGTGATGGTGTCAAGAGAAGTTCTATGCCAAGCTCGGTGGCAAGGCCCAAAAGACCAATGGGAGTGAAGCAAGCAAAAGAAATGAAGGGGAAGAATTCCGGAGATAATGACCACTAGTAGAAAAATGGGCAACCGTCTGAGCCTTTAGTACCGGTTCTCTTACGAACCGATACGAAAGGTTTTCAGCCCAATTTTCAGGCGTAGGTGGGGCCAGGGCTGGACCTTTGGTACCGGTTCATCTAAAGAACCGGTACTAAAGGGTACCTTCCTATATCTTCAGCGCCCCCGATCCCTGCATCTCTCATTTTCTCTTCTCCTTCTCTCCTCTCACATTTCTAAATATTTTGCACCCCTCACACTCCAACAAATCTTCATTTTTTCTCCACCATTTTAACAAGATTAATGGCATCCATCTATCCAAGGGTTAGCAATATCATCCTTTCTTCCGTCGTTTCTAATTTAGCTCATTTCTTTGCTAGTTTAACTCGTATTATTTTTCTAGTGCTAGCAAGGTGTTCGATGAAATGCCTAAGTTAGGGATTTCATTCTTTTTATATGCAATTTGAGCTCAAATTAAAGTACGTTTTGTAGGTTTTAGTATCATCCCCGTCCTCACCGCCGTCGATCGCCAGCGTCGTCCCCTAGCCGGCACCGTACCACCTCGGTGAGCCTCTTCTTTTTTATAAAAAAACTTAGTTTTATGTGATGAACTTGAATATTAATTAAGTTGGTCACTCATATATCCATGATGTTGTGTAATTAATGATTTTTGATATACTTATATAATGCAGATGAATCGACAATGGATGTACGGTGACCGGTGCCATCCCGACTTCATTAATGGCATGCATTATTTTCTCAACGTGGCTGAGGCAAACAGGCGGTCGAATGGTTTCATTTATTGTCCATGTAGTTCCTGTAAGAATACGAAGGATTACTCTACCTCAAAGACCCTTCACGTCCACCTGCTTGAGAACGGTTTCATGCCCAGCTATAATTGTTTGACCAAGCACGGAGAAAGAGGGGTTATATTGGAAGACAACGAAGAAGAAGAGGATAGTGACAACTATCCTATGTTCACTGAAGACGGTGATAGTAGAATGGGGGAAGACGAAGCTGAAGAAGAGCCCATTTTTGATGAGCCGATTTTTGATGACCCCGATGATGATTTGGGTCGGGCCATTCTTGATGCGAAGATAAACTGCGGAAGTGAAAAGGAGAGGTTGAAGTTGGAGAAAATGTTAGAGGATCACAACAAACTGTTATACCCAAATTGCGAAGATGGCCAGAAAAAGCTGGGTACCACGCTAGAATTGCTGCAATGGAAGGCAGAGAATGGTACTTCTGACAAGGGATTTGAAAAGTTGCTAAAAATAATAAAGAAGATGCTTCCAGGGGAGAACGTATTGCCCTCTAGTACGTACGAAGCAAAGAAGGTTGTCTGCCCTCTAGAATTAGAGGTGCAGAAGATACATGCATGCATCAATGACTGCATCCTCTACCGCGAGGAGTACGAGAATTTGAATGCATGCCCGGTATGTAGTGCATTGAGGTATAAGATCATGCGAGATGACCCTGGCGATGTTGAGGGCGAGTCCACCCCCAGGAAGAGGGTTCCTGCAAAGGTGATGTGGTATGCTCCTATAATACCACGGTTGAAACGTTTGTTCCAAAACAAAGAGCATGGCAAGTTGTTGCGATGGCACAAAGATGACCGTAAGAAAGATGTGATGCTGAGACACCCCGCTGACGGGTCGCAGTGGAGAAAAATCGACAGAGAGTTCAAGTCATTTTCAGATGACGCAAAGAACTTAAGATTTGGTCTAAGTACAGATGGCTTTAATCCTTTCGAGGAGCAGAGCTCCAGTCATAGCACCTGGCCAGTGACTCTATGTATCTATAACCTTCCTCCTTGGTTGTGCATGAAGCGGAAGTTCATTATGATGCCAGTGCTCATCCAAGGCCCGAGGCAACCCGGCAACGACATTGATGTGTACCTGAGGCCATTGGTTGAAGAACTTTTACAGTTGTGGCGTGAAGAAGGTGTACCTGTGTGGGATGAGCACGAACAAAAGGAATTTAACCTACGAGCGTTGTTGTTTGTAATCATCAATGATTGGCCTGCTCTTAGTAACATTTTAGGACAGTCAAACAAGGGATACAATACATGCACACACTATTTATGTGAGACTGATAGTATATATTTGGGAAACAAGAATGTGTACCTGGGGCATCGTTGATTTCTTCCAAAACAACATCACGTAAGAAAGAGAGAAAATCATTTCAGAGGTGAGGCAGATAACCGAACGAAGCCTACCCGCCCTACTGGGGATGTTATATATGATATGGTCAAGGATTTAAAAGTGATCTTTGGAAAGGGTCCTGGCGGACAATCTGTTCCGCATGATGTTGACGGACACGTACCCATGTGAAAGAAGAAGTCTATATTTTGGGAGCTACCCTACTGGAAAATCTTAGAGGTTCACTCTGCAATCGACGTGATGCACGTGACGAAAAATCTTTGCGTGAACCTGCTAAACTTCTTGGGCGTGTATGGGAAGACAAAAGATACACCGGATGCACGGCAGGACCAGCAAAGTATCCACGAAGGAAACAACCTGAATCCAGAGAAGTATCAAGGTACTGCCAGCTACGCTCTTACCAAAGAAGAGAAGGAGATCTTTTTTGAAGTCCTGAGTAGCATCAAGGTCCTTTCTGGCTTCTCGTCGAATATAAAGGGAATAATAAACATGTCAGAGAAAAAGTTTCAAAACCTAAAGTCTCATGACTGCCACGTGATTATGACACAATTACTTCTGGTTGCATTGAGGGGGCTTCTGCCGGAAAATGTACGAGTACCCATTGTGAAGCTATGTGCGTTCCTCAATGCAATTTCTTAGAAGGTGATCAATCCACTAACTCTACAAAATTTACAGAAGGATGTGGTGCAATGTCTAGTCAGCTTCGAGTTGGTGTTCCCACCATCATTCTTCAATATTATGACGCATCTCCTCGTTCACCTGGTCAAAGAGATTGGCGTTCTCGGTCCTGTATTTCTACACAATATGTTCCCCTTTGAGAGATTCATGGGAGTCTTAAAGAAGTACGTTCATAACCGTGCTAGGCCAGAAGGAAGCATCTCCAAGGGCTATGGAACAGAGGAGGTCATTGAGTTTTGTGTTGACTTTATTCCTGACCTTAAGCCGATCGGTGTTCCTGAATCGCGCTATGAGGGGAGACTGCGTGGAAAAGACACGCTAGGAAAGAAAGCAACAACGTGTATGGACGGACATTCTTTCACTCAAGCACACTACACAGTTCTACATAATTTCAGCTTGGTGGCTCCGTACATAGTGGAACACAAGAATATCTTACGCTCTGAATACCCGGAGCAATGTGAAGATTGGATTGATGGAGAACACATGAAGACTTTCGGCAGTTGGTTGCAAACACGTCTCATGAATGTCACTGATGAAGAACAGCTATACTTGTTGGCCAAGCAACCATCTTCGACTATATCGACTTTTCAAGGGTACGAGATAAATGGGAATATATTTTACACGTTCGCCCAAGATAAAAAGAGCACCAACCAAAATAGTGGTGTCCGCTTTGATGCAGCAGAGGACAATGGGAAGAAGGTCACATATTATGGGTACATAGAGGAAATATGGGAACTTGACTATGGACATAATTTCAAGGTCCCTTTATTCCGGTGCAAATGGTTCAACCTGAAAGACGGGGTACAGGTAGACCCGCAGTACGGAATGACTACAGTGGATCTCAAGAATCTAGGGTACGACACCGAACCATTCGTCCTAGCCAGTGAAGTGGCTCAGGTTTTTTATGTGAAGGACATGTCTACCAAACCGAAAAAAAAGAAAAGAAAGGCAAGAGGACACATCATACGATGAGCCAAAGCGCCACATAGTTCTTTCAGGAAAAAGAAACATCGTGGGAGTAGAGGACAAGACAGACATGTCAGAAGATTATAATAAGTTTGATGATATTCCACCCTTCAAGGTAAAAACTGACCCAAGCATCATGTTAAATAATGAAGATTGTCCATGGTTGCGTCGCAATCAGAAGAAAGGGAAATACACGAAGAAAACTCAGAAGACTATATAGGGATCATAACTTGTGTATCTCAATATGGAAATCACTTTCCCATTTATTTTTGTGTAATGATGTTACTGTATGTAAGATATTAACAATGGAGATGGTTGGCTTGTTTTACTAGTTAAGTAGCTTTCACGGGCTTCCGAAGATGCCGTAGGGCGTGTGCACCAACGACATCTTCGAGAAGCTCCGCCACGGGAGATTTCCCAACCCTTTCCCCATTACTGTTAGAGGAGATGGAGTCTTTCACGGGCTTGCAGGGAAATTTTTCCCACCGACAGTTTTGTTAGATGACACAAAAACCACCTTTAGTCCCGGTTGCACCCACCAGCCGGTACTAAAGGTTAGCCACCCCCCAGATAAGGCCCTCCCAGACAAGCCTCCCCCAGATAAGGCCCCCCAATCTTTTGTCCCGGTTTGAGCCCCCACCCGGGATGAAAGTTTCCCGCGCCACTGCGTTCCCGCCTATTTTCTTCCCGCGCTTTCCACCGCTTCCCACCTCTGTCTTCCCGCCTCCGTCTTCCCGCCATTTTTTCACTATATATATGTAGGCTTGGCCTCCATTTACATATCACATCTAGACTCATATCTGCAAACCTCATCATTCTATCCCATGGCTTCCATCGTATCTCTAACCCCCCGGGAGGCGGAGGCGCTTTGCGCCTCGAACTACCCCTGCCCGCCGGGCTACTGCGCCCCAACCGGCTGGTTGCTGAGCGTCGGAGGCGTACCGGTCCCTCCTATCCCTCTAGGTGTGGCGCGCCAGATGGCCATCACGAACCACTGCTACTTCGAGCTCACGCCAGAGTAGCGGAGGAATCCCCAGTGGCATCCCGACTACAACCCGACTTGGGACAGCTTCTTCATCAATCGGCGTGAGAGTGCGCTTGCCAGGCACGAGGAGGATGGCCCACCTCGTTCGAACTTCAACGAGGCCGGCCGTCGGCTGTGGTGGCGCGGCCGGACTCTCCAGAGCGTCATGGCCTACCGTGGCCCCCGCCTGCGCTACCCTCAGTCCCAGCCCACGCGTGCTCACCAGCCGAGGTTCGACTACCGCGACCCCGATGCCAGCGACGACGACGTCGGCGACTACGATGACTACAATGGCGACATTTATAGGGTTAAGCACGAGTATGACTGAATGACTCCAACATTCGAATCTGGCCATGTATCTTAATTTTCAGTTGAGCTATGTACTTTAATTCCAGTTCAATCGTAATAAAATTTTATTCCCTCCCATTATTTCCCGCCCTTTTCCTCCCGCGCGGCGTCGTGGCGGAAAACTTTCCCGCGCGGACGGCATCGTGGCGGGAGTAAAGAAAAAAAGCAGAAAAGAAATAGAAAAAGAAATAGAAAAAGAAATAGAAAAGAAAAAAAGAAATAGAAAAAGAAAAAGAAATAGAAAAGAAAAAGAAATAGAAAAAGAAAAGAAACAGAAAAGAAATAGAAAAATAAATAAAAATAAAAAATAAATAGAAATAGAAAAGAAAAATAGAAAAGAAAAATAAATAGAAAAAGAAAAAAAAAGAAACAGAAAAAGAAAAGAAACAGAAAAGAAATAGAAAAAGAAAAAGAAACAGAAAAGAAACGGAAAAAGAAAAGAAAGAGAAAAAGAAAAAGAAAACAAAAAAATTACCTTTGGTATCGGTTGGAGCCACCAACCGGTACGTACCGGTTGGTGGCTCCAACCGATACCAAAGGTCCGCAGCTCCTTTTCCCTTGGCCGCGCGGCCAAATCGAACCAGAGCAGAACAAATTCACCGCGCGCACACACAGAGGACCGTCGCCGTCGCCCGCGCGGACCACGCCGTCATCATCGCCGTCGCCCCGCAGCTCCACGCGCCGCCGCCGTCGCCGCCGCTCCATCCTCTCCGCGCGCCGGCCAACCGAGGTGAGACCTCCGGCCCGGCCCCTTCCTCCCCTCCTCCGGCGCCGTCGCCCGCCGCTAGCCTCTGCGCCGCCGCCTCGATTCCCTGCCCGTCTCGCCGCGCGCGCGCCACCTAGATGACCAGGCCGGCCACGGCGCCCCATGCCACCGCGCGCTCGCCGACCACCGCCCGCCAGGTGCTCGACACAATCCCCAGCCCGGGGGATAGCACCTGGCTGGCCTTTGATTGACACCGATGCTGGCGAGGAGGTGGCGGCCGCTGCATGGTAGCGACGGAGATGGTGCAGCGCAAGGCGAGGAGGCGGCGCCCGCTGCATGGTGGCGACGGAGATGGTGCAACGCAAGGCGAGGAGGCGACGGCCGCTGCATGGTGGCGACGGAGATTGTGCAGTGCAAGGCGAGGAGGCGACGGCCGCTGCATGGTGGCGACGGAGATGGTGCAGCGCAAGGCGAGGAGGCGGCGGCCGCTGCATGGTGGTGACGTTGAAGACGGAGATGGTGCAGCGCAAGGCGAAGGCCTTGGCGGTGACCTGCACCGTGCTGTCCTGGCTCGATAGGTAGAGGAAGAAGAGGGAGCGCCGAGTGTTAGGGTTAGGGTCGAGAAATAGAGAGAAGAGCAAGAGGAGGAGGGGGAACGCCGATTCCGCGTAGATGGAGAGAAATAGAGAGAAGAGCGAGAGGAGGAGGGGGAACGCCGAGTCCGTGGCGGTGCCGCTCTCGGCGTCAGTGGAGGAACGCCGAGTCCGTGGCCGTGGCGCTCTCGGCGTCGGTGGAGGAACGCCGAGTCCATGCCGGTGCCACCGCGACATCGAGGAGGAGCGCCGAGTGTCAGGGTTAGGGTCGAGAAATAGAGAGAAGAGCGAGAGGAGGAGGGGGGACGCTGATTACATGTAGATGGAGAGAAATAGAGAGAAGAGCGAGAGGAGGGGGAACGCCGAGTCTGTGGCCGTGTCGCTCTCGGCGTCGGTGGAGGAACACCGAGTCCGTGGCCGTGGCGCTCTCGGCGTCGGTGGAGGAACGCCGAGTCCGTGGCGGTGCCACCGTGACATCGAGGAGGAGCGCCGAGTGTTAGGGCTAGGGTCGAGAAATAGAGAGAAGAGCGAGAGGAGGAGGGGGAACGCCGATTCCGTGTAGAAATAATTGCACTTAATTTTTATCCATCTAGCAATTGTTATCCATCTAGCAATCTGTTATGATCATGACATGATGAATGAAATAATTGCACTTAATTTTGTAGTGACATTGAGCTATGGAGGACGGCACCTTCGTTCGAGATGAGGATCAAAAAGAAATCGTGCAGAAAATGATATATGAGAGTGCCCGTGGACCGGAACCCGATGGAGAACCCGTTGTAGATGACTATGAGTCCTCACAATTTCTGAACGATGTCGGTGAGGGACTTGAGTATGAAGAAATTAGAAGAGACAACGAAGTGTCCTTAACAAACTCCGGTGAGGTGTATATTTATATATCAAGGCTATGTTCATCACTAGATGCATTCATTTATTTGTATTGCACTTATTAACGAATCATTTTTCTTTTAGCCTTCTGGATCATCGAGCAAATCTGTTAAAAAACAACGAGGCCCGACGCAACGTCTAAAGGGTGAGGGTAGGTTAGCCCTCACCGTATTTAAGGATAGTGGTGAACCGATGGATCCCAAAGAGCACTGCCGCAAATTTATAAATCAAGCTGGAGTTCTTGTTAGGGACCATGTACCGATCAGCATTCCAGAGTGGCATAAGCCGAAGAATGCGGGGCCTGAAGCTAGTTATGTCAACGATACTCTGAATTTTTTTCTTTGGGACAGTCTACTGACACACTTCAACCTACCGGAAGACATGACAGAAGGACAGAAGAAGAAAGTCAAGGAATGGACTCTGAAGAAGATGGCCACACAATTCCAGACCTGGAAGAAAAATTTATGGGACAGATATAAACATGAAGATCCAGTATTCACTGAAAGTCTAGTGAAGATAAAAGATCACTGGCCCGCATTTACGAGGTATAAGCAATCGTCTACTGCTGTGTCCCGATCAGTCATAAATACGAAAAATGCTTCAAAGAAGGTACATTTCCATCATTTGGGGACAGGTGGCTACAAGACTGCCATTCCGAAGTGGAGAGCATTTGAAACTAAACTGATGGAGGCAGGAATCACTCCACAGACATGGGACTGGCCCGACCGGTCCAAGTTCTGGTTGTTCGCGCATGGGGCAGGGTTGGACCCAAAGACAGGGCAGATCGTTGCAAAGGGAAAATGGAAGGAAAAAATTGAAGCAATCACGACGCAGCTTATAGATGCAATTGAAAAGGTTAGAAAGGGAGAGTACATTCCCGATAGAGAGAATGACGAGCTGACACTCGCTCTGGGGAATCCTGAACACGTTGGACAGGTACGAGCCCTCCCAGGTGTCACCATGAAGGAAGCGTGGCTGGAGTGCGCTGACACTTATAGAAGCCGTTCGAGAAAGAAGAAGAAGGAGTCAGACAGGTTAACGTAATTGATAAATAGGGTGGAGGTGCTTGAGAAAAATCAGAGGGCACCTGATCAGCCGCTGTTTCTACAAGATCCTCAAGCCGATGCCGCCCCATCTCAGCGAAGAAGCAGTGTGGGTTCCTCTCATCTTGATGGATGTGGAGGAAGCTACCCCGTGGATTATGTCACGGAGAAGATAGATTGCGAGCTATATATGTCAATGAGGAACGTGTCCGTTAAGGTGGCGGTCGGCTATGTTTACCCAAATGAAGATGGAGCAACGCACCATCATATGCCCATTCCACCTGGTTGTGCTCGTGTCGGGGTGGATGACGTTCTGACGGGTTATGAAACATTGGAGCTTGATTTTCCTGGAGGTGACGATGAGAAGACAATGGCCGATGTCAAGCGCGGTTTCGCCCTACGGCCCAAGAAATACATCGTACTTTTGCCAAGGCCACAGACTCCTCCTCGTAGCAGTCCACATGAGCATCAAATTCGACATGAGCAGCAATGGCCATCGACTCCTCCTGGTAGCAGTCCACATGAGCAGCAAAGTCCACACCTACCTGAGAGGGACCCCAGTGACAAGGTATCAACTTGTCAATGCCTACAGATTGTAGACTAGGGTTTTAGCAGAAGTAGATGGCAAGTAGATCTCGAGGGTTTCAGCCGGAAAAGGTACTCGACTGCTGGGAAAACTAGGGTTATGTTGACAATGAATCGATCCTCTCTTTGTCCCTCGACTCCCCCTTATGTAGGAGGCGGAGTCGAGGGCTTCGTGATGTACAAGTTACAAAGTCCGGGAGACTCTTTGAGTTCGACCCGTAGTAGTTACAAATCATTATTTCTAATACAACTCTATGTTCCCAAACTGCTCCACAACTGGGCTTTCGGGCTTCATAAACTTCGGGTCGTGGGCCTTCAATCAAACCCCGGGTACCTTCTTCGGCAAGCCCATTGGGGATGCCTATGTCAGTAGCCCCCGAGATTTTTCTTGAACCGAAGAATCAGGGAAAATCTCCGTCATTATAATAACACATAATTTTTCCGAATCATTTTATAACAGCCATATGTTGTACAGGGATAATGGTAGTTGGGGTTGGTTCATCTGACGGATCAGGTACCAGTTAACTGCTCTCGTGGCAATCCGCAAAAACCTACTTCAAGATCAAGTCCCCGGACATGATCTCGGGAAACTGGTGTAAGTTCGACATGCGCCGCTTAAGGTCTTACCATATGCCGGACCCCAGTTTATGTTTTATCGGGTACCTAACGCGTCCGTTAGGATTTTTCTTCGTATCTGTTGATACGGAAAAAGTAGCAAAGCACAGTCAGAGGCGGTGCCACGCCGCACAGGACAGATCCTGGGGACTTACCTTCGCAAAGTTTTGCGGCATTCAGAGATTAATTCGCAACTGAAGCGCTCTGAGAATATATTGTCGAGTGCCTTTTTCGGCTGCTGGAATAGCACATTTATTCGAGTCAACGGATGACTTGTGTATTGTTATCTTGTCCTCCCGATGGGAGTATATGAAGAGTTATTTTGATAACTCGAAATATGCTCGCCAAGATTTCTTGAATTTCATCAGGCACGCGAACAACGTTCCCAATGGGAGTAGCCCCCGAGGCTACAGCCAAGTGCTTGCACTTGGTTGTAGGCTCACCTTTTTAACACATTTGTCGCTATATTGTCATTTCTTCTGCTCGTTTTATCTTTATCGGGTGCGCGACCAGCGCTCCCGATGGGAGTAGCCCCCGAGGCTACAACCAAGTGCTTGTACTTGGTTGTAGGCTCACCTTTGCAGTATCGCAATTGCTATATTGTCGACTTTTTCCAGTGCTTCCATCTTTATCGGGTGCGCGACCAGCGCTCCCGATGGGAGTAGCCCCCGAGCATATGAACAAATGCTTGTATTTGATCATAGGCTCTCGCCTTTTCTTTCTTGCCATACTCGAGGTTTCCTTCTTTCAAAAGTAGCCCCCGAGCATTTGATCAAAAACTTGTATTTGATCAAAAGCTCACGAAGTTATCATCAATCCATCTCTGTCGCCAATCTTCAGAACAACACAGTCGAAATTTCTCTCTTTTAAAGTGACATCAGTGCTGACGATAGCCACGACCGTCGTATCAGGAGAACACGAGTTCTGTCCTGTCACTGGCTTGTGGACCCAAAATCTCCAGCAGTTTGACACGTTACGCAAGTGGGGGACACACGTCCTCCGCTTTTTCTGGCACGCGCACTGCAGCGCCTGTCCAGTTCCTTCACAGTGAAAATACATTTTTACCCCTTTGAGCCACGTGTAAAGCATCAAGTCCATTACTGCTGCATCTAACGGTACGTCGATTCGCAAGTTGTCTATAAAGGATCTTCTTCTTCCTCCGTTCTCCCCTTCGCTGCGCCGCACCTCTGCTCCATCTCTTTCCAAAATCCCCATTGCCAAAAACGCTCCTGCGCCCGTGCTTACTTTCCTACCAGTCAATCCCACTGAATGCCGCCGCGGTCCAGGCTCACCAAGCACACTTCACCCATGGCGACGGAAGATCTGCAGTTTTCCGAGTGGGAGAGATCCAGGATCTCCAACCAGGACGTGAACCTGCTCAAGAAGCTTGGGTTTATGAAGCAGGAGAAGACGCTGATCTTCCCCGGCGAGGAGAGCTACCCCACGCCGCGCATTGGATACCGGGTAACCTTTGTCGACCACCTCATCCGCGGTTTAGCTACTCCGATCCACGAATTTCTTCGTGGACTACTCTTTGTTTACGGCCTGCAACTTCATCATCTCACCCCCAATTCCATCCTTCACATATCTATCTTCATCACCCTCTGCGAATGCTTTCTCGGGACCCCTCCCAACTGGGGCCTGTGGAAACGCATATTCCTTGTCCGCCGCAACAGCTCCCACACCACCGCCTATAATGTAGGTGGTGTAGTTATATGCGTCCGCCCAGATGTCGAATATTTCGATGTCAAATTCCCTGACTCTGTTCAACGATGGCGCAGAAGATGGCTTTACATCCATGAAGAGCATAACGACTCGCAAGAGTACAATGTCGCTCCTTTTGACGGCGCCGAGAAAATCTTTCGTCGTCACTCGTGGGACGCTGAAGCTTCTGATGAAGAAAAAACGGTGACAGATGCGCTGATGAAGCGAATCCACGAACTCCAGAATACCCGTGGCAAAGAACTGTCGGGTATTCAGATTACTGCATACTTCCTTAGGATTAGGGTGCAGCCTCTTCAGGCTCGCAAGAACCCTCTCTGGATGTATTCTGGCGCCAAAGACGTGGACCGCTTCTCCAAGGATCTGTCAGTAAAGGATTTGGAGAAGCTTGTCCGAAAAATCTCATCGCTCAGCAAGAAAGACGCCGTTCCATCCTCCTGTCGCGTGGAGCCGTATAGCGGCACCAACGCCCTCCCCAAGGTAAACTTTTTGTCCTTCCGAATTTTTAACATTTGTCGACTGCTATTTTTGCTGATTTCTTTTGCCTTTATTTCGTGCTGGTGAATTGCTGACTTTTTTGTCGATATATCTTTGCTCCTTGTAGAAGCACCAAATTCTATCTTCTCTTCCTCCCCTTCCTGAAGGCGGGGAAATCGAAGAACGAACCGTCGTCACCGACGAGAACCAGGGTACTTCTCGTCCTGAGAGTGAAGTCGCGGGTTCTCGTAAATCCGCGGCTTCCTCTGAAAGAGAAGAATCTGAAGCTTCTGAGTCGACGCATTCTCTCCCTTCTGCTGCTTCCCCGACAAACAAGAGCAAAAGGGATGAGGTCGCGGACTCTGGCACTTCCAAAGCGGGGAAATCTCCTGTCGAGGAGACTGCACCCGAAGAAGAGGGGATAGCCTTCAACCCGTACGACGATGCCCTCGTCAGCTCGTAAGTCCCTGTCTTTATTTTGCACCCGATATATTGCTTGTTGGTCGTTTCTTATACTATTTCTTGATGTATAGTGGCGAGGAGGAAGAAGATCCTCTTGCTAACGTGGCTGCTCTGACGAGCACGTCTCGTACTTTAGTTCTTTCGGAGACTCGCCCAGTTACGGACGAAACCTCGCCTCCTCAAGATATAAGGCATCCGACTCCTGTCGCGAGCCCCCGTGCCCCGTCACCGAAGAGAGCGAGGATTGAGCCAGGCAAAGAGTCGAGTCTTTTGACTGGTAGCTCTGCGACTCCTCCTATGGACGATGTAAGTGCTCTGCTCAATTTCTTTTTTGCTGTCGAACTTTTTCCCCATCTTGTTTTTCTCATCCTTATTACTTTTCAGCCTTTGATGAAAGAATTTATTCGTCTTGGTACCCAATTTATCGGGTATCATGACCATGCTGATAAGTTGAAAGGTATTCCTCTCTTGCCTCTTTTCATCGAGTAGATTTTCCTCTGCTTTTTTGTCATAACATTGTTACCTCTTGTTTTGCTAGAGGGCCTTTCTGAGGCCAATAAGCGCACCGATGACCTTGCCCTCAAGCTGGAGCAAAGCGAAAAAGCTCGCAAGAAAGCCGAAGAAGACGCTGCCTCTGTTGGGGATCTTCAGAAGAGGCTTCACCAGGCTGAAGATTCCTTAAGCGAGAAGACAACCCAACAGATAGCGCGTGAAGAAGCTATCATCGGCCGCCTTGAGTCGCAAAATCGGCGCTTCGCCAGTAAGTTTACTAAGCACTTTTCTCGAGTCCCTTCCAAGATGTGTCCTTATATCTGTTGATAACCCGCACTTTGTTTCAGCAGGAAAAATGGGTCAAGACTTCGAACTGCAGGAGCCAGAAGGGGACCGTCTCGTCGACGCCCTTTCCCTCCTTGAAATTCACGTTGATCTGGCGCGCCGCAGCATTGCTGATGCGCGGACCGCGTTTACGCGCCTTTTCCCCTACTTCTTCCCGAAGAAAAAACAACCAGAGGCCTACGCCGATCTCGCCAAGCAGTTCATCCCTGAGGAAGATCTTGGACTTGCTTTCCGGCAAGAAAACTTGAAGATCGGCGTGGAAGGCACCATAGCTTTGATTGCCGAGGCCCAGCAGAGCGTCGACTGGGCGAAAACTGGTGAGGCGAAGAGGATGAACAAGGAGAGATGGCAGTCTCTAATCAAGGCCGCCAAACTGCACTCGAAGAAGATTCTCTCCTTCCTTGGATACAAGCCAGCTACTCCTTCCAGTTCCGCCAGGCCGGAGGTCAAGTAGACCAACTTACTCCTCTTTCTTTTGATAGATGTCGATATCCTTACGATATGCGACTATTTTCGTCGACTCGCTAGGAGCTGACCTTTTGTAATGGACCATCACTTGTAAATATCCCCACTTATTAATGAAAGGAGTAATCCTCTGTTTGGTTATTGATGTCGACCTTTTCTTTCTTTCAGTTGATATTTGACAACTATTCTAAGGCTGCTGTACCACCTTCTGCTTCTCCTGCAACTTCTTACTCCACACGTATAGCTGACGAAGTTTTGCTGGATGACTCCTCATCTGTGAACTTAAATCAACTAGAAATAGCTGAACTTCGACAACAACTCCAGGCCGCGAAGAAACAATCCCTTATTTTCAAGGAACAATCGCGCAAATCTTCCGAGCGGGAAAAAATGGCTCTTCAGCAGGCTCAAGAAGCCTCAGAGTTAAAAGATGCTGCCGTTGCCGAGGCTTTGCAAGCTACGTCTCGAGAGAATTATATGCTTGACCTGCTGACTGACGCAAGTCTGGATATGGCGGGTAAGTCTCACCTCATGCGTTCTTTTACTTACTTTGCATACGAGTTTTTCGGTCCTCATATCTTTTGATATGGTTAGGTTCTTTCTTGGATGTTGCTGCCGAAGACCAGCGTGTTAATGCGAGGACCGAGATTCTCGTTCGTCTTGCACAGCAGAACAACTCCAGCTTTTGGTCTTCTCCGGACCAAACCCGACAAATTGTACGATTTCAAGATCGTGCTTCCCAGGTTCGGGAATATCTCGACTTCTGCACAAGGACACTCGCCATGGTTTACAATGCCATGTTTCCTCGGAACCTGCAACCCAAAACTCTGCCCGAACTGATGAACAAGTTTAAAAGTGTTCAGCGAGTTCACGGATTTGTGAAGGCTCAATTGATGGCTGGTGCTAGGTTTGCTATGATCATGCTCCAGATCTGCTACCCGAAACTTGATATGTCCAACGTTGTTGATCTTTGCCACGAACGCTTAAAGAAGCGAAGGAGGAACGTCGACAAGATCAATGAAGTGGTGACACCCGTAGCCGAAAGGATGATTGATGATCTTCTTCGGATGGATGCTGCATACTTCACGGACAGCCATTATGCTGATTTCATGGGTGCTTCTGCGGGAGAAGAGAGGGTAAACATAGATGACCTTTTAGGGGGTGATTGAAGTTCTTTCCCTTCTGTCAAGTTTTCCCTGAAATACATAGATATCTTGTATATTGCGAGAAATATATTGTAAGTTACGAGAGCTATGTATTTTTTCCTTTAGCCCCCCGAATATAGTTATGTTATTTGCGAGGTTTTTAGACCAAGGCAAATTGGTTGTCTATATTGTAAAGACCGAGTATATATTGTGTAACTCGCGGGTTGCAAGCCCCCGAGTCTGTCGAAGAAAAAGATGTATGTCACCAATATCTTCACTATATTGCAGCATCGCGAGCCCGCCTCATTAAAAACCTTCCAGCCCCACTCGGTGCCCTGAAAGGAAAAGAGTGCGTCTGAAAACTCGCGAGCGTTTCAGTACATTGTATGTTTACATGCATCTATATTTTGACTTCTATGCGTAAAAACGCCGAAGCTGCGCCACGTTCCATGGATTTGGCTCTGCGACCCCTGTCTTCTTGTCCTTTATTCTGTATGCTCCTCCTGCGATCACCTCTGTAACGATGTATGGTCCCACCCATGGTGACTCAAGTTTTTCGTGGCTGTCCTGAGTAAGCCGAAGAACGAGGTCGCCAACTTGAATAGATCTCGGGCGCAATCGTCGACTATGATAGTTTTTCAGGTCTTGCTGATACTTGGTAACTCTTGATAGCACTTCATCTCTAGCTTCATCGAGTGCGTCCACGTCGTCTTCAAGTGCCTTCCTCGAGGTTTCTTCATTAAATTCCGCCACTCTCGGGGAATTGTGTTCTAACTCTATTGGTAACACTGCCTCAGCTCCGTGGACCAGAAAAAACGGAGTTTCTTGTGTCGCTGTATTGGGCGTCGTCCGTATGCTCCATAACACGCTAGGCAACTCCTCTGGCCAAGTGTGTCGAGCTTTTTCCAATGGTGCTAACAGGCGTTTCTTGATGCCGCTGCAGATGATGTCGTTTGCTTTCTCGACTTGACCATTGGTTTGCGGGTGCGCCACCGACGCAAAATGTAACTTGATGCCTACTTCTGCGCAATATGCTTTGAATTCCTTGGATGTAAAATTGCTGCCATTGTCTGTGACTATGCTATGAGGAACTCCAAACCGAAAAACTATACTTTTGATGAACTTTACCGCTGATGCTGCGTCTGGCGAGATTATTGGTTTTGCCTCAACCCACTTGGTAAACTTGTCGACAGCTACAAGCATATACTCGTACCCTCCTGGCCATGCCTTATGCAATTTGCCCACCATATCGAGACCCCATTGAGCGAAGGGCCATGACAACGGTATTGGCATCAGCTCTGCTGCCGGAGAATGAGGTTTTGCGGCGAACCTTTGGCACGCATCGCAGGTACGTACTATGTCCTTTGCATCTTCGATTGCTGTTAGCCAGTAGAACCCTGCTCTAAAAACCTTGGCTGCAATAGCTCGACTGCTTGCGTGGTGTCCGCACACTCCTTCATGCACATCTCTTAAGAGTACTCGACCTTCTTCGGGCGTGACACATCGCTGCAAAACGCCCGATATACTTCGCTTATACAGCTCACCTTTAACCACAGTGAAAGCCTTGGACCGTCGAATAACTCGCCTTGCTTCTACTGGATCCTCGGGTATTTCTTTCCTTGAAATATATGCGACATATACCTGCATCCAAGGAACCTGAACCACCATCACCTCATGTGATTCTTCTTCATCTCCCGATGTACTTGCTTCTACTGCCGGTGGAGCCCCCAAAGCTTTCTCGAGCTTCTCCTTTTTCTTTGGCTATTTCTTCGCCTTTGTTGATCTTTCACTTATCTCCTCCCAAAATACGTCGGGTGGTATTGCCAAACATTGCGACCCGATGTTTGCCAAAATGTCGGCTTCGTCGTTGCTGAGTCTGCTAATATGATTCACTTCGCACCCATCAAAAAGTTTCTCGAGTTCGTTGTATACCTCCTTGTATGCTATCATGCTGTCGTTGACTGCGTCGCACTGGTTCATCACCTGTTGAGCCACTAGTTGAGAATCACAGAATATTTTTAACCGGGTTGCGCCGCAAGCTTTCGCCATCTTCATCCCGTGTATGAGTGCCTCGTACTCCGCCTCGTTATTAGACGCGTTAGGAAACGTCATCCGTAGCACATACTTCAACTTATCTCCCTGAGGCGATACTAATATCACGCCTGCTCCAGCTCCTTCTAGCCTTTTGGATCCGTCAAAGTTCATGGTCCATGTTCTCGACAAGTCTGGAGGTCCCGTGCTTTGCAGCTCCATCCATTCTGCGACAAAGTCTGGTAAGATCTGCGACTTTATTGCTTTTCTTTTTTCGTACGTGATGTCCCGAGGGGAAAGTTCTATTCCCCAAAGGGAGACACGACCCGTAGCCTCTGGATTGTTTAATATATTTGATAAAGGTGCCTTATTGACCACTATTATCGGATGCGCCGAAAAATAGTGTCGCAACTTTCTTGCAGTTGTGAACACCCCATATGCCAACTTCTGATAATGCGGGTACCGCTGTTTTGAAGGCGATAAAACTTCACTGATGAAATATACCGGCCTCTGAACTCCATGAAGTTTCCCTTCTTCTTCTCTCTCGACCACAAGTACCGTGCTGACCACCTGAGGTGTGGCTGCAATATATAACAAGAGGGGTTCCTTTTCCTTAGGTGCTACCAATATTGGAGGTGTTGAGATTGTGCGCTTGAGGTTCTCAAAGGCTCTGTCTGCTTCTTCATTCCACTCGAACTTCTCTCCTTGCTTGATCAGGGCGTAAAATGGCAACGCCTTTTCTCCCAGTCTGGCGACGAATCTGCTCAAAGCCGCGACTCGCCCAGTTAATTGCTGTATTTCCTTTAGCTTGGTTGGCTTCCGCATTGTTATTATAGCCTGGATTTTCTCTGGGTTAGCCTCGATTCCTCTTGCTGACACCAGAAACCCGAGAAGTTCTCCTGCAGGGACGCCGAAAGAGCACTTCATCGGGTTCAGCTTGAGGCAAAACTTATCGAGATTGTCGAAAGTCTCCTTGAGGTCCTCAACCAAGGTTGAGCCCTGCTTTGTTGTAATGACGACATCGTCGATGTACACTTGAATGTTCTTGCCAATCTGCGTGGCGAGACATTTTTGCATCAGCCGTTGATATGTGGCTCCCGCGTTTTTTAACCCGAAAGGCATTGTTCTATAGCAGAACACGCCATAGGGTGTTATGAAAGCTGTTTTGACTTCATCTTCTTCTTTTAGTCGTATCTGGTTATAACCAGAATAAGCGTCCAGGAAGGAAAGACGTTCACAGCCTGCCGTGGAGAAGATAATTTGATCAATCCTCGGGAGGGGAAAGTGATCCTTTGGACAATGTTTATTGAGACACGTGAAGTCGACGCACATGCGAAGGACCTCCGTGTTTTTCTTTGGGACCAGCACTAGGTTAGCTACCCACGTGGCTTCTGTATGTAACTCTTTGATGAATCCAGCTTCTCTGAGTCGATTAATTTCTGACAGCATTGCTTTGCGGTTTGGTTCCGAAAAACGCCGCAGAGGTTGTCTAATTGGCCTGGCCAATGGATCCAAGTTAAGGGGGTGCTCGGCAAGTTCCCTGGGTACTCCTGGCATGTTAGCTGGACACCATGCGAAGATTTCCCAGCGCTCACGGAGGAACTCGACGAGCGCGCTTTCCTATGTGAGGTCCATGTTTGTGGCGATAGCTGTCGTTTTCTTGGGATCTGTCGGGTGTATCTGCACTTCCTTCGAGTTCTTCGTGGTATCAAAGGTGGGTTCCTTGAGCGGCCTCCCTCCATCTGGTAATACATTGTAGTCAGTTGTCAGCTTTGACGCCAGATATTCTGCTTGCATCCCGAAAGTTTCTTCTAGCCGATGAAAATCCTTGTCGCACTTATCCGCTAGTGCGAAGCTTCATTTTACTGTGATCGGGCCCTTAGGTCCAGGGAGCCTCCACAACAAGTATGTGTAGTGTGGTACCGCCATAAACCTGGCATACGCCGGTCGCCCTAGCAAAGCGTGATACTGTGACGGGAAATCCACGACTTCAAATTCCAGCTTCTCTCTCCTGTAATTCTCTGGGGTTCCAAACTGAACGTCGAGACTGATCTTTCCCAATGGATAACTTGGCTTATCTGGTGTAATACCATGAAAACGCGTGTCGGTTGGTGTCAGGTTCGCCAAGGATATATTCATTTTCCTCAAAGTATCTGCATACATGAGGTTCAAGCTGCTGCCTCCATCTATGAACACTCGTGAAACGTCGAATCCTGCAATCACCGCCGGCAGGATCAAAGCTGATTGCCCTGGTCGAGGGACTTGCTGCGGGTGGTCCGCTATGGTGAAGCCGATGTCCTGCCCCGACCAATTCAGGTACTCAATTGTTGGTGGAGGCATCTTCTCAGCCATAAAGACTTGCCGCGAAATTACTTTTTGAGCTCTATTGGATGGCCTGCCCTTCTGAATCATCGAGACCTCCCCATTGGTGTTGATATAGGGACCATTCATTGGAGCTACCGCTATTTGCAACTGATGTCGATTTTCGTCCGTGATTGCGGGAGGAGGTGGAAGATGAATCTCACTCCTTGGCCCCTGGGGATTTCTATTTGCTGCCTGTGTATTGACATGCCCTGCGTACTTGTTCAGTACTTGGAAAGTTCGACAGTCCTTCTGCAGATGTCCCAACTGTCTCTTCCCGTTGTTGTCGAGGTAGAAGTGCATTTGGCATGGTCCGTTCAACATATCTTCGGCAGATATATACAGCCTCTGGAACCTTGGACCATTATTTTGCCTATTGGGACGAGGACCGTCCTGTAATCGCTGCGGTGCTCACCGCTCTTTTGAGAATCATCTCGACTGTTTCCTCCTATATTTCCTCGGAAGCCGGCCGATATTTGGCCGGGACCGTCATAATCTGTGAACTGTCGAGAAAAACGTCGTCTATTTTGAATATTTCGGTTACGGTCATCCTCAGGCGACCTATGCCGCTTGTTGTGAACAACATCTTCTCCATCTGCCCAGCGATTCGCTATCTCCATGAGTGCCGATATTATTTTTGGATTAGTCCTTCCCAAGTCCTCGACTAAATCCTTCCTCCTGATCCCAGCGACAAATGCATCTATCGCTCTTTCATCAAATATATTCTCTGCCGAGTTTTTGATAATGTTCCACCGCTGGATGTATGTCCTCATCGACTCGTCATATTTCTGTCGACAAGCTCTTAGTTGCTCTATTGACGCAGGTTTCTTGCATGTGGATAAAAATTTCTTTACGAACATGTCCTCGAAGGTTTCCCAACTGTCGATAGATCCAGGCGGTAACTTTTTTATCCACGATCGCGTTGCTCCGCTCAAGTGTACCTGGATGCTCTGCATGGCAGTTGCTTTGGTTCCACCCGTAAGCTTTACTGTCTCCAGGTAATCCACCAACCAATCCTCAGGATCTTGCAATCCGTCGAACTTCTTGTAGTTGTCGGGTAATTTAAACCCAGACGGGACCCGTGTTTTACGAACTCGTCGAGTAAAACAGGGGAGGCCGCACATATCCTCCTCATCGACCTCTGGTGAGTGCCGACGTTCTCTCCTTTCTTGTCGCGCCCTGTCGACCCGCGCCTGTGTGGCTGTATCTCTTGCCGACGTTCTCGGAGGGTCCTGAACCACTACTGTGGGTCGTGGACTATTTTGCCTTGCCACGCCTTCGGGAGGTGTGCTTGTACTTGCGAACGCTGTCCCCATAACTCCGACTCCTACCATAGCCATGTTATAGAGCGCTTCCCTTGGATCTCCAGGTGGTGGCCTTGATGCCAGTATGTAAGCCTGAGTCGCCATGTACCCGGCTTCCGGTGTTTTTGGGATGATGTTTCCTCTTGTGTCTATCGACATAAAGGACATGTCGAGGTTTTGGACCAGATGCTCCCTCTCGCCTTCAGGTATGTTGTGCAGCTGAGATCTTGCCCTGTTGCGAGCTTCTCTGTGGCTATTTCCCGAAGTTCCTGATTGTCGACTCAGCTCAGCTCTACGCCTGCTTGACGCGGAAGCTGCTGCCTTTCTTTGCTCCAGTTTCACCTTTTGTTTCTCCAATTCTCGACTTGCACGCGCGAGCCTATATTGGTACGCTTGCAACTCTTCCACCGTCGCGGCAGTAGTCAACGGGTTGGTGCCGTTTAGGGCTGTTGTCGCTCTATCCCAAGCTGCTTGTGGTAGCTGCAACTTCTGGCGTGGTGTAGTCCCGACATATTTGGTCCCTAAACCTCGCGTAAGATCAGCGGGATCGACGTATGGATTTCCCAAATCATCGAAAGCCTCTGATGTTTCGTTCTCCGGATGGCTGGATTCGCCAATCACGTATACTTGATGATATGTTGGCCCTGAGTTGTTCTTTTCTCTGTCGGTGACACCGTCGTAACGATCGGCGAAGACCTCCCGAATAAGGGTAGGTTTGTCGATGAAGCTATCGACACTATCTGAGTCACTGCTTATATTGGAGTCCGCAGACGACCCGAAGGACATGTTGCTGAAGATCTTGGCGAGTTTTCCGCTTGACGCGGGCTTGGTGAAGATTGACGGCGAGATCTCCTCTTCGCCTGACTCGAAGGATGATGCCGATCCCGAGAAATCAGAATCGACCGCGAACGATCCCGAAGAATTCGGCATCGCGAGACGGTGAGATCCATCCTTCCCGACGCGGAAGTGGAAACTTCCGAACGTCATCTCTATGGGCTCCTCCAGATACGCATATGCATCCACACGGGAGGGCGGGTGAGCAATAAAATCGACTAGATCAGTTTCGATCCGTTTACCTCCATCCATCGCGTTGCTTGCCACCGAAGATATCGACGATGTTGAACGTGCCATCGAGATCAGCTCCTTGTCGCCTCTAATTCCCACAGACGGCGCCAATTGACAAGGTATCAACTTGTCAATGCCTACAGATTGTAGACTAGGGTTTTAGCGGAAGTAGAGGGCAAGTAGATCTCGAGGGTTTCAGCCGGAAAAGGTACTCGACTGCTGGGAAAACTAGGGTTATGTTGACAATGAATCGATCCTCTCTTTGTCCCTCGACTCCCCCTTATGTAGGAGGCGGAGTCGAGGGCTTCGTGATGTACAAGTTACAAAGTCCGGGAGACTCTTTGAGTTCGACCCGTAGTAGTTACAAATCATTATTTCTAATACAACTCTATGTTCCCAAACTGCTCCACAACTGGGCTTCCGGGCTTCATAAACTTCGGGTCGTGGGCCTTCAATCAAACCCCGGGTACCTTCTTCGGCAAGCCCATTGGGGATGCCTATGTCACCCAGCGCGAGTCCACCATCTTGAGATCCTCCGCGTAAGACAGCGCCCGTTAAGCGGAACGGTACGCCGCCTAGGAAGAGACCTAGAATGGAGAAACCACTGCCGCCTATTGAGAAGTTACCTTGGGAAAAAACTATCGAGGAAAACATGGAAACCTGTAAGTCCCAGTTGGAAGCCCATTTTGCTAAGAAAGTGTCATAGATACCTTTTGAGAAGACTCTAGATCCGGTGAAAGTTGTGCGTACCGTTGAGAATCTATATGACCCTGTACCATCGCCGCCATCTGACTATAGGCGTTCTATTGAAAGGTCGTATGACGATATGGTGGAGGCGAAAAAACCCGGTCAATCGGTGGTCTCGGAGAAAAAAAGGAAACAAGTGCACCAGCTCGTAGAAGAACCCGTTCAATCGGCCCCCCCTCTCAAGGTGTTTGACGAGAAGGCCGTTGAAAGTTCTCGACAAAACACAACCGATTACCCCATTGCTGAAGTAGCATATAAATTTGTTCAAGGGAACGATTTGGTCGAGAATATCAGGTCGTTACCAACAAGTATGCGTAATTTGCATCTGTGGTACATTAATGCCACAAAGAGAGGGATCGAGACTATGATGGTGCGAGTTAAGGATGAGCACTACTTCCAAGAATACTCTGTGAGCGTTGACTTCTGCGAACGTTTTCAGTTATACAATCTCCGGGCCCTCGACAAATCTATCATCAGTTGCTATTGTCTGTAAGTGATTTATTAATGCAATTTGAGAAGTCTTTAGCTCAGCTCGTTCATTGTCTGCAAATTATATTCAATTTAATCTTTTGTGCGCTATATTATGCAGATCGAAGAAGCTCGAATGCAAAAGGGATGAAATCACGGACATTGGGTTCATTGACCCAGATACAATGCATGAAAGAACCATAGAAAATCCCATCTATAACAAGGATACACCGGAGACTTTGCTAAGGTTTTTGAAGCGACAACGTGACAAAAAGATAATACTTTGGCCTTACAACTTCAAGTGAGTGTTACTGTCTTATAACACATTCTATTTTGCTCACCATATGTTAAAATTTTAAGTGATGACTTATATATATGACACTGCATATTTAAACGTGCGCAGGTTCCACTTTATTCTTATCGTCATTAAAATATACGATGGAGAAGTTGAAGTCTTTGACTCACTAACCAAAGAGCCTATACTATACAAGTCGGCTTTTGATATGCTCAAAAAGTAATTTTAATTCTTATCGGTTTTTTCGTTAATTTCCTGATATGAATAAATTGACAACTCTTTTATGCATTTTCTTTTGTCGGGCAGCGTATGGCAAACGTTCATCCAGGAAGATCAGTCCCATGAATGGAAACCGAAGCTAATATGGCGTGCGAACAAAGTAAGTAGTACTACCTAGGTCCACACACCTTTATCATACTTGATTATTGTTTGATTGAATTATATTCTTGTACAGAAATGCGCGAAACAACCAGAGGGGACTAATCTATGTGGATACTACGTTTGCGAGTACATCCACAAGATTGTCAGCGAGAGAACGAATAATCAAAGAAATAGAGAGGTACGAAAACAATATTCACAAATTTATTTTCTTACCATAACTTGTGCTGAGTTTCAGTCATAATTGTTTGATTGTGATTTGATATATATATATACACACACATATAGCTCATGTATTCATTTGTATCTTATTCTTTTACAGTTGACATAGGCATCCCCAATGGGCCTGCCGAAGATGGTACCCGGGGTTTACTGAAGGCCCACGACTCGATGAATATGAAGATTCGGAAGCCCAAGTTAGTATTAAGGAAAGCTAGAGTTGTATTATGAAAAATATACTTGTAATCTTACGGGATGAGTTAGAAACTTTCCCGGACTCTGTAAAATGTATATTGTGAATCCCTCGGCTCCACCTCCTATATAAGAGGGAGTCGAGGGACAAAGAGAGGACCGATTCATTGTCTCACGCAACCCTAGTTTTCACATCGCCGAGTACTTTTCGGCTGAAACCTTCGAGATCTACTTGCCCTCTACTTCCGCTAAAACCCTAGTCTATAATCCGTAGGCATTGATAAGTTAATCCCTTGTCAATTGGCGCCGTCTGTGGGAATTGGAGGTGTCAAGGATCTGATCTCGATGGCACGTTCAAGATCGTTGACTTCGTCAACTGCAAGCAACGCGATGGACAGAGGTAAACAGATCGAAACTGGTCTAATTGATTTTGTTCCTCACCCGCTCTCCCGTTTGGATGCATATGCGTATCTGGAGGAGCCCATGAAGATGACGTTCGGAAAGTTCCACTTCCGCGTCGAGAAAGAAGGAGCGTATCGTCTCGAAATTCCGATCTCGTCGGGATTATCAGCGGTCGATCCCGATTTTTTGAGTTCTGCATCGTCCATCGAGTCAGGCGACGAGGAAACTTCATCGCCACGCTTCATCAGTACTGTGGCAAGCGAAAAACTCGCCAAGATCTTCAGCGACATGTCTTTCGAGTCATCTGCGGACTCCGATATAAGCGATGACCCGAGCAACATAGACAGCTTCAACTTCATCGACAGATCCAATGTTGTGGGGAAGGTCTTCACCACTCTCTATGATGGTGTCACCAAACCTGACAAAGTTCAAAATCCAAAATATCATCAGATCTATGCCATTGGAGAAACAAGTCGCCCACAGGAGGAGACGTCAGAGAACTTCGACGATGCGGGAAATCCGTATGTCGACCCTGCAGACCTCACTCGAGGTTTAGGAAAAAAATATGTTGGGCCTGGAGTGCGGCAGATGATACAATTTCCGCAGGCAGTATGAGATAGAGTTGCGAGAGCCATTGATGGCACAGAACCAATGACTGTAACGGCGACACCTGAGGAGTTACAAGCATATCAATATAGACTTGCACGTATCAGGCGGGAGCTCGAGAAACAAAAAAACGAGTTGGATAGGAGGCAGGAAGCGGCTTCCGCGTCAAGCAGGCGAAGGGCGAAGTTGAGTCGACAATCTGGCACTTCGGGAGATAGTCACAGAGCAGCTCGAAATAGGGCAAGATCGCGGCTGCAGAATATACCTGAGGCAGATAGGGAGAATTTGGTTCAAAACCTCGACATGTCATTTATGTCGATAGACACGAGGGGGAACATTATCCCTAAGACACCAGAAGCTGGGTACATGGCGATGCAGGCTTTCATCCTCGCATCCAAGCCACCTCCCGGAGATCCAAGAGAGGCATTGTACAATATGGCCATGGCAGGAGTTGGTGCCATGGGAACGACGTTTATAAATTCGCCTCCCGAAGGATCAGCAAGGCAAAATAGTCCACGACCTACTGCAGCAGCACCAGTTCCCGAGAGAACAAGTGGGGCAAGAGATACAGCAGCCCAAGCACGGGTAGACAGAGCACGACAAAATAGAAGGGAACATCGGCATTCCCCAGAGATAGATGACGAGGATATGTGTGGGCTACCGTGCTTTACAAGGAGGGTCCGGAAAACTCGGGTTCCTTCAGGGTTTAAGTTACCCGATAATTTCAAAAAATTCGATGGCCTGCAAGATCCCGAGGATTGGCTAGTCGATTACCTTGAGACGGTGAAGCTAATAGGTGGAACCAGAGCAACAGCCATGCAGAGTATTCAAGTACATCTGAGTGGAGCCGCAAGATCTTGGATAAAGAAGCTTCCTCCAGGTTCCATCGACAGCTGGGACAGTTTTGAGGATGTATTCGTCAAGAATTTACGATCCACCTGCAAAAAAACCCGCATCACAAGAAGAGTTGAGATCGTGTCGACAAAAGCATGATGAATCAATGAGAAAGTACATCCAGAGGTGGAACATCATTAAAAACTCGGCAGAGAACATATCTGACGAGAGAGCAATAGATGCGTTCGTAGCAGGAATTCGACGAGGAGATTTTGTCGAAGACTTGGGGAGAACTAACCCAAGGACAGTGTCAGCATTGATGGAGATAGCAAACAGGTGGGCAGATGGAGAAGATGCTGTCCACAATAAGCGACACAAGTCACCGGAGGAGGACCGTGGTCGAAACTTTCAAAACAGGCGACGATTCCCTCGGCAATTCTCGAGTTATGATGCTCCTGATCAAATATCGGCTGGTTTTCGGGGAAGCACTGGAGGAAACAATAGAGATGAATATCAAAGGAGTAACAAGCAGCGAGGCGACAATAGAGATGACTCTCGGAATAACAGACAAAATAGTGGACCAAGGTTTCAGAGACCTTTTGTATCCCCTGAGGATATGATGAACGGGCCATGTCAGATGCATTTCTATGTCGACAATAATGGGAAGAGGCAGTCAGGACATCTACAGAAGGACTGTCGAAATTTTCAAGCAATGTTGAGGTTTGCAGGGCAAGCCAATGCTCAAGCAACAAATAGAAACCCCCAGGGGCCCAGGAGTGAGATCCACCTGCCACCTCCTCCCGCAATTACGGACGAAAATAGACACCAGCTCAGAATAGCGGCAGCACCACACCCACCTCCATATGTCGACCCCAATTCCAACGGCGTGGTCTCGATGATTCAGAAAGCTAGGCCGTCTAACAGGGCTCAGAAAGTAATCTCGCGATAAGTGTTCATGGCAGAGAAGATACCTCCACCAACGACTGAGTACCTAAATTGGTCGGGACAGGAAATTGGCTTCATAATAGCGGATCACCCGCAGCAAGTTCCTCGACCAGGGCAGTCAGCACTTATCTTACCAGCAGTGATTGCAGGATTCGACGTATCTCGAGTATTCATAGATGGAGGCAGCAGTCTAAACCTTATGTACGCAGATACACTAAGGAAGATGAACATATCCCTAGCAAATCTGAAACCAACTGATACACGTTTTCATGGTATCACGCCAGAGAAGCCAAGTTATCCGTTGGGGAAGATCAGTCTCGACGTTCAGTTTGGGATCCGAGAAAACTACAGGATAGAAAGGCTGGAGTTTGAAGTCGTGGATTTCCCGTCGCAGTATCACGCCCTGTTGGGACGACCAGCATATGCCAGGTTTATGGCGGTACCACACTACACGTACCTGTTGTGGAGGCTACCTGGACATAATGGACCAATTACAGTCAAAGGAAGTTTCGCGTTAGCTGATAAATGCGACAAGGATTTTCATCGACTGTCAGAAACTTTCGGGATGCAAGCAGAATACATGGCGTCAAGGCTCACAACTGATTATGATGTGTTGCCATATGTAGGAAGGCCTCTCAGGGAGCCAACCTTTAATACCACGAAAGATTCCAAGGAGGTGCAGGTTCACCCGACAGATCCAAAGAAAACGACGTCCATTGCAACAAACATGGACCTCGCATAGGAAAGCGTGCTCGTCGAGTTCCTCCGTGAGCACTGGAAAATCTTCGCATGGTGTCCAGCTGACATGCCAGGAGTACCCAGGGAACTTGCCGAGCACCACTTAAACTTGGATCCAATAGCGAGACCAATTAAACAACCTTTGCGGCGTTTTTCGGAACCAAACCGTAAAGCTATGTTGTCAGAGATTGATCGACTCAGAGAAGCTGGTTTTATCAAAGAACTACATACAAAGGCCACGTGGGTAGCTAACCCAGTGCTGGTCCCGAAGAAAAACACGAAAGTCCTTCGCATGTGTGTCGACTTTACGTGTCTCAATAAACATTGTCCAAAGGATCACTTTCCCCTCCCAAGGATCGATCAAATCATCGACTCCACGGCAGGATGTGAACGTCTTTCCTTCCTGGACGCATATTCTGGTTATAACCAGATTAGATTAAAAGAAGAAGATGAGGTCAAGACAGCGTTCATTACACCTTATGGCGTGTTTTGCTACAAAACAATGCCTTTTGGTCTGAAAAACGCGGGAGCAACATATCAGCGGATGATGCAAAAGTGCTTGGCAACACAGATTGGAAAAAACATACAGGTATACATTGACGACATCGTTATAACATCAAAAAAGGGGTCAACATTGATCGAGGATTTAAAAGAAACCTTCGACAATCTTGATAAGTTTTGCCTCAAGTTAAACCCGACGAAGTGTTCTTTCGGCGTCCCCGCGGGAGAACTCCTCCGGTTCCTAGTCTCAGCAAGAGGGATTGAAGCCAATCCAGAGAAAATTCAAGCTATCGTAACAATGAGGAAGCCAACAAAGTTAAAAGAAGTACAACAGCTGACTGGGGCGAGTCGCAGCTTTAAGCAGATTCGTCGCCAGACTAGGAGAAAAGGCGTTACCGTTCTATGCTCTAATCAAGCAAGGAGAGAAATTCCAGTGGAACGAAGAGGCCGACAGAGCTTTTGAGGATCTCAAACGCACAATTTCGACACCACCAATCTTGGTGGCGCCCAAGGAGAAGGAACCCCTCTTATTATACATTGCAGCCACGCCTCAGGTGGTCAGCACAGTACTTGTAGTAGAAAGAGAGGAAGAAGGAAAACTCCATGGAGTACAGAGGCCAGTATACTTCATCAGTGAAGTTTTATCTCCCTCAAAACAGCGGTATCCGCAGTAGCAAAAGCTAGCATATGGAGTGTTTACAACCGCAAGAAAATTGCGGCACTATTTTTCGGCACACCCGATAATAGTGGTCAATGAGGCGCCTTTATCCAATATACTAAACAATCCAGAAGCCACGGGTCGTGTCTCCCTTTGGGGAATAGAGCTTTCCCCTCAGGACATCACGTACGAAAAAAGAAAAGCAATAAAGTCGCAAATTCTACCAGACTTCATCGCAGAGTGGATGGAGTTACAAAATACGGAACCCCCGGATTTATCGAGAACCTGGACTATGAATTTCGACGGGTCCAAGAGATTAGAGGGAGCTGGAGCAGGCGTGATACTAATATCACCTGAAGGCGACAAACTAAAGTATGTCTTACGAATGACGTTTCCAAACGCATCTAATAATGAGGCAGAATACGAAGCCCTCATACACGGGATGAAGATGGCAAAGGCTTGTGGTGCAACTCGATTAAAAATTTTTGGCGACTCACAGTTGGTGGCTCAGCAAGTCATGAATCAATGTGATGCAGTCAACGATAGCATGATAGCATACAAGGAAGTTTACAATGAGCTGGAGAAGCTATTTGATGGGTGCGAGGTAAATCACATCAGCAGGCTAAGCAATGATGAAGCTGTCGTTCTCGCAAATATTGGGTCGCAGTGTCTCGCGATTCCACCAGGCGTATTCTGGGAAGAGATAGCTGAGAGATCTACAAAGTCGAAGAAACCAAAAGAAGAAGGAGAAGGATGAGAAATCCTCGGGGGCTATAAAAGCGGCACTGGAAGAAGAGGAGGAACAGGACCTGGTAATGATGGTACAAATTCCATGGATGCAAGCATACATATCATACATCCTAAGGAAACAAATACCCGATGACCCAGTTGAAGCAAGGCGAGTTATTAGGCGGTCCAAGGCCTTTACTATGGTCAAAGGGGAGTTATACAAGCGAAGTATTTCGGGAGTGTTACAAAGGTGCGTTACACCCGAAGAAGGAAGGATAATTTTGAAGGATGTACACGAAGGAATATGCGGTCATCATGCAAGCAGTCGAGCTATAGCAGCCAAGGTTTTCAGAGCAGGATTTTATTGGTTGACAGCAATAGAGGACGCGAAAGAAATAGTTCGTACTTGTGACGCGTGTCAGAGATTTGCTGCAAAACCCCATTCTCCGGCAGCAGAGTTGATGCCAATACCGCCGTCTTGGCCCTTTGCTCAGTGGGGTCTCGATATGGTGGGAAAATTACACAAGGCTTCGCCAGGGGGATACGAGTATATGCTCGTCGCTGTCGACAAATTCACTAAGTGGATAGAAGCAAAGCCGATAAATTCACCAGACGGAGCGTCGGCAATCAAGTTCGTGAAAAGTATCGTTTTTCGGTTTGGAGTACCTCATAGCATCGTCACAGACAATGGTAGTAACTTCACATCAAAGGAATTCAAGGCATATTGTGCAGAGGTAGGTATCAAACTACACTTTGCATCAGTTGCGCACCCGCAAACCAATGGCCAAGTCGAAAAAGCCAATGGAATTATCTGCAATGGTATCAAGAAGCGTTTGCTAGCGCCATTGCAAAAAGCTCGACATACCTGGCCTGAAGAGTTGCCCAGTATGTTATGGAGTATTCGAACAACACCAAATACGGCGACACAGGAAACCCCGTTTTTTCTGGTCCATGGAGCTGAAGCAGTATTGCCGATAGAAATAGAGCATGATTCTCCAAGAGTTACAGAGTACGACGAAGAGGCCTCAAGAAAAGCATTGGAGGATGATATCGACGCACTAGATGAAGCTCGAGACGAAGTATTATCATGAGTCACTAAGTACCAGCAAGACCTGAAAAACTACCACAGTCGACGTTTGTGCCCGAGATCCTTTCAGGTCGGTGACTTAGTTCTTCGGCTCACTCAAAAAAGTCATGAAAAACTCGAGTCGCCATGGCTTGGCCCTTACATCATCACAGAAGTAATCGAAGGAGGAGCATACATGATAAAGGACAAGAAGACAGGGGTTGCAGAGCCAAATCCTTGGAACGTGGCGCAACTCAGGCGGTTCTACGCTTAGAGTCGAAATATAGTCCTCCTTTGTAAAAATACAATGTACTGAAACACCCGCGAGTTTTCAGACACACTCTTTTCCTTTTCAGGGCACCGAGTGGGTGACATGGGCATACCCTTCGGGTACCCATTATTAGTATACCCGGCTCGGCCCAAGATGGAGAAGGCGCAATATGGAGAAGGCCCAACAAGGCAACCCGAAGATGTAATCGACTAGGACTCTTGTAAAACCTTAGGCTGGTTGCATATATAAAGCTAGCCAGGGCACCCGAAATAAAGAGGACAACAGATAGATAGACAGAATATAGACAACATAGCTCCACCTATGGCGACACCCTGTAAACACATCTATGATCATATACTGGATTGCTAGCAGCACGTAGGGATCCTCCACCGAGGGGACCCGAAGCTGGGTACGTCGTGTGCCTAATCTCGTCCCCGGAATCTCCATCGTCGCTCTCCCGAAACCCTAGTCTACAATACGTAGGCATTGCCGAGGTATTCCCTCGTCAATTGGCGCCGTCCGTGGGGAATAGCGACGACTGGATTTTGTCATCCGGGCGAGATCCATCGTCATCAACAAACAGATCGCATCATCGCCTTGTCTTCTTCACCACACTCAAAATCATCATCGACATCGGCAGCTGGATTGTATCAGAGAGACTGGCCTCAACAGATTCTACTACAAGCTTATCGTGCGGCAGATCGATCGAGAATTCATTCAAGCCGCTGGAAAGCAGCAGCTCAACGTGACCCGCCTCGTGTCTATCGGGTCGCCATCAACAGCGATTTATTCGGGCTGCTCGGTTCTACATCGAGTCTTTCTCCTGCAACATCATGTGCGCATTGATCTTCCTGACAGGTGCTGGTTACATGTATAACCAATCAATCTAGTATTACTCCACGGAAAGCAAGGGAAAAAAGAAGGAAAGAATCAAAAGCAACGATTAGATCTTGGGTCAAACTCCAAGGCACACACGATGGCTTGAAACACGTATAGTATGTACCAGAAATCACATGGGTTTCCACCCACGTGAGGATCAAGTCAAGGACCAGCACTTCGTTTTCAGATACCTGCTAGCGCACGCCTATGGCTACCTCGCCATCCGACATAAGAACATCAGGTGCTATATTTTCAATTAATTACTACTTGTAAAATTTATTTGGTCAAATATTTTCGGCTCGTGCTATTACTTGCGTGCAGAATTTTTTCGCTTTAATACAACTACGGATCAGAATAAGCTCCGACTACTCCACTGCCATGCAATCACTATGCTCGGGGGCTCACCCGTTGCGGATCCACTTCATCGACTGCGTTCCACCGGGTCAATAACTTTCGGCTAAAAGGCGACATGTCTCTGTTTCATCGGTTGCGTCCTCTTCATCGACTATATCAGCCACATCTACTACTTCCGGCTAGGCGCCGCGTAACTACATATTGCGTCCGAGGCACGACCTGTTTCCTCGACAACTTCGCCGCACCCGATTAAAAAGCTAAGCATTCTTCTTTCAAGAGTCAATTATTATTTACTTTCACCATACCCGAATACTCGGGGGATGTACCATTACATCATTAGAGCAAATTCACCCAACACTGGGGCTGTGTTATTATTTCATTACCACAAATATACTCGGTTACTTGGTGAATTTATTTTCTTCGGCTCTGGATATATCTTTTCCGACTCAGTGAAATTATTTTCTTCGGCTCCGTGGATTTATTTTTGGCTTAGTGAAATTACCTTCTTCGGATCAGTGGAGTCATCTTCTTCGGCTTATTGGATTCTTTTTCATCGGATTCATCTTATAAGATTTATCTATATGAATATTACTGGCTTATTCTTATACAACATTACCCGAGGCGTTTCGGGTCACTGGATTTATCATCGAGGATTATTACTGGATTTATTTTCTTCGGCGGATTCATCTTCTATATTACTGGATTCTTCGGTTCAATGGATTAATCTTCTATAATTATTACTGGAACTATTTTCTTCGGATCAATGGATTCATCTTCTATAATGTCAACGGATTCATCTTTTATGGTTATTACTGGATTCTTCGGGTCAATGGATTCATCCTCTATGATATCGGCGGATTCATCTTCCATATATAATAGTGTAATCTTTAATATGGATTCATCTCAAGTACTTCATCTCGGACTTCATCTTCAGTATTTCGTCCTTAATGGCCTTCTTTCGGTGACACGGATAATACTCGGGGGCTCGACAACGACTTCACCCCGGGTAACAACGGTGACATGGCGTCTAAGCAACAATCATGACATCACCCCAGCAACGCTCGGGGGCTCGGCTATTTCTTCATCAACAATTTGGCGACATCTATTTTTTGCTATTTGGTGGTTCCTACTTCGGCTCGACTTCTTGGTTTCATTCGAAGACTTCATCGACTTAGCTACACGGCATATCTCCGTTAACTCCGTCGTATCTAATAAGCTAAGTGTTTCTTTTTAATAAAGTTGATTATCATTTACTTTTGCCGCACACGACACTCGGGGGCTGTGCGGCATAAATTTACTTTGCATATCATCGAAACCGAGCATCTGACACCGCATGCGAAAAAGAGAGTCAAGGAAAAGATAGAAAAAGTTTGTTTATTTTTGCAGGAAAATGCAAATTTCAAAGTATATAAAAGAGTACCCGACAAAGTCTTCTTCAGGGAGGAACCCGACGAAATCAAAAGAGTACCCGACGAAATCTTCTTCAAGGATGAACCCGACGAATAATTATCTCCAAGGAGATCCCGAAAATTATCTCCAAGGAGATCCCGAAAAATTATCTCCAAGGAGGTCCCGAAAAATTATCCTCAATAAGGACCCGAAAAATTATCTTCAAAGAGGTCCGAAGAATTATCTTCAAGGAGGTGCCGAAAAATTATCTTCAAGGAGGTGCCGAAGAATTTTCCTGAAGGGGGAACCCGAAGAATTGTCCTCAAATAGGACCCGAAGAAATTTTCCTGAAGGAGGACCCGAAGAATTGTCCTCAGGGAGAACCCGAAGAATTGTCCTCAGGGAGGACCCGAAGAATTAGGGAGGACCCGAAGAAATTTTCCTGAAAGAGGAACTCGACGAAATTATCATCAAGGAGGAACCAAAAAAAAAAAAAAAAAAAAAAAAAAAAAAAAAAAAAAGGGACGGACAAATCTTCGGGTCTATTGACTCGTCATTTGTTCCGAGCAAGAGTATCGGCGATGTACCCGACAATATAGAAGAATCCAATATATGCGGCTGTCTCATCACGCCCGAGAAAAATATAGAAGAACCCGCAAAATGGGTCATTGCATCAGCCGAACAAGGCACTCGACAATATATTCTCAGAACGCCAAAGTTGCGATCAATTTCTGAATGCCGCAAATTTGCGAAGGTAAGACCCCAGAATCCGTTCTGCTGGGCGTGGCATCGCCGAAGACTGCGCTCTGCTACTTTTATCCGTATCAACAGATATGAAGAAAAATCCTAACGGACGCGTTAGGTACCCGATAAATATGACTGGGACTCGACAGAATGGTAAGACCTTAAGCGGCACCTGTCGAGTTAACACCAGTATCCCGAGATCATGTCCAGGGACGTGATCTTGAAGTAGGTTTTTGCGGATTGCCACAAGAGCAGTTAACTAGTACCTGATCCGTCAGATGAACTAGCCCCAATTACCATTATCCCTGTACAATATAGATATGGATGTCAAATAAAAATAGCAACGGCCTGGAGTTGATAAAAAGAGGGGCTGCGTCAAGTTCTTTGTCGAGTAGTACAACTCGAGCCTATGCCTAGGTGCAAGCACCTGCCCATAGGCTCGGGGGCTACTCTTATCGAGAGAATTGTTCACTCTCCCGATAAGATACAAGAAAGAGGAAAAATTGTGGTGTCGACTAAAAGCAAGTTGAGCCTACACCCAAGTGCAAACACTTGGTTGTAGCCTCGGGGGCTACTCCCATCGGGAGCGCTGGTCGCGCACCCGATAAATGTGAAAAGCTCAAGAAAGAATGACAATATAGCGGCATAAAGCGTTGAGCCTACAACCAAGCACAAGTCCTTGGCTGTAGCCTCGGGGGCTACTCCCATCGGGAGCGCTGGTCGCGCGCCCGATAGAAAAATAAATTTGATAGCATCTACGACAATCAAGGTTTGTAGACTCAACTCGATTCTACGACTCGAGTGGAGCCTACTCCCATCGGGAGCACATGGATTTCATCAAGTCTTCCAGAAATATAGTTAAATTCTTCATCGAGTAGTACAACTTGAGTCTATGCTCAAGTGCAAGCACTTGCCCATAGACTCGGGGGCTACTCCTATCGGGAGCGCTGGTCGCGCACTCGATAATTTCGAGAAACGTCGACATCATCTATGTTGCACAAGATCTACGACATGGACCTCGCATTGTATTTCTTCGACTTCGGAGATGGTTATGCTTGGAGTTTCTACGCAAGTCTTCGACTTCCCTATAAACTCGGGGGCTACTGACATGGGCATACCCTTCGGGTACCCATTATTAGTATACCCGGCTCGGCCCAAGATGGAGAAGGCGCAATATGGAGAAGGCCCAACAAGGCAACCCGAAGATGTAATCGACTAGGACTCTTGTAAAACCTTAGGCTGGTTGCATATATAAAGCTAGCCAGGGCACCCGAAATAAAGAGGACAACAGATAGATAGACAGAATATAGACAACATAGCTCCACCTATGGCGACACCCTGTAAACACATCTATGATCATATACTGGATTGCTAGCAGCACGTAGGGATCCTCCACCGAGGGGACCCGAAGCTGGGTACGTCGTGTGCCTAATCTCGTCCCCGGAATCTCCATCGTCGCTCTCCCGAAACCCTAGTCTACAATACGTAGGCATTGCCGAGGTATTCCCTCGTCAGTGGGGCTGGAAAGGTTTTTAATGAGGCGGGCTCGCGGTGCGGCGCAGGCAAAAGTATGAACGGAGGAAGAAGATGACTTTATATAGAAAATCAGGTGAAGCGACGCACCGTTGGATGGAGTAATTTTGCGGTGGATGCTGTACCCTTGGCTAAGGGGTAAAAAAGTATTTTGACTATGAGAGAACGTAACAGGCGCTACAGTAAGTGCGCCAGGAAAAGCGGAGGACGTGTGTCCCCCACTTGCACGACGTGTCAAATTGATGAGGGTTCTGGGCCCGCAAGACAGAGAGAGAGCAGTACTCGCGTCTTCCCGATACAGTGGTCGTGGCTATCGTCAGCAGTGATGTCACCTTGTCTAAAAAGAAAATTTCGGCTGTGAAGACTAAAAGAAATTGGCAGCAGGGAAAAATTATCAATTATTTCGAGAGCATTTGATCAAATACAAGTTTTTGCCCAAATCCCCGGGGGCTACTTTAGAAAAACGAAAAAGCTCAAGTATGACAAAATAGAAATGGCGAGAGCCTATGATCAAACGCAGGCATTTGTTCATAGCCTCGGGGGCTACTCCCATCGGGAGCGCTGGTCGCGCACCCGATAGACATAAAAAGCTCGAGAGATATTGACAATATAGCGGCATAAGATGTTGAGCCTACAACCAAGCACTAGTCCTTGGCTGTAGCCTCGGGGGCTACTCCCATCGGGAATGCTGTTCGCGTGCCCGATGAAATTATAAAAAATATATAGAGAAAGAAGAAGTGAGCATATTTCGAGTTATACAAATAACTCGAAACATACTCCCATCGGGAGGACAATATAAGTCATCCGTTGACTCAATAAAATATGCTATTCCAGCAGCCGAAAAAGCACTCGACAATATATTCTCAGAGCGCCAAAGTTGCGAATAATCTCTGAATGCCGCAAAACTCTGCGAAGGTAAGACCCCAGATCCGTTCTGAGCGGCGTGGCACCGTCTCTGACGTCGGTTTGCTACTTTTTTCCGTATCAACAGATACGAAGAAAAATCCTAACGGACGCGTTAGGTACCCGATAAAATATGTCTGGGACTCGACAGAATGGTAAGACCTTAAGCGGCACCTGTCGAAGTTTACACCAGTATCCCGAGATCATGTCCAGGGACGTGATCTTGAAGTAGGTTTTTGCGGATTGCCACTAGAGCAGTTAACTAGTACCTGATCCGTCAGATGAACTAGCCCCAACTACCATTATCCCTGTACAATATATAATTGCGTATCCAAAGATATGTGATAAATTTGACAGTTATTGAATGACTATAAAGTTGGAGATTTTTCCTGATTCTTCGATTCAAGCAAAATCTCGGGGGCTACTGACATAGGCATCCCCAATGGGCCTGCCGAAGATGGTACCCGGGGTTTACTGAAGGCCCACGACTCGATGAATATGAAGATTCGGAAGCCCAAGTTAGTATTAAGGAAAGCTAGAGTTGTATTATGAAAAATATACTTGTAATCTTACGGGATGAGTTAGAAACTTTCCCGGACTCTGTAAACTGTATATTGTGAATCCCTCGGCTCCACCTCCTATATAAGGGGGAGTCGAGGGACAAAGAGAGGACCGATTCATTGTCTCACGCAACCCTAGTTTTCACATCGCCGAGTACTTTTCGGCTGAAACCTTCGAGATCTACTTGCCCTCTACTTCCGCTAAAACCCTAGTCTACAATCCGTAGGCATTGATAAGTTAATCCCTTGTCAATAGTTGGCAAGAAAGCGGGACAGGATCTCAATCGAGCACCGCTTCAAAGCAATTGGCGAGGAATTGGCAGGATTTTTCCTTCGGGACGTCATTCCTAGCTTCGCAGAGTACCACTATTAATGAAGATCTACATGTAATATATAGTTTGACTCGGAGTGTACCACTATGGTACATGTAATAGATAGTATGCCTTGAAGAGTACCACTATGCATGAAGATCGATCTTCATGCATGTACTACTTAATTTGCGATCTTATGCAATTACATGTGTTATATTATATGCACCAAGTTGATATGCATCACCTTGATCTTCATGTACTACATAAACCGAAACGCGTTTCTGGCGCATCGACGCGATATGAAACGGTCCGATGCCCCTAAACCCCTCCTAAAACCCTAAATCCTGAATTCTCTGCCGCGGCAGAGATTTATGCATTTTCTCTGCCGCGGCTGCCAACCTTTGGTACCGGTTCGTGTTACAAACCGGTACCAAAGGTCCCTAGCCCTGCGCTCTCCTGGGTGCCCAACTGGAGGCCCCTTTAATACCGGTTCGTAAGGAACCGGTACCAAAGGGGGGGGGGGCTTTTGTCCCGAATCTTTTGTACCGGTTGCTTAACCGGTACAAAAGCGCCTCTGGAACCGGTATAGATGGCCCTTTTTCTACTAGTGGACATAAAGAAAGCTATGGTATGGTGAGTCCACGCAAGGAATACACCGAGGATAGGAGGTTGGAGAAGGCCAAGGTGTCCACGGCCGAGGAGAGGAGGGCCACCGCCGAGGGGAGGAGGTTGGCATTGGAGGAGAAGAAGATTGCTATGGAGGAATATGCTCGAGTAACGGCACAAGAGAAAGAAATCTTCCTCATGGACACATCCAACCTCGATGAGAAGCAAAAGGAGTACTTCAACCTCTGCCATGATGAAGTGTTGGCACAGAAAAGAATGATGGCATCAACCTTTGCACCACCGATGAGCGGTTTCGGAGGCTTCAGTGGCATGGGAGGCATGGGAGGCTTTGGTGGTATGAGTAGCATGGGAGGCATGTGTGGCATGAGTGGCATGGGTGGCATGGGTGGCTTTGGTGCCATGGCAGCACCTTCGGGAGGCTTTGGAGGCTACGGCGGCGTGGGTGCACCACCGATGATGAGTACCTATGGAGGCATGGGAGCACCACCGGGTGGATTCATGGCCTCCGTGGTAGCTCCATATTGTGGTGATGCCTATGGAGATTCTACGGGTAATGTCAACTCCGGCCAAGTCTCCAATGGAGAAAAGAACAACAACCCGAGACCAAGCAATGACGGTGGCATTGACATGGAAAGTGTTGATGCTTGATGATCTTGGTTGATGATGTTGATGGTTGATATGTTTGTGTGAACTTTTGTGTTGAACTTGCTTGTGTGTTGAACTTGTTTTTGAGTTGGTGATGAATTTGATATATCTCATGATTATGGTCCATTTTACTAGTGTTTGTTTGATCTTCTCAATTGCATATTTGGGTATATTTTGTGTTTGCCGCGGCAGCGCGCGTTGTAAAATGCAGCGCCTGGTGGAGCGATGTTTTTTCCTCGCCATAAAATACAGCTTCCGGCGGAGCGCAAATTTTTAGCTCACGCTCTATACCTAAAAATGGCGATGTAAACGCAATATAGCGTGCGCTAAAATAGCGCATATGTTGGAGATGCTCGTACACGAGTGCCTTGACATGGCTATATTTTCTACATGGTGAAGTACCCATATAGACCCTTAATGTACAGTCTTTTCTAAAACAAAAAATACCCTGCCAAAGAAAAGCAAATGTTTATGTCTTCTTAAAAAAACTAGTAATAACGATGTCTTTCAAATTTCAATTGAGAAGAAGAAACTTAAGTCTATAGCAAGCATGTCCTTCAGCAAAAAAAAATAAACCCATCCAGCCTGGTTTATATATGGACTACAAACAAAATAACTTCCTACTCAGAAGTGAACTGGTCCATGCCCTTGAGGGCAAAGAATCTTGCAACAGCTCTATAATAGTCTGGCTAGAGAACCTTAAGAGTTAAGACGCCATGTCTCCTAAGGATGAACATTTTACTCATAGGTATTGTTACCCATGCGTACCATACATGTATGAACAGGTTATGTACATGCATGAGCATGCTGTGAAAAGTACGGATATAGGCTTATATTAGATTCTATAGTCATAACCTACCTGTTTTGTAGTGACATGTGGACCTATGTTATTGCCATCAGTCGTCAATTTCTCATGTGACTTATCTATTTTTGTTGCTGAGTTATGAGCATGAGATTATGATTTCTAAAAAAAATAATTTTCATATCCTCAATTACTTAGTGAGTTAAGATAATTGTTTTTTTGTTAACTATGCTATTGATGAATGTAAAATTGTAAATAAATCGTGTACTACTCGATCTAACTGTTGGGTGCCCAATGATAATGGGTATCCGTCGGGTATGGGTGCAGGTCAAGTCTCATACCCGTGGGTGAGGGTATGGGTAAAATTATGTACCCACTAACTATATGGTTATGGGTATGTTACTAGTTTATCCTATCCATAACCTACCCATTGTCATCCTACGGTGTTCCTTTTCCTTTTCTTTTCCTCTGGACACAAAACATAACATGCATGGACTAGTCTTTACTATTAAATTGGATTTGGTCGTTTGACACTCAACGTGTTTGATGGTCGTCATTGAAAACATCATGTCCGTCTAATCAATCTCACGGTCTCCGCTTCGTCCGATCTAATTAGGAAGCAATCTCACGCACGATATCAATCTGTCCGCACAAACATTAAAATACTTGCCAAAAAAGCTTTTAACGCTTCCCCAATCTCTCGCGTTATAAAAAGCCACTAGGAATCAGATGCCGATCATTTGCTTCCCATCGGACCGGTGTACTGCAGGATCGAAAGCAGCTAGGCCGTTCGATCTGCAACCAGGCCTGTGTGTCTATTAATTTCCGAGAATGAAGCACCGATTTGCATGCTTGCCTTAAAAATAGATCCCGTAATGCATGCCTCTGTTATTATCAGCAATCTTTTTTTAGCGTGAAGATCGATAGGAATCGGGTACCATCTATATAACGTGGAGTTTCCAAACTGCTCCCGATAACTACTTCTTCCTCATTCTTGATTTTCAGGAAAATAATTTAGTTCTTAAGAAAACTAATAACTTAAGAAAAATAAGGGTCATTTGCTTCCTTACAGAACAAATGGTGTTTCCAATTCCAACGCAACTTTTATTTGCTTCCGATTGGATCAAAATTTAGTTTCCAATGGTAATAATTTAAGATGATTTGATATGCTTTCTTATACAGAATAAATGGTGTTTCCAACGCTAGGTTTATGCTTCCGATCTATACTATTATATTGAAGTTGATCTTTGATGGTCGTCATTAAAAGCATCCGGTCCGTCTGATTTCTGTCTCGCATCTTCCCTCGATATCCAACCATCCATCTTCCCTCGATTTGATGTTTTTGTTTATAGTTTTAAGCATTTTGATTTATTCTGATACTTTGCAGGTGATCGTGAAGAAAATCAAACGCCGCAAAACTGACTCGCTCCCTGGTTCTGTAGCCCCTCCTTTCCTTTCTCACCCCAACTTGAATTAACATATAACCTTCGGTAAGAACTAAGAAAATCATGTCATTCAACTTCTACACTCCACGTTGCAATGCAAAAAATCTTCTCTCGATCTACCAGATCATTATTGGAAAAGAAGAGTTGGATAACTTTTGCGTGCTTGAATAATACACCTGCTCAGTCAGAACATAAAACAGTGTTTCTGCACATGCACGGTTCATCCATGTCCAAGATCATGTTGTTAATTGAAAACATAAATTACACATTTTATTTTACAGGAAGTTAGTGAATGCCAAGATATGAAGTGGGGAACATTCAAGGCTACACTTACGGATGCTCTAATTGATCATCTGCAACCTATCTAGGCATGATATTTTTAATATTTATGCGGTATGTTCATGTCCATCCTTCCTCGTTAGCCAAGTACGGTCCTGACAATTTTGTAGAGATGGAGCCGGAACATATTATGAACTCATATAGTTTAGAAGTTCACAGCAAACCTCCCGAGGCTCAATTATGTTTCAATTGCAGATCCTAGGAGTCTAGGTCAATTTCTTAATTGTCATCTACATTTTTTTTTGGATCTCCAGTGTTCACAGGATGATTGACTATGGTACCTATAGAATTAGCTCAGCTCGCTGCTATTCGGATGAGTACAATAAATCCTCCGAGGTAAGTAGAATTTTCTTCCATGTGAACGATGCAACATATGGTTTCAGGTCTGTGCAAATCTGACATGGAACTCTGGTTTATGGTTGAAGCATTCATAATGTTCATGTTGGTTCCACAATCCTGCACTTTTATTGGTGCATACAGGTTAGTAGTATGAACCACATGCAATTTTTTGGTCGCAGATTCAATGAGCGCCCTGCAGTTTTTATACCTTGGGCTGTGTAGGCTAATCGGAGAAGAAATGCATTGGTTGCATGTGAAGTGTGGCTAGAGGAGATGATTCAAGTGAGGAAGTACAAAGTTTAAACCATGCTATGAAACTTGGGGCATCATCTGCATGCTCTGATTTGTATGGTTTCGCAATCTCTGTTGAAACACTACTAGAAAAATGAATTTCTACTTCATCTTTTGTCAATCAATTTTTTATGTGACTGGGCATGTGAACTCAAGATGTGTATTATCTCATATGCTTTTTCAATTGTAAATTGCAGTCTTATGCAAGGCTTTTTAAGTTCGAGTGTAAGATTGATGGACACATGAATAAAACATGTGCAAGTTTGATCCATTTTTGTGGTCGGTTGTACCAAATCTGACCCTATGCGTGCTCTGACATGGACACCGGAGAACATTACCTCGGGTAATGAAATGCAATTTCTAATGCAAAGATAGCTAGAAGAGGGAGTAGAGAATCAATAGCCTGGACAATAGAGGTAATCACGGAATCCTTTTGGAGGAGGTTGGCTACTAAAAATAACTTGTTGTTTGTGATGCTTAGTTTGTTAAAACTAAACATGAATTCAGGCTATTGTAGTTTGTTTGGCCAAAGAGTATGTGCTCAGTTTTTTTTTAGAAATGGGGGAAAACCCCGGCCTCTGCATCCAAAGGATGCACACAGCCTTTTATTGCATCATCCAAAGAGAGTAAATAGTTGTGAATACAAAACGAACTGAAACGAACATAGGATCATGGGTCGGCTAAAGTTGCGACATGAATCAACCATCTAAAAAGTGAAAACAAAGACGATCTAGGCATCTTGTAATCTATTAATATGCCGCCAACCACCCTGGTTGAAAGATAGCCCAAACGACCGCCATCAAGCGAGTGCACCCAGAATCCATATGTGCCCGCTGGTCCTCGGGGAGTAGATGGGACCACATATTTATCCAGTAAGTAGTTCGATGAATAGCCTGCAAAAATTGAGAAGAACCCGCACCGTTAAAAACAATATCGTTTCGACAATTCCAAATTGCCCAAAGTAAAGCACAGACTCCTATACGAATCTGCTCTTTAACAATTTTGTCAATACCATTCAGCCACTTCCCAAACAAGTTTTTAATATTTGTTGGAGCAGGAATATTAAACGTGAAATAAATAACTCTCCACAGCAAGCTTGCAAAAGGACACCTAATGAAAAGATGTTCTATAGATTCTTTAGAGTCACAAAACACACATTTAGTACAGCCAGTCCACTTCCGCTTTGCCAAGTTGTCTTTAGTAAGTAAGACTTTCCGATTCAAAAACCACATGAAAATTCTGATTTTCAGTGGCACTTTTAATTTCCACAGGTATTTTTTCAAAAACCGAGTGTGTCCACTCATGAAATCAGTATAAAGAGATTTAACAGAAAACTTCCCAGAAGTTGTTAAATTCCAGCAAAAGCTATCCGGCTGATCATTAAGTTGTACCACCATCAAACGTTCTACTAGACTCAACCAATTTTCCCACGTTGAACCCCTTAAAATCCTATTGAAAGTAATATTCAGCGTTGGTTGATTAAGAACATCCGCGACCCTCACATTTCTATGAGCCACCTTGTTAAAAAGCGCCGGATATTGAACAGAAAGAGGAGAGTTGCCAAGCCATGAGTCCTCCCAAAACTGCGTAGTCAGTCCATTGCCAACACTAAAACTTCCCCGTTGAAAGAACTCATCTTTCACACTTAGAATACCCTTCTAGAAGGGTGAATCCGTGGGTTTAGCTTGAACTTGGGACAGGGTATGAGTCCTAAGATATTTGTTATGCAACAGCTCCTGCCACATACCTTGTTCATTAAGTAACTTGAAAAGCCATTTGCTTAACAAGCACTTATTTTTAATATCTAACACCTCAATCCCTAAGCCCCCTTGATCCTTCGGTCTACAGAGAATGTTCCATTTTGTCAATCTATATTTCCTTTTTAACTGATCGCTTTGCCAGAAGAAACGCGACCTATAGAAATCTAGTCTTTTTCGTACCCCTTTGGGTATTGGAAAAAAGGATAGTAGAAACATAGGTAAACTTGACATAACAGAATTAATTAAAACAAGACGATCTCCATAAGATAATATCTTTCCCAACCAACACCCTAATTTTTTCTCAAACCGATCCTCAACAGGTTTCCATTCTTTGTTTAGAAGTTTTCTATAGTGAATAGGAATTCCCAGATATTTAAATGGTAGTGAGCCAACCTCACACCCAAAGATTTGTCGATAGTCTTGCCGTATATCCTTAGCTTTACCAAAGCAAAATATCTCACTCTTATGAAAGTTGATTTTCAGACCCGACAGTTGCTCAAACAAGCATAGAATAAGCTTCATATTGACAGCTTTCTCTACATCATGCACCATAAAAAGAATCGTGTCATTGGCATATTGTAAGATTGATACCCCACCTTCTACAAGGTGGTCTATCAATCCCCCGACTTGTCCATTCTCTTTCGCCCTTGCAATGAGAATAGCCAACATGTCCGCAACAATATTAAAAAGCATGGGCGAGAGGGGATCGCCCTGTCGGAGACCTTTCAGAGTTTGAAAATAATGACCTATGTCATCATTCACTCTTATACCGACACTTCCCCCTTGAACAAACCTCGCCACCCAATCACACCACATAGGTGGAAAACCTTTCATACGCATAGCTTGCTGTAAAAATGCCCAATTCACCTTATCATAAGCCTTCTCAAAATCTATCTTAAAAATGATACCATCCATTTTTTTCCTATGAAGTTCATCGATGGTTTCGTGAAGCACAACAACTCCCTCTAAAATATTTCTTCCTGGAATAAACACAGATTGTGTTGGTCTAATTACCTTATACGCCAAAGCAGTCACTCTATTTGTACCAACCTTGGTAAAAATCTTGACACTAACATTCAACAAACAGATAGGCCTATATTTCTAGCATCTTCTACTAGTATGTGCTCGGTTAGAATTGGGACACCAATCAGAAACTATAATTGGACATTTTTAGCTTTTTTCGTTGTCTATTTACCATTAAAAAGAATTACTTTGGCTGATCAAAATGAAAGTTGGGTACATTCAGGATCATGATTTATACAGGTAAACCTGACCGTACTATGTCTAAATAGACCACATTTTTATTTGTATTTACTGGGCATTAGTGTATAGATACATTACATACTGAATGTGTTCGGTTTATATTGGAGGTAAATACATCAATTCTACATGGTTAGGTCGTATAAGTGGCCTGGAGAAGTTTATAAGAGAACTGAATTGTGTATAAAGTTACATTATATGAGGAATAGGAAAGTCAAAACATGTTCATATTTTTTTTAATGTTACTCTACACGATTGCATGATCTCACGTGTAGTTTTCTGAACAATGTCATCAGACAGTTTATGACACACCTGGGTCAGTTATGACACACCTGGGTGTGCCCAGATATTCCACAAAAACATATACCGAGGTGGTGAACAGTGGATGCCTTTAGGCATTTGAAACCCTATCTAGAACTGGTTCGCCTAGGTGGATTTGGATATTTTAACTGATCAAGGTAGCACCACTCAACAAGTTACTATGTTTTGGGATTTGCTAAGAAGGACACTGGTGCCAACTTGTCTACATCATCCTGCTCTATCAAGGTGGTTGATGATTCATGGCTGTTGATATTAGCATAAGCCTTGCATTAACTCAAGTATGAGATAAAATATAGTACTCTCTAATTCAAATTAGTTGACACAAATTCACTAAATCTAGACAGATCTTAGGTAATACTTTGCTTAAATCTATGTCAATTAAGTTGAATCAAAGGGAGTACTAGGAGCGCTGTAGGTATTGACAAGATGACATCGCCGACAATATGGTGGAGATGGAGGACTGTGATAGGAAAAGAACTCCAACTCGGATTTCAAAGCAAATTTCACTACATAGATATCTTTGTATAAACATGAATTTTAACATGCATCATGATGTTCAAAATTTATATATGTAGTGTGGATTTTTATTAGGATCCGTGGCAACGCACGGACATTCAACTAGTTGATACAAGTGCGTTAGTTGTCACCGGGAGGAAGCACACATAGTGATAGGACCTTGCCCATGACCAAGGGAATTCGATCAAGGAAATCGAACCAGATAACTAGAATCGCAGTAGATAACTAGATCAAGATATAAAAATGATAAAAGGACAAGAATCAAAGATAAATAAAGGAAAGTAGTCAAGAACGAAAGGGAAATTTGGATAAAGGAAATCAAGATTTTTCTTATTGCGCCACACATTTATCCACTCTCCCCGTCTATGTGGAGTACCCATAGGAACCGCAATATTGAAGTAATTCAAATTACAAACTAGCACTTTAAACAACACCTAAATATTTGAACTGAAGAAAAGACGATCTGAGCCGTAGGATCCAACGAAGCAGTTTTCAGCCAATCATGACCGTCCAGTTGACTAAATGAAAGGGTTGTCGATGTTGCGTTAGATCTTCAGTGTTATGACATACAATTACGTTATACCAATCACCGACAACAGGTTGCAGAGGTGAGGGAGAACCTCCATAGTAAACGACTATGTCTAGAAAGTCCATGCTTGGATTTGTGACACCATGCCAAAATCACGTGGTTTGCAGCGATGATGCTGTTAGAAGTAATCGAGATGTAAATCGAGAGAGGCAACAAAATGATTCAACTATCTTCTTCATTGATCAACAAGGGGTATTTATACAGGGGTTCCCGTCTGTTCGGGAAGTCGGTTACAAGAGGAGGCGTCTGTAGGAGATGCCTGTTAGATGAAAAGGTGTCTGTACAAGTAAAAGGCGTCCGTACGGACGGTGGTGGTTTGGGCACTAATTAACTACCTATGGCAGTTAGGATCTAATCCTAACACTCCCCCTTGCACAAAGCAACGTCTTGTATCCCTTGTATAACCTTGACAATATTCCATGTAGTCTTGATGATCTTTGAAGCTCATAATCTCTCCTCTAAAAACCCTGTGGGAAAAATATGAGGAGACTAGTGTGTATGATATGTTGCTAAAACTCCTTAAAAACCCAGTGGGAAAAATAAGGAGAAAATAGTGCAACATATAATAGTTGCATATGCTGTTAAAACTCCTTCGAAACCCAGTGGGAAAATAAGGAGAAAATAACACAGCATATAATTGGTATTGTCTCTTTGTTAACTCGATATGAGAAAAACCTTGTAAAAGGGAAAAACTCATAGAGTATAGAGAACAATATATGTCGTATATATTTTCCTAAAAACCCCGGCGGGGAAAACAGAAAATATAACATATCATCTTGTGTTGATATTACCTCATTAAAAACCTTGATGAGAACCTATGTAGTAAACTCATAAAGGAAAAAAGAGTGTAATATGGTGCTTTGAACATGATTGATTCAGGAAGATACTCCCCCTAATTTTTGCAAATTTGAAAGCCGTCGCATACCAATTCCATAAAATACTTCTGGAATGTTGAAGTTGGTAGAGACTTGGTGAACAAACCAACAACATTATTGTGTGATTTGAATTGCAAGATGTTTATTCCCCAACCCTTCTGAAGTTCATGGAGATAAAACAATCTAGAGGCAATATGCTTAGTGATATTGCTCTTGATGTATCATGTTTGTATTCATGCAACACAAGCAACATTATCTGTGTAGATAATGATTGATGGTTCAAGGGAACCAATACCACATGACTGATGTATGTGGTTTATCATTCCATAAAGCTACACGTGTGTACGAGGCCTTGTATTTTAGAATGATTGGTAGGTGTAGTCACCAGAGTCTATCTCGAAGACATCAATGGAGTGACAATTCTACCATGTTGATACACATTATGGGGATCATTCAAGTAGCCAACATCAGTGTATCCTGATGATATTGGAGTTCAGATTTCTCTGAAATTACAAGAACATGTCAAGTAATGTGTGGTTCCTTGGAGATATCGAAAGATATTCTTGATTCCCAACCAATTGCGTTGGTGGGTCCAATGGCACTGAGATATGGAACTTCAAGTTCCAACATCCCTTCTACATCATCCCGTGGTTTGAGTGGATCTTTCTCTACATCTAGAGATCGAATAACCTACATGGGAGATGGATATGACTTTTCCATTGTAAGTTTTTCCAATATTTATAATATAGGCAGCTTGGTGTACCATAATACTTGAGTGAAGTAGCTCGACTTGTAATATCAAGCACTGATTTGGACCAAATCCTTCATCTTAAATTCCGTCTTTTAGATGATCACGTGCTTCGTCATTGCAAGAGTAATCCTTGTGTATGACAAACACACATGGGTAATTATCATTGTAGGAGTAATCCTTGTGTATAACGAACTCACTACATCGGTTGTACCAAAATAGACCGACAACAATAAGCCATGTTGTGATTTATTAAATTTACACAATACATGTTGCATTTGCATTTCGTTTCGGATTGAGATTCCATCGGGAACCATACATGTCCAAATCTAGTGATCCACATGGATATGTAGTCACTACATCTACCAACTGCATAGATAGATGATTTTGTACTGCCAATGATATAGTGTATCGGAAATAGGATTTCACTCGCATCTGGAGATTAGGTCTCGGATCTCTGCGTAAATCCGACCTTATGCTACAAGCCTTGCTTTCTCACCACCTTGTTATCTCATTCCATTGCTGGAAGAGAACATATTGAAACGCATAGGGAATTCATTTGGAGGAGCGAGGCTAATTCTGCTTGGATTGCATCCTTTGATTGTTTCAGTCCAAGCAAGTGGTTTACACTCTGCCATGGCCATGGTCTTTGGATCTGAATAATTATGAAGGATGTTTGCAATCGTACAAGAGAAATATTGTCGACATTTGTAGGCTTTAATCATATGATTCTCCAGAATCAATATAGTTGGAGGAAATCTCCCAAGCACCCATGATGACTCTTCGTGATTTCCCAATACGAGTGAGTCTGGATGTTCCGATGTCCCAGCCAGTGTGTGCAAGCTGAAGCTGGGTTGTGGAAGTTTCCCTTCCACTGGGTGTATACTACCCATAAGGTGTTAATCAACGCTAGGTTGATATGCATTTACTGATTCAGAGGATTTCTCCTCATTTTACCTTGTTGCTTCTAGGAAGCTAGATCCTGGTTAGAGGCCGTACTACTCCCCCTCTTTTAAGAAATAGGGAGTTGAGTGGTTTTTATTGGTACCTCCACTCTTTCGGGCGTATTTCTAGCCGGATTAAAGGATTATATAACACCATTGAGATCAGTAAATGAATCTGGCAGGGTATTTGCGAATTGTTGCAAATTTGTGAATCCTAGACGTATAGTCCATATTCTTGAGTACGTGGTCATGAGGAGGAACGTGGAGTTTCAAATGATTTCCTGGCATTCTATTTGGTACTTGAAATCTCCCCCTAATGCATGGAAATATCCATCATTCAATATTTGCAATAAGCGTACGAGGCTATGAACAGATCCCTTATGAGGAGTTCATGGTACTTAGTGATCGACAGAGATTTGTACCCCACATAGATCCCTAATTTGTGGGCCTATGATGTACACTGCGGTGGTGAGATCGTACGCGTGAAGCGATTCCGAACTTATGCAGATGGGAAATGCTCGGAGGATTTCCACGTATCAATTGCAGAGGGGAAGTTCTGCGATATGCAGTTAGTTAGTCAAGGGTGTGTAAAGCTGCATGACTCCAAAGTGAAGTTGGTAAAATTTCAACTCATTAACAAAGGTCGTGCAACGAGCCTAATCATCTTGCTCAGATATTCAACCAAACCTTTTATGTATGGACATATGTGACAAAGTGCTGAACTCCAATCTTCGAAAGCCATGCAATAATTATTGGAGGCACATGAAGAGAATTTTGCATCATTGTCCATTCGAATTGATTATAATTCGTTTTCGGTCCACACTATGGTTGGAAGAGGCCACAAATATCACCTTGAATGCATTTGATCGAGGGACTTCAGTGATCCAGCTTTGATATTGAGGTATATGAGAACCTCAAAATGAGCTACATAATATCCAATTATTAAGGAAACTTAGATTCATGCAAATCGTGACCAATGGAATTGATTTATAGGCAACATGTGCTACGGGTTGGATGTACGTGTAGTACAATCCAAACAATAGAGAGGGTACCTTTTCAAATACCTGTTCCTCATCCATTGGATTGAATCCCGTAGAAATCTATATATCGAATTGGAGAGTTTCTATTGTAGAAATCTTTATCAAATATATAGAAGACATTCAATCTTATTCATACCAGAGTGCTGATACAATATATTGTGAAATACAATATATATGTTCTATTACAACAATAAAAATGGACATTAATAAATCGATCACTAAGGAGATAATGAGACTAGTTAAAGTCTCCAAACATGTCGGTTGAGGCATACTCAATGATCATGTTCTCCGTGCCCATAGGGTCCTGTGACCGCTAGAGAGTCATGGTGTTGCAATGTTGAAGAGGAACATCTCGCGAACAACCATCTCTATTAGTGCAATCTGGATGAAGGTTTGAAGCTCCTTTTTCCCTGAGGTCCTTTGCATGCTAGGGATTGTTAATACAGAATAACCAGATGTTGTTGGTGTGGCATTCCTCTGTCATATGTGTATAGCATTCACACTCGATCTGGATGTATGTTGCCTTGTGATGTACATGACAACATACTTTTACTCTTCTGTCAGTGGCGTGGCTCCAGTCGGAGGTGAATCCTGTGGGGCTTGGATTGCACGCATTATCCCATGAAACGCAAGAGTGATCTTGATGGTCATGTTCCATGTAGTGTAGTTGTGGTCATTTAGGGCAAATGCCTCAAATCCTTTTTTGGCCATCATTTATTTACATGGGTGAACCAGAGATTATTAATTTACAATTGGTAAATAAAAAACCATCATGGTTATGTTGTAATGAACTTTGCAAAATTAATAAAGATTCAAGGCGTTGGCTTGAAATCATTAGTGTGAACCTTAAATTGTTAAGTATGATATTTTGTAGATAATCTCCAAAAGAAATTTTGGAGTCCGTCTCTCATCACTAGAGAGTATAATGTGATGGAATCAGTAGATACTCATAGTTCTAGTGCCTTATGTCATAACTTAATAGAATGTATGGGAGATTACTTTGTAAAGCAATCCTAGTAGTGGGGATAATCTGCAATGTAGTAAATCCGCACACTACCTTATAATCCCAAAACATCTATTTGAAGAAGTCACTGTGAATTTTGCATTTGTCAATTCATGCTCGTATTAAACCAAAAAGGCTCAATTAATACGATGAACTGATTCTCATTTCAAGAAATTAGAAATCTCAATTGCAAATTAATGGATGTGATAATGATAACATGTAGGGTACATGAAAATATATATCACATCACATTGCCCTGGAATACATGGTACTCAACAGGTTCACAATACAACAAACATGTACTGAATTTAACAGGGTCTCTGCTTCACGAGAGGGAGTGCCTAGTTGAGTGCATCGTCTTTCTTCTTTTCCTTTCCAGCGATGTTCTTCTGTTCTCGAAATTGCTCAGATGTAGAGCATGCTGATAACGTGTTAGAAGTAATCGAGATGTAGATCGAGAGAGGCAACAAAATGATTCAACTATCTTCTTCATTGATCAACAAGGGGTATTTATAAGGGGTTCCCGTCTGTTCGGAAAGTTGGTTACCTGTAGGAGATGCCTATTAGATGAAAAGGTGTCTGTACAAGTAAAAGGTGTCCGTACGGACGGTGGTTGTTTGGGCATGGCAGTTAGGATCTAATCCTAACAGATGCAGCCCTAAAGCACACCATATAAGAAAAGTTTAGTAAGTTTTAGATACATATATATATTAGTGATAATTAATGCTCTCGTCCCCAGAAAACCCCCACCTTTCCCACTCCACTCCTCGGCCCCTCCGTCCATGGCGCCCCCCTCTGCCCCCTCCTCGTCGGCGGCGCCGCCACCGTGGCGGCGGCGCCACCCCGTCCTCCTCTCCCTCCTCCTCCTCGTCCTCCTCTTCTTCCTCTCCTTCCAGGTACGTGCCCCCCTCCCGTCCGCACCCCTCGCCGGCCGCAATGGCGGGTCCTGACTCTAACCATCCCCTCAGGTCGTCGTCCACGTCCCCTCGCTCAGATCGGCGGTATCGCGGCGGCTCTTCCCCGACCACCGCCACCGCCCGTAAGAACCCCCCGCCGCCGCCCCCTCCCCTCCCCTCCCTAACCGCCGCTCCTAATAAATGCTCTAACTTTCACGCTCTCACCGGTCTCCAGCGCGCGCGAGGGCGGTCCCCGGAGCTGCCCCGGCTGCGGCGATCTGCAGGTCATCATCGGATACTACCTCACTTTTAACTCCTGAACCAACGCGTGCGGTGTTGTGTTGTTCGACGGACAGTTAACAGAGAATGTCGGCCGTGTTTTGCTTTCCTTTGCTTGGGCAGGACGTGGAGGACTTCAACAGGACCGTCGCGTACACGGACCAGGACGGCCGGATCAAGCTGTTCAGGGTCACCGCCAGGGAGCTCGCGGCCTCCTCCATCTGGGAGAACCCTCTGCTGCTGCCCAGAGACACCCAGCCGGCAGCCGGAGCTGTACGTCCCGAACGACAATGTTTCCTTGTCAGGACGGTTCGGTCTGTTGTTTTGGTTTCTTGCTCTCACCAGTGCTTCTTCTGATGCTATGGCAGAAAGCAGAGGCTGCGGAGGAGCGGCTGCTCGCCGCTGGATCAGACGGCGCCAACCTTTCAAGCGCTGCGGTTCCGGCCACCCAAAGAACTGATCCGATAAAACTAAAGCGAGAGGTAAATTAATCACTAACTGCACTATACAGTTCTTCCAGAACATGACGGAAACTCATCTTTATGTTGCCACTGTCTTTGGTTCGCTCCCTCAATCGTCTACTCTTGTTCATCTCTGTTGATTTGTTGTTAAATAACGCTTCTTGCAGGTATTCCGACGCAGGCGGAAAGAGCAGAGGATTCAGGAGCTGCTTCACATGGACAAGGAGGCCGAACTCCAGATGCGAAGCATGGCCACCAACAGCTCGAGGAACTTTGACAATAAAGTGAAAGCCAGCTACAATATATGGAGGCAGGAGTTCCACCACACGAATACAGACTCCACGCTGAAGCTCATGAAGGACCAGATAATAATGGCGAAGGTGTACGCCACCATTGCACGCTCCCAGGACGAGCCTGACTTGTATACTTTACTCATGAAATGCATAAAAGAAAGCAAAGCAGCTATCGGGGACGCACATATGGACAGTGAGCTGGATTCGAGGTACTCCATTTTACGCCTCTGGATATTTTAAGACTTTTCTTCTGTTCCTCCTCGTTTGCATCGGCATGAAAGGATGTATTATTTTCTGCAGCGCTTTAGAGCGAGCAAAAGCGATGGGGCATGTTCTGTCTTCGGCTAGAGATGTTCTGTACAACTCTGACGAAGTATCGAGAAGATTGCGTGTTATGCTGCAGTCCGCGGAACTCAGTATTGACACAGTGAAGAAGCAGAACACGTTCCTGGTTCAGCATGCTGCAAAGACGGTTCCCATGCCTTTGCACTGCCTACACATGCAATTGATAACCGACTATTATTTCCGTGATGGTGTGATCAAGGAGTACTTTCATGATGCTGCTTTGAAGGACGAAGAGGATAAAGCAAAGCTCGAGGATCGGTCACTCTATCACTACGCTATATTTTCTGATAATGTCCTTGCTGCCTCAGTAGTTGTCAGATCAACTGTGACACATGCCAAGGAACCAGATAAGCACGTGTTCCACATCGTCACCGACAAGCTTAATTTTGCTGCCATGAAGATGTGGTTTATCAGTCATTCTTCTCGCCCTGCTACTGTCCATGTGGAGAACATCGACAATTTCAAGTGGCTCAATTCGTCTTATTGTTCAGTTATGAGGCAACTTGAGTCAGCTCGTCTCAAGGAATATTACTTTAAAGCACATGATCCGTCATCACTCTCCGATGGGAACGAGAATCTGAAGTACAGGAACCCAAAATATTTGTCTATGCTCAACCATCTAAGGTTCTACATGCCAGAGATACATCCCAAGCTTGACAAGATACTGTTTCTGGATGATGATGTTGTTGTGCAGAAGGACTTGACACCCCTCTGGGATGTTGATCTCAAAGGGATGGTAAATGGTGCAGTTGAGACCTGCAAAGAGAGTTTCCATCGCTTTGACACTTATCTCAACTTCTCACACCCTAAGATCTCTGAGAACTTTGATCCACGTGCTTGCGGGTGGGCTTTTGGAATGAACATGTTTGATCTGAAGGAGTGGAAGAAGCGAAACATCACCGGAATATACCATTATTGGCAAGATTTGGTAAGTAATGGAGCAAAAAAAATAGTGTTGTTATATTGTTGAACTATATTTGTCCCACCGTGTATGTTATGTCTACAACAATCACTCTTCAGCAGCTTTTATTGGTTTTACTTACTAAGAGAAGCTGTTTTGCAGAATGAGGATCGCAAGCTGTGGAAGTTGGGCACATTGCCTCCAGGGCTAATTACCTTCTACAATTTGACATACCCATTGGATCGCACTTGGCATGTCTTGGGCCTTGGCTATGATCCAGCCGTTGACATTGCTGAAATCGAGAATGCTGCAGTAGTTCATTACAACGGGAATTACAAGCCCTGGCTGGACCTTGCCATTTCCAAGTACAAGGCCTACTGGTCCAAGTATGTCGATGTTGGCAGCCCACACATTAGACATTGCTATGACGGCAAACAATGACATATGTGTCATTCTGTTTTGGTGCTTTTGGACCATGAGTTTTTCCTTGGGAGGGAGTTAGGTAGAGCAGTCTAACATAGTTTCATCATCATAATCTTGCCATTCTTGCGCTTAATAATCTAGCTTTTATTCATGTATCAAGTTCGTGCATGGTGATTATGATTCAGAACATAGTAAAATTTCTTTTACTGACTCAAGAATACATTACATGTTGTATGGAATATGAGTTGACAGAAGAGTAAATGTTCAACAAGGTAATAAAGAGAAATTGAATTGTTTATGCTCTGCTATATGAATTACAGGCCCAATAAGCATGTCGTAATTATGCGTAAGAATACAGAAAGAATGGAGCATTCTCAATGTCAGAAATCAGAACCATGCAGCCCAGAAACAAAGGCCTCCAGTGATGTAGATTAAATCATGAGCAGTTTCTCACAGTTAGAGGCTGATTGATTTAGGGGTGGTTTGACTGGAATAAACTGAACATATATTGTTGTCTTATTTCTACCCTATGCCACACTAAATTCTTACAGAAATGTTAACCGTATATAAAGTGTACAGTATGGTACCAGGTGCTTACATCACAACTTTCTACCAATACAAGTATAAATTCAGAGAACCCATGTTAATTAGCATACAGTAGTGGGTTTGTTTATATGATTTGACATCTATTCATACCGAGGTAGGCATCTCTTAGCGCATGCATCTCTGCAGCAGCAGCACTTACTGAAATTCGCTCTCTGGGCAATTGCTTTGAGCATAGGACACCAAGCTGGATAATGCCAGCCAAACATTTTTGGGCTCTGGCTATATATTTTGTATCATTGCTGTCATTTGCTTCATCATGCAGCCAGATGTTGGGATCTGCTATCTCCATGACATTTTCAGGAAGAGCTGCTGCCTCTGCAAAGTAATGCAGGCTTAACCCATCTCTGAACATATCATCTGTTGGGTTCCTTCCTGTAAACATCTCGATCAAAGTGATACCGAGGCTATACACATCACCGTAAGTCGATACCGAAAGCCCTTCTCCATATTCTGCAGTACATTAAAATATTTTGGAGTATAAACAGGTAAGCACAAAAGTTGTTTCAGGAACATAGCTAATTAGATCTGATCATGGGAAACACAGGGGAAGTATGTTCAAGTTACCTGGAGCAACATATCCGATGGAGCCTTTTATTCCGATGGAGCTAAGGGAACTCACGGAAGCTTCAGTTACAAGCCCTCATGTCCTGAGTCAGAAGAATGTTACTTGGCTTGAGATCGCAATGGATGATGGAAGGTTGGCAACCATTGTGAAGGTAGTCCAAAGCATCCACAAGGTCAACAGAGATGTATAACCTCTGTGACAAGCTGAGTGTTCCACTTCCGTTTTGGCTTTCAATGTCTGGGTGGATCCAGCGGTCTAAGCTGCCATTAGGCATGAGCTCGAAGACTAGTGCTCTGAAGTCTTGGCCTTGGTGGTTGATGCTTGAACAGCATGTGATTATCTTTACAAGGCATCGGTGCCTAACTCTTCTTAGCATCTCACATTCATCCTGGAAGCTTCTATATGATCCGGATAGCTGCAGATTAAACACCTTCACTGCTGCAACGAAATTTTCTAGAGTTCCTTTGAATACCGTACCATATCGCCCCTTTCCAAGCAGATTGGCTTCTGAAAATGCTTCCGTTCCTCTGAGTATTTCGTCGTATGATACCATTGGAAGGTCAATCTCGGTTAACGGAGGGGGCAGTAGTTCTTTCTTCAACCCTGCCTTAAATTTTCTGTAAGTAAATCCAACTAAAGCAAGAACTGCAAGTAAGACCAGGATACCTCCTGCTGTAGGGAGTGCTATTCTCAGAGACTTGGGCAAGCCTTCTTTGGAGGTTGGACATTTTGGCAGTTGAAGCTGTGGTATTCCACCACATAATTCATTGTTTCCAACAATTGATAGTCCTGTTAAATTCCCGAAAACTCCTCCCTTTGGTACTTCACCTTCTAAATTGTTGAATGATAGGTCGAGGTGGAACAATGATGTTGAATAACCTAGGAGTTCAGGGATTGATCCTGATAGATCATTATGTGCAAGATACAATTCCTGTAAGCCGGTAATATTGCTCAGGTCTCCTGGGATGCTGCCGTTCAGTTTGTTGTTCGTCAAGTTCAGTACAGTAAGCCCTTTTATGTTCTTCAAACTGGGAGGGATGTTTCCTTGTAATGAATTGCCATCCATCAAGAGGGTTTCCAGGACTATGCAGCCACCAATACTAGCAGGTATATTACCAGACAATTGGTTTCCTGATAGATGGAGCCGTCTGAGATTTACCAAATTGCCAATTTCTGAAGGAAGAGGTCCCTCCAACAAGTTATGAGCCAAAGACAAAGATATTGAGATTGATGGCAGTTGCATGATTTCGTTCGGAATTGAGCCAGTAAGATGGTTTCTCGATAGGTCCAACTGTGAAAGTTTGGTCAATTTACCAATGCTTGATGGAATCAGTCCCTCCAAGCTGTTGAAGCCTGCACCAAGCTTTGACAGATATGTGAGGTTTCCGATGGAAGAGGGGATAGATCCTTGTAAGTTGTTGGAACCCAGATATAGCTCCTGCAATTGTGTAAGCTTTCCTATGCTCTCAGGAATGATCCCAGTGAGCAAGTTGACACCAAGAACGAGCACCTCCAGACCTACCAAATTTCCGATATCTGATGGGATAGTGCCAGATATATTGTTATTAAAAATATCTAGCTCCTGGATGTTGGTGGACAAGTTAGACAATGAGGTTGGCAATTGCCCTGAGAACCTGTTCTGTTCTATATTCATCAGCTGCAGCCTGCTACAGTTGTCAAAGAAGTAAGGAATTGCCATTCTTGCTCGTTGCTTGCCTCAAACTTATTCCCAACCAGATTGAACCATCGAATATACTGCAATCTGCCCAATGACGAAGGGACAACTCCACTAAATCCGTTATTTGGAACATCAAACACCTGGAGTGTGGACATATTAGTTAATGATGGGGGCACGACTCCAGTGAATTGGTTGTTCCCAAATCCAAACAGTTGCATGTTTGGAAGGCTTCTTCCCAGGTCGGCTGGTAGACGGCCGTGCAGGTTGTTGTCCGTCACATAGAATCCGAAGAGAGATGACTGGTTGTACAGCGAAAGAGGTAGCAAATCTGAGAGGTTATTCAAGGCCAGCTGAAGGAACCTGAGACGCGGATTGTTCCCGATGCCCTCGGGAATTGATCCCTCGAGATGGTTAGCTGCCAGGGACAAGATAACCACCTGGGATAGGTTCCCGAGTGACGACGGGATGACCCCGGTGAGGCTGTTGTTGTATAGCTGTACAACACCCAGGGACTGCATGTGGCCAATCTCAGAAGGTATGCTTCCTTGCAACCCCTTGTTGTCAGCAATGGTCATCCTCCAGAGGCTGGTGCAGCGGCTGATGTTGCTTGGAATTGTACCTGTGATCATGTTCCCTTGCAAGCCAAGGTACTCAAGGCGTCGCAGGGAGCCGATGCTGGGAGGGATCTCGCCGTACAAGGGGTTGAAGCTCAAGTTGAGCGTCCGGAGGAACGTGAGGTTGCCGATAGCAGGGGAGATGGTGCCGGAGAGCCCCTGGGAGTGGAGGTCCAGAGCGACCACCCTCGACCTGTGACTCTCGCTGCACGTGACACCCTCCCAGGCGCAGTGGCCGATGCTCCGGTTCCAGGAGGCCAGCACCCCGGAATGGTCGGAAATCTTTTCCTTGAAAGCTACGAGAGCTCTCTCGTCGCCGTCATGGCCCGTCGACAACGCGGTTGCACCCATGGTGGAGAGCAGGAGGAGCACAAGACATTGGATCCCGACAAGGCGCCATGGCAGCATTGTATCCCTCCACCACTTGGTTTTTTGCATTTGGGTTGATCCTTCTCGCAGTTCTCACTCTTCCTGGTGTGCAGATCATACAGGCTACAAGACATATCTTTTAAATACGAATTTTCCCCTTTTTTTCCAGATTTGAATAGTATTTTTCCTGTTAGTGAGCTCACACCAAATTTGACTACTTCTGCACCTTTATTGAAACTGGTGTTGGACCTGCTGGTCCTGGTTAATTGCTCCAGAAATGCACCTGGTCCCACCATTCATGATGATGGTAAGACAGTGGGGAGGTTCGGTGCTTATTCCTTTTGAATAAGCCCTGATGTTGCAGCGAGCAGTCTTCCCACTTTAGTTACCTTTCATAAGCTGAGTAGCAAAGGGTACTTATTAAGTTATTATACTTCGACAAAGGCTGGGAATGCAACAAAAGTAACTTTGAAATACTGGGTCAGTAACGAGAAAACAGTGTATGTTTTGTGATGTGCAGCACCCATTTTTCTTGATTTTTTTTTTCTCATGGGATGGAGGGAGTAGCACTTCTGTATTTTTTTGTTGTTGTTGGATCGGTTGAGGTTTTTGTAACCAGTTAAATTCATATATTGGTAGTGCTGCATGCCCATGTTTCCATTTCTTCGGTGAGGTCCCTTCACCAAAGGATGACATTGAGCAAAGAAAAGAAGAGATATTGTCCCAATGGTTACTTGAAGTTGAAGGTCTCTCCAAAGTGCCTGGTAAAAGAGTTCAATGTTTGATCAATGAGATTTTTTTTTTTTTTTTGGTGAGTCAGGCTACCATTATTATCCTGGCACCTTCTGTAAATACCTGAAAACGAGTGTTTAACTTTTGCTAAATGCTTCCGAGTAAATAACTAAATGTCTAATACGACTAGATGTTACCGCAGGTAGGACACGGGTAAGTGTTCACCCGTAAGCTGAAAGTTTCAGTATAGACCTGGAACTAAATGCGAAAACATGCATTCTGGTGTGGAAGGACTGAAAAAGATGGGTATTCATCCAGTGATGCTCACTGGTGAAAACTGGAGAAGTGCAAAGAAGTTTGTCTCTAAATCATTCATAGATTCCATTTTTTTACCTTTGACAAAATTTTTTTTTTCTAGAACACGCACATATCTGTCATTATGTAGGTCGGCATTGAGCACTTGAGAGCCAAGGTTACCCAAAGTGATGGGACCATAGTCGATGAGGTCATGCCTAAAGTGATGGGACCATAGTCACCATGGGGACGGCATCAACGTCTCCTAGCCCTAGCAGCAGTCAACGTCGGGATGGCCATCAGAGGTGGCACTGAGATCGCCATCGAGACTGGTGTTTCAGGGCCAATTTCTTCACGTGTGAAACAACCTGGATAAGCTGAGTCAATGACTCCTTTTGAATTATCCTGGAAGTTGCAGCAAAGTAATTTCCCTTTCAACAAATGAAGGGAATTGAAAGAAAGTCTGTTTTGTGATGCTCTCTCGGTTGCATCCATCCTTCTTGATTTTTTTTTTGACTATATAGCACCTTTTTTTTCTGCCAGTGTGTTGGCCAATTTTGTTATTTGTACCCAGTTTACTTTATATCCAGAAATCCTGCATGACACGTTTGTAATGGAAGGGTGTTGTTTATAACCTAATATGAAAGAACTAGAGAAGAATCTCTGAAAACTAAATGATGAAAGAGCTAGAGAATTTCTCCTAATATTGAGCAGAAGAAAACGTATTTTTTTACCAGAGAAGGAAAAGTCGGTGCATCAAAATGGAAAACAAGAGAAGAGAAAAGTGACAGGGACGACACGAATCAGGTAAAAAAACAAAAGATGGACGACACAAATATTTCTCAGCTGGGCTGGGCTCGCTTTACACTCGTGCTCATCAACATGGCCAAGACCAACGATCGATTGACCGAGGAGGCGCTGCATTTCAAATGAAATAATAGTCCCACCTCGCCTTTTCAGTAGAAGCAGCAGCGGTTTATAATGCGACGTCTCAGCGATTGTAGCACGACCTTACTTAGACAGGATCAGTTCTATAGTAGTCGTACCACAGCATCCTTTACCAAAAAGGAGGCAAGCACTAAAGTCTGGTTGATGCATTCGGACCTCTGGGCCAGAGCGTGATTGACGGCCTGGATCTCCTGATGGGAGCCATCCAACGGCTGTAGAGGATCGTTCCTGCCTTGCTCATGCCTTTGCAGGGTGGCCCAGAGGTTGTCTGACAGACACACACAATTTTTTGGTTACTGCAACATTAGTTTTTGCCTGCCACATCAACTCCCATCTGGAAATTAACAAAATAATCTAGAGTATTTTTGTTCACTTCTCAAATTACGTATGGTTCAATTCAAAATAGTTGTAGCAGTAAAGCCAAACAAAAAGATCGACCGGTGTTTCTATCGTACTGAAGAATGTAGTCATCGCCACATAGCAATGAAACACAGAAAGATTAACCACCACATTGTCTTTATTATCTCTTTGCAAAGACACAAACACATGTTCCCAGGAACCCAGCGAGCTGGTTCACAAAACCCACCACCATCAGTATTACATATGATAGTATGGTACGTATCAGTGTTTTACATTTTATTGATGACTACACCCAGAAAGACAGCACAGATTCAGTTCATGTTGCCCCTCCCCTTTAGCTCCATTGAGACCAACTGGGGCGTGTCTGCGGATGTTTCGCTCTGCTAGTCCATCACTCCATCTACATGTTCGGCTTCACCTTGAGCCGCGACCCCAGCTTCTGCCCGAGGGACACGTCGCACTGCAACAACAACATAGGTAACATCACTGGTTTCAGAACGCTTAAACAGGATATCAGTACAGCAATGTGTAGTCTCCCATTGGCAGCTGAGAAGTGTTTCATGCTCGAAAAGCGGCAGAAAGAATGTATGTACCTGTGACCAGTATGAGACCCAGATGCCCTGGATTTCATGAGTGACGCGAACATCCGTGAGTGCATCAACCCACCGCTGGATGAAACGTTCTTGCCTGTGTTTTCGTACAATAACAGTTCGGTTAGCGAGGTTGCTTAATTTTTCTTCCACGTGTCTGAAGATTCTAAGCCAATGAAAATCGAGTTGGGACAAACCTGGCAGGGTCAAAGGACCGGAATCTCTCGCCGGCCTGCTTGAAATTGTTCTCCTTTTCGATAATACACTGCAGTTCCAACAGGAGAAGGGTAGAAAATCTTTTTGTCAACACATGTCGGTTTTAAGTCACCATTATTAATAAATAACTGAAAAGACTCCCAATGGAGGCCCCAGAAAAGGCTGAAAACCGGTAGTGGTAACAGTAGGAATTTCAACGGTCCAAGTTGCATACCTTTTCCCGGCATCCATTTAGAACACGAGAAGGAATAGGGTACTTTTCAGCGTGACGAGTAGGATCAAACCTTGAAGGGAAATAGTTCACCTAAATTCCAGCAAAGCAGATGTAAATGCAGTAAACTGGAAGGATAACAGCATGCTATTACTGCATCATTCATGCAGAAGGGGGTGAAGGCTGTACAGAACAAAGTACCTCCTCATCCCTGTGCATGAAATTCATTAAGCCTTCGTGATGGTTGTTGTGGTGAGCACATTTTGGTGCATTCACCGGGAGCATCAGATAATTTGGGCCAAGGCGGTGCCTTTGGGTATCAGCGTAGGAGAAAATTCTCGTCTGGAGCAGCTTATCATCAGAATAGTGGATTCCAGGAACGGTGATTGCTGGGCAGAAAGCGAGCTGTTCATTTTCCGCAAAGAAGTTATCGATGTTCTTGTTGAGGACCATCCGCCCAACCGGCTGCAGGGGGATGATATCCTCTGGCCAGGTCTTGGTGACATCAAGCGGGTCAAAGTCGAACCTATCCTCGTGATCGGCATCGATGGTCTGAATGAAAAGCTTCCATTCTGGGTAGTTCCCAGCTGCAATAGAATCAGTTAAGTCCTTTGTGGCATGGGTGTGGCAGGTGCCCCCAACTGTGACAGCCTCATCGTCCAAGAGGCACTTGACACCACATGTAGGCTTCCAGTGGAACTTGACAAGGTGAGCCTTTCCATCCCTGCTGATTAAGGTGTAGGTGTTGACACCAAAACCGTCCATGTGCCTGTAGTTGAGTGGGATGCCAACATCGTCAAAGAGGAAGGTGAACATGTGCAGGCTCTCCGGGTGGTGTGAAAAGAAGTCAACTATTCTCCAGTTCTCCTGCATGTTGGTCTTTGGACTCGGCTTGAAGGCATGGACCATGTCAGGAAATTTCATCCCATCCCGGATGAAGAACACTGGCATATTGTTCCCAACAAGGTCAAAGTTACCCTGAAAATCCATGAGGGCAGATATAAGGATTCTTGCATGTTGAATGAGAAGGTTGGTGATAATCATTTATAAGTGCAGATAATAAACATATGACTGCATATGGGAAACTTATAATTCATAGCATCGAAGGTAATCTGTGATATGATTTCAGCTACCATCTTTTAATAGCCCACACAGTGGACATTATTTATGGAGCTAAATAACAATCAAAGCTGGCAGCATTTGTTGTACCAGCTGAAACAAGCAAACCCTCTTTTAATGCTTAAATGGCTCGCAACAAGAAGCAAGATGGCAGATGAATTGCTGACGAAATGTAACTGCTCATATGTGATTGTTTCCATCATAAAGTAGTTTCAACAGAAATCTCATCTTCAAAACATTATGGTGAATCGCATGCTGACAGAAAATAATTGGTCATGAAACAAGATAACCAGAGTCTTCTAATGCTTATTAAATGGCTTGCAACAAAAAGCATGATGGCGAATGAATTGCTGACGAAATGTAACTGCTCGTATGAGATTGTTTCCATCATAAAGTAGTTTCAACAGAAATCTCATCTTCAAAGCATTATTATGGTGAATGGCATGCTGACAGGAAATAACTGTTCATTGTGATTGCACACAGCCTAAAGTAGTTTTAACAGAAACCTCATCCTATTAGCATAGCAGCAAACACAGCGGGGTAAGAATGAAAATCAGTACCTCTCTGGTGTAGAACTTGACCGCAAAACCACGCGGATCCCTCAAGGTCTCGGGGCTCCCACGCTCGTGCACAACAGTAGAGAACCGGACAATAACCGGGGTCTGAACCCCAGGAGCCCGGAGGAAGTCGGCACACGTGAGCTGGGACACGTCGTGTGTGACCTCGAAGAAGCCCTTGGCGCTGGCTCCGCGAGCATGGACGACGCGCTCGGGGATGCGCTCCCGGTCAAACTGCGCGAGCTTCTCGATCAGATGGTAGTCCTCGAGGAGGATGGGCCCTGCATGCGAAACGAGGAATTTGCCGGTCAAGCTTTGGTTTTCGAATCAGTTTGGAATTAGGTGGTGTTTTTTTTTTTTTTTTTTGTGGATGTAAATCTACGGAACGGTAACAGTTGACCCGGCAAATCACGCAACTAAATAGTCCATATTTTGGAACTTGCTCAGGTGAATGGATCATCACTACTATGGCTGGACGACGACGTGCCGTCTGAAAAGGTGCTACTTGTTTTCCCGTCGACTTAAGCAATGCTATCATGGCCAGACAGCGACGGACGGAAATTATGATGCTGTGTTTTTTCCTGCTCGCAGCAAGAGATTTGTTAGGCGGGACCATGCCGTGGGATACAGCATGCTTACAAGCTAAGCAGTACAGCAAGGTTCAAGTCTTAAGCGGAAACCAAATAACAGGTGTTCAATTGCAGGCGAGTGAATGGATCAACAAACTAAACCATGAAGTAGATAGAGTTTAGTTGGAGAAACGTGTCAAACAGCTGCAGAACAAGAGAACAAAGGCCAAGGCAAGGTTTGTAATATGACACGCACACGCTACACGCAATTTCATTCACGGAGATCTGGAGACCGCTGCAGTTTGGCCCTCGTTGGTCAGGTGAAAGCTGACAGGGCCCAATCGGCGGAGGAGCTTCCTGAGCTACCCAAGCACGCGCACAGAGTCTATCTAGCTAGCTACAGGTTAGGACGAGGGAGAGGACGGAGGAATCAGGGATGGAGGCAGGTCGTTGGGCGGGTGGGTGGATAGCTGACCTCTGCCCCCGACGGTGAGTGCGCTGTTGTTGTTCCATACGGGCGCGCCGGAGTTGGTGGTCCAGTGTCCCGAGTTGGCCCCGCTGGCCGGCCGGTGCTGCAAGAACAAGAACAAGAAGAAGAAGAAAAAGAAGGTCAGATCAGGCCGGATCACGGGGCTGGCGACGTTGACGGCCGGAATCGAGGATCCGCGCGGGCGGGAGCCGCGGGCATGGACGGAGCGGGCGGTACCTTGTATGGATCCATGTCCGGCGACGAGGACCTAGGCTTGCGTGTTGGTTGGGAAAAGAAGGGATGGGTGGTGGCGATAGGGACGAGAGGAGGAGTTGGGGAAGAAGGAAGGAAGCGGCGCCTCGGCTCGGCCCTTTTTTCTAATGGAGCTGTTGGGCTTTCTTTCTTCCTTCTGTTTCGTGCTACCCGAAATTCAGTGGCCCACTGGCAGAGAGAGAGAGGAGGACGATTGGCGTTCGTGCCCGTCACGTACTGCTCCACTACTGCTGCTGCTGCTGCTGCTGCTGAGCTAGCGAGTTTGATCGCGTCACCGTAGATAGGGTTTGTTGCGTAGACAAACGAAAAATGGAACAAAATATAGGTAGTATATATCCTACCTGCTGCTGCTGCTGCTGCTGACGATCGGTGCAGAAGGAGACCACGCATGCAGCCACCCGCCCGCCGATGCGTGGTTTTTGTTCTTGGCTTCCGTACGTGACGCGAGGCGGATCGGATCAGATCAAGATGACACACGGCGGTGGCGCGGACAGGGATCTATCGTGTTCACACTAGGCGCCCTAAGTACTACCGTTTTACGTATTGCGGATAAAAATCTACCAGAGTCGATCTTCTTAGGCTGTTGCACAAAACATTAACTTATATTGATCGGGAATTGACGGCGATTCTGATAAGGTTTTTTTTTTTTCAGCATCAGATCCTTCTTTGTTAATCAACAAAGTTTAGAGGTACAAGAAGAAGATCAGGGGAGGTTCCAAACCGGACATGACGTCCTGGTTCAAGAGTTACAACACTCTTAGCAAGATTATGGGCCCAGCCTTCTTTTCTCATGAACTACTATTGAACTATGGAACCCCCCCTCCAAACCCTAGTCTCCCCCCGCCGCCGCCGCCGGGCCTCCCTCGTGGCGCGGCGGGAACGGCGGCTGGGGGCTCCCCTCGATGTTGCGGTGGTAGACTCCCTGCCTCCCGTGTGATGGCGGGGCGGCGGCGGTCGGAGGTTGGAGGGGCGACGGTGGCCAGAGATCTGTGCTGCGGCCTCCCCTGCCTCCCGTCGGTGGCACACCGGTGGTGGCTGGTGGTGGGACGGTTTACGCCATCCCCTCCGCTTCTCGCCGGTGCGGGGTGGTGACCTTGGGATTCTCCCGCGGTACGACGACGCCCGGGGCAGCAGCCTCGGGTTCGACGGTGGAGGAGGCCTTCTTCTTCGCCGGAGGAGGTCGGCTGGTTGCTGGGGTGGCGGATCACGAGATCCCTCTACCCCGGTGATGAAGATCTAGTCGACGACGAGCTAGCGGCGAAGGGGTCACCGGTGAACACCGAGCCTTGACTTCGTTCTTGGCGGATGATGGCGGCGGTTATTGCGTCGCTCCCTGGCGAAGGCATCATCTTTGCTGGCCTCTCCGTTCGCTCTCGCCGAGTAGGGGACTTGCGGCTGTCGGTGAAAACCATGCCACGATTGGCGGGCGATGGCGGCGTTAAGCGTCGTTTCCTTCTTGAAGGCATCGTCGTCGCAGTCCGCGCGTACTCACCCATGCTGCTCCGGTGGAAACCCTAGATCCAGCCAGGATCGGACGATGACGGCGCACCCTGCGTCGTGCTACCTCTTGGGGCATCGTTTTTGGAGTAGCGGCTAGACGGAGGTGGTTTTTGGTGGAGTGGTGTTCATCTACCACGTTGTCGTCGATGTTTCTCAGCGGCGTGGAGCTGCGGGGTATTGAAGACGGGCGAGGACTGTTGGACGCGTGCAGGATGGTGGAGCTGTTTGGTGTTATGGTGACATCTACGGCGGGTCTGGCATGGTCAATGCGTTGATCTCGCTTGGAGATTGGTTCGTGATAGATGGCGGTGCGAACTCTGTGATGTGTGCAATGGCGCACCCTCAGGGTTTTGCTTTTTGGATGATGTGTGTTGGTGTACCGTCAGGGAGTATGGCCTTGTTCATGGTCCCCCCTTCATCGTAGGTATAGCGAGTTGTCGCTAGGAAGGTGGCTTCGAGTTGATCTTTGTATTCCCCTTGTAAGGCATTGCGAATAATTTAATAAAGAAGAAAGCTGTGTGCATCCTTTGGATGCAGAGGCTGGGGCTATGCTCCTTGATCGAAAAAACACTATTGAACTATGGAAGGTGCGTCTCCTTTCTTCAATCTCCTTCAGAATAGTGGCATATGACGAAAGGCTGCCTTCATTGATCTCTCGGGAGACCCCTAAACAGTCTGTGGCCAGCATAAGTTTTTTGATATTCAGATCTTCAGCCAGGGCAAGACCCTACGCACATGCGCATGCCTCCAGGGTTGCTGGGTCATTTATGCCTTCGATAACTCTAGCTGAAGCACCTAGAAGAACACCTTGTTCATCCCTGCAAACAACACCCACTGCTCCTCCAATTTTCGTCTTGGATAACGCTGCGTCAACATTGATCTTGCATAACCCTTGTTGTGGAGCATTCCAGCGCAAGGTAGTTGTTTCTCCACTAGTAGAAAACGGGGCTGTAGCATAGGTTCGTAAGGGCCATAAAAACCGGATGGCCAACCGGTGCAACGCATCCGGTGCTAAAGCCTCCCCCCTTTAGCACCGGTTCGGTACTAAAGGGGCACCACGTGGCCCGCAGAAGAGCGCCCGGCGGAGGACCTTTAGCACCGGTTCGGGTTCTGCCGCGGCAGCGTTTTGGTGCCCTTCCCTGCCGCGGCAGGGAATTACACTAAAACGCTGCCGCGGTAGACTCTGCCGCGGGAGGAAATTACACTAAAACGCTGCCGCGGCAGAGTCTGCCTCCATTTGAAACACGTTATAATGCAGGCACATATATATAGGAAACCATTATATTACATAAAAAACGTTATGAATATATCGATCGAAGTGACACACGTTCATGCATATATATATGTCTACATCAACTTTCAAAAATAAGTTCTATTCAATATTGGGCGGGGGGGGGGGGGGCTGATAGTATGCTCCGTCTGGAGCTATGACTTGCTCAAGTAAGAATCCCGCCAGTTCTTCTTGAATTGCTCGTACACGCTCGGTTGCTAGAAGACCGTTCCGCAACCGTTGGATCTAATAATTTCAAGAAGGTGGTCAGTATATATATATATATATATATATATATGTGAATGAAGCACGAGGTGATAAAATAAAGTTATGAATGTTGTTTACGTACTTTAAGTTGATCTAAAATTTTGGCCCCCTGGTGGGTCGTCTGGCGAATGAACTCGCAAACGTAGAACCCGCATTAATTATTCCCGTCCTCTTGCCTCAAGCACTTTACGAGAACAAAGTTCAATCAAAATAATAATCAAGGATGGTAATAATGGTATTGAAACTAGAATCAAAGAGATGCACGGCCTAGCTAGTAGTACTTACCGGTACAGGTCTAATTTCAAGCTCTTTTTTCCACAAACCCGGAGCCTTGTTGGTGAACTGTTTTCAAGCCCTCTGGAGGATATCAGCCATGTCCCCCCACGTCGCAAGGGGTTTACTTTTCAAGTCCATGACTTCTACTACTCCGGCGTCAGGTTCAATGACTAGCAGGATATAGTGAAACCTGCGGATATGCATATGCATAACTCATCAATTATACTTAACACATGGAGTAAGCGAAAAATATTTAATGTGTGAAGACAGTAACACTCACGCGAAGTTGTAAGGAAATAGTATTTCCCTTTTGTATGAGTGTTTCCTTAAGGCATATACCAAGTTATCCTCCGTGTCCTTGGGAAAGCGGTTGACAGAATACTCATTCACGGTATATGGATCAACGAACCCAATGTCATAGATTTGCCCAAGTCGGCATTCGCGGATCTTCATTCTGCATAATACAGTGAGTATAGTTATATGCATGCAATGGACGAGCCGCGGTAGAGACTTAATTACATAAATAATACTTACAGACAATAGGCACTCAGCAGAGATTTGTCGAGGGCGTCTTGATTGAATAACTTAAATAATTCAGAAAATTCGATGTTTATCACGTCATTTCGCCCGTAGTGCTCATCTTTGATTGCTATCATTATCCAGTTCTGACCGTCCTCACATGCATCCAAGTACCACTTATGCAGTCTTCGCAGTTGTGTTGATAGATAAGGCAACTCCTCAGCTCTGACAAGAGGTTGCCCGTACTTGTACTGGTATGCTGTTTGGACATCATCCATGTTCATGAATTCGATGCGGCTTAAGTACTCAGGAATACTCATATCGGCCGCATCTGCCTCATCTTTGTATAGTGCTACCAGCGTCGGATCAAGGCACTGTAGGATATCAGGATACACTTGGAGCGGGGGGCACGAGTTTTTCTGGGTTCCAAGCTGGGGAACTAGTTTCCCTTCTACCTTACTTTTTTCCCACCGCTCTTTTGCTACCATAGTTGACTTGCGAATAGAGCGGTCATAGTTCGATGAAAGCTTTGGCTTAGGTTGATGAAGGTACTTCAGCATTTTCAACTTTTTTTCCTTAGATATAGGCGTCTCGGGCTCAGGCTGGGGCTTTTTCTTGCCAAACTTTGATTTCATGTACTGTTCCTTTGCGATCTTGTCATTTTCCTCTTCTGTATAGTCGTAAGGTCTCTTGGGAGGAACCTTAGGTACTCTTGGGAGGGGCTCTTGTCGGCGTTTCGGTGATCGGTTACGACTCATTGCCGGAGCGCTCCGCTTTTTGCTCTTAGACTTAGTGGTGGGCTGCGGCGGCGGAGAAGGCTCACGCGGCGGCGGAGAAGGGTGGCGCGATGGAGACGGCTTACGCACTGGAGACGGCTGCATCGGTGGAGAATGCTGGCTCAGTGGAAACCTTGTTGGCGCCGTTTAACCTGGAATCACAATGAATTCCTTTCGCCATAGAACTGTACTGTATAGGATAGAGATAGGGTTTGTTGCATAGAGAAACGAAAAACGATCCGCACGTCCACGCTTCACGATAACATAAAGTAAGACATTTACGGATGGTCTCGGCCTATGCCGGAGGGTTAGCATGAGACGGGCGACGATTGAAAGGAATGGGACGGGACGGCCGCCGTGGTCGCTGGGTGTAGATGGGCGGGGGGCCGGCGCGGTAGCATGGGACGGCCGGCGAGCGGGCGCGTGGGAGACAGCTTCCGGGCGGGCGCGGGGTAGCAGGGCCGCTTCGCCGGAAGGAGAAGAGTCCGTGGCGGCGGCATGCTTCGCCGGTAGAGGGCGGCACCCAAAAAAAGCTTCCGCGCAACGTGCGGGATCTGAGATGTGCGGGGCAGTTAGCAGCTCTGTTTTGGGACACTGATTTGCTTTAGCGGAGGGATGCTTGGAGCGGACAATTTTTACCGCTAAACACGGGAGTGATGTGCACGGTCGGATACGTACCACTACAGGAACCAGCCAAGGGGCCGACGGCCGGCAGCCGTCGGCACAGGATCAACTGCCGTCGGCCCAAGCCTGTGCCGACGGCTGCCGTCGGCACAACGCCTTCGGCGCAATATTGCCTCGGCACAGACCCTGTTGCCGTCGGCACAGCCTTTGCCGTCGGCACAGTAGCCGTCGGCACAGTCCTCGTGGGGCCCACGGAGCGGCTAACGGCCGTTATGCCAGGAAGGGTGCTGTGCCGACGGCCAAGCCGTCGGCCCAGAAGCTGTGCTCGGACGGCCAGTGACTGCCACGCGTCCACGCCCCTGTTGCTGTGCCGACGGCCAAGCCGTCGGCCCAGATCCATCGGCCCAGACGCGTCGCCGCCCGCTCCGCCCGGCTGCTGGGCACCACCTTCCTGTGCCGACGGCATAGCCGTCGGCACAGCCCCTGCCATTTGGCATGTCCAGGGGGCTGTGCCGACGGCTATGCCGTCGGCACAGACTATGCCATTTGGTTTTCCGCGTTATTTTCTGGCACAACACAGCAAGCACAGCAAAAATAGCAGTAATTTACATGTTGCACAGCACATAATCATCATCGTCATCATATCAAATGTAGCAACAACATCATCGTCATACAAATATGTAGCACATCACATCAACACATATAACACACACGATCATCATACATCGTCGACACATGGCACACACGATCGACGCACACCCGCTAGACACCTAGCTAAGGGAAACTAAGATCATGGGAACCAACCAAGTTCCGTACTCGTCCATTCATGCGTCCGGCTTTTGTCGAGGTGGACCGAGGTAGAACCATGGCCTGAACCATCGTCAGCAGGAGAAAACCCTGAAGCACTGGGAGAATGGCGGCCGGGGTGCATCGGTGTGCCCTCGCGCGACGAACCAGGAGAGGGTCGGTTCCGCGAACTTCCCGTGCCCTACATGTTTGACAAGAGTTAGCATCTTAGACATGCGAAAGGAAAGCGGTGAAAGCATCTTAGACAATGGTTAGGCACAGGACTTACCGGAGTCCGTGCGTAGTATGTGGCCGCGAAAGCTTTCCTCGATGGGCACACTGGAGTCAGCCCCGGCCTAGCTGGCTCCTCTTCCGGAAGTGCGATCCTCTCTCCAGTCAAGAAGAACGTCCTGAGCGCCTGCAAGATAGTTTAGATGTCAAGCGCTATAGATATAAAAAAAGGGGAGGTGGGACTTGTCATGTCTTTGAACCATAAAAGATTGGAACTTACACGACTCGTCACCTCCTGGTACTCTTCCCAAGCCGCTCTCTTGAGGTCCCACTCTGCTACAACCGTCAAATACTTCTCATAAGCGGCCGCGTAGGCGGCCTCAAAGTTAGCCTACAATTTCCAAGAAAAGGAGTCATGTCAATTTAGCCATTCAGGAATGAATGTTGGAAAGAAGATGGAAATGAGAAAACTTACATCCGTACGACGTTGTCGAGGAGGCGCGATCGGTGGGTCGCCGGTGGTGAGGGTAGACCTGATCTGCGTGAGGGTCCTCTGCGGCTTGATCACCCCACTAAGAAGCTTCGTGCGGCCATGCTCCGCGCCGCTCCCCGCCACCATAATCGCGGTCAAGTCGGTCTCCTGCTCAATAGGATCATCCACCTCCGGATGAAGACCCTTGAACACCGAGCAGTACTTCTCCAACTCCTCTTCGGCATAGCCGAAGTACTCGGGCAGCGAGGGCTGAGGCTGGCTCAGATCGGGCTGCTTCAGCTTCATCTTCTGCCACCCTCCCACCTCGGTGAGAGGCTCCCCGAGTTCCGCCTCCTGCACAGCAAGAGAAATGTTATGTGTATCAAGTAGTAATATGAGGGGAAATAAATGCAAGCTGTTCCATGTATATATGTACCTTGTGCTTCCTGTAGCGCTCAGTGCTGCGGCTTCCCGCACTGTGTGTTCCTCCGGTGCCCCGGTTTGCCTTGTTGCGCGCGCTCTTGGCGTTGAAGTCGGCGTCTTCGCCAACCCACCTCGCTACCAAGGCCTCAAATGCGTCTTCCTTATTCTCGCACCATAGGGGCATAACCTGAAAAACCAAAACTCATTTGAAGAACACATAATGCAATCCCAACTATGCAGCAACATAGAGTCTCATTGAATATTTACTTACCTTCAAGTAATCTTCCTTCGTCAGCTGAGTATCGTCCCTGATATTGTCAGCTTTCTTGACCCTCGTGCCCTGCTCAGCCTTGAAGTGCCCGATGCAGGTATGCTTCTGATTGTACCACTGTTGCCTTGTCAACCTCTGACAAGCCCTAGTCAGTACCGCCTTCCCTTGCTCAACCATATCATCAGGCACCTTATAATGGGTCTGCAATCATGCATAAGAATAATTGTGAGAGAGACATGAGTTAGCATAGTGTGGTCATCAACTATGAAGTAAACTCGAGAAGCATGCTTTACCCAAAACTTCGTGTACACGGCGTCAGAAGCTTTCCCAAAGCCCGGGCAAGGAGCTGCCTCATAGTCCGCCCAAGTCTCGGCTAGCTTCTTCTCGCCGCCGGGGACCGGAGTGTAAAAGCCCGGCCAATACTGCCTAATAAGAGCTCCAATCATGCTCGACGGCTGGCGAACCCCCTTGTCATATGTCCAATTGCTGCACAATAATCAAAACATTAGTATGCCAATCAGTTATGCACAATAATGAAAATATTAGTACATATCAAAATGAATCTACATGTTCAAAATTAAACTTACTCTTTGTCGTTCGGGATGATGAGGGCTTTCGCCTCCTGGCTAGTAGGCTCCCTCCTCTCATCAGGGACTTGCGCTTCACCACGAATGCGCAACTTCTTCGGCGCCATCTCCCTCTCCGCCTCCTCGTCCTGCCCCTCCACCTCCATCTCCACCTCCATCTCCACCTCCATCTCCCCCTCAGTAGACTGTGTGTGAGCGGACTGGGAAGCCATGTCGCCAGAAGCAGAGGGTATGTCACCAAGGAAAGGTCCACCTCCACCTCGTCCTCGTCCTCCACCTCCACCTCGTCCTCGTCCTCCACCTCGTCCTCCACCTCCACCTCGTCCTCCACCTCCACCACGTCCTCCAGCTCCACCTCGTCCTCCACCTCCACCTCCACCTACACCTCCACCTCCAACTCCACCCGTGTCATCGTCCGCGTAACGCGAGCTGGCACGCGTTGGTCTTCCACTTCTAGTGGTCCCGGTGAACTTCTGTTGGCTCATGCTCTTCAGAATGGAGTTCATGGATTCCTTGCTTCCGCTCATATTGATCAATCACCTGCATTGACAAAGAGTAAACAAGTAAGCATTCATGCCTTAATAAAATGTAGACACTAAGCAAAAAAAAAACATATGGCGAAGCATGTTGAAAAATAGATACTAAGTATAAGAAGCATATTGAAAAATAAATACTAAGTATAAGAAGCATATTGAAAAATAGATACTAAGCATAAAGACATAAAGGACCCTCACCTCGAATCATCACTATCATAATGAGGCATTGGGTTCTCATAACGAGGCATTGGGTTCTCATTTTCACTATCACTATCAGTATCATGTGAGTAATGAGGTTGGGTGGGAATGTCCGGTGGAGGCTCATCATTGAAGCCATTGCCCTCATGTAACTTGGTGAGCATTTGTATGTCCTTTAGGTCCACCACTGTTTCACCATGAAGATGTGCCTCGTTCTCGAGGTCCTCAAGACCAATTTCTATTTCGAAATCCCCAAAGTTCTCTTGCTCTTGATAAAAAATTCCCTCGTATGTTACAGGGTCAATGTTGTTGTAATCCTCGTCGGAGGGCATGGGTAGCTTACCATGTGGTGATACCTTGAACACGACTTCCCAGCCTTTGAGGTACTCCTTTTGACATGGGTAGGGCAAATAATAAACTTGCTTGGCTTGGTGAGCCACAACAAAGACATCGGCTCCGCTATAGCAGGTTGAAGGCCTAACTTCAACTAACCCAATGGAAGGAGTGCTTCTCTGTCCAACTTGTGGGTCAAACCAGTGGCATTTGAACACAACGAGATTGAGTTGTATGTTTGTCCTATTGAATGTCAGCTCGTATACATTCTCTAACCTTCCGTAGTATTCTATGTCATCGGATCCTTTGGTGAAGACCCCAGTATTTAAAGTTTTTGGGTTAGGCCGATTCTTCTGGTGATACTCTGTATGGAAGCGATACCCATTCACATCGTACTTCTCATACATTGAGATTCTACGGTTACAACCCTGGGAAACACATCTCAGCTCATCCGTCATCTCAACGTTGGGATCACCTCCCTACAAATTCAGTTCAAATTGTTTCTTTGCATTAGTTACGTGTAATAAGAGGGACAAGTCACAGATTGCAAAAGTATTGGCTAAAAGGGACTTGTTAGAAATTACTTTTTCGTAGAACCAATCCAGGAATTTTTTCTTTCCGGGACGACTCTCTTTCAAAAGAATCTCCATCTCCGCATCAGAGGGATCCGTCGATCTCGTCCAATATTCATCCTTGTATTGGCTAAAAGGGAGAAAATACGTATTAGACCAAAATCGAGTTACTAATTGGAAAGTAATTTGTTCACAATTTTACCTTATGAATTTGAGCACTTCTTGCATGTTCGTAACCACATAAAACATTATGCAATCTTTCTCTTCCTTTGTCAAGATGCCCTTTTTAGAGGCACCAGCCTTGCCACCGTGACATTTGAAGAGGAGGAGCTTGGGGTCATGCTTGGGCTCGTCGATGTTGTACCGAGATATCGGGTTATGCATAGTGGGAACATCATCCGCATAGTACGTTGTCATGGCGTCTGCCATCTCCCGGAGGATAGTTGCCTCAGCTATGCATGCTTCAATCTTATTTTTGTTGCCACATTTGTTTCGAATATACTTGAACTCTCTCTCAATACAAAACTGCCAACGATACTGCACTGGTCCACCCAAGAGTGCCTCGTTCGCAAGATGCACAATGAGATGTAACATCGGAGTAAAGAAACCTGGTGGAAAGATCATCTCTAACTTGCATAACAACTCCGGCACTTGATCATGCAACTTCTCAATCGCCGACTCACATATCTGCTTAGCACAGACCGTGCGGAAGAAATGGCTCAACTCCGCAAGCACTCGCCAGACATGCTCGGGGAGATACCCTCGAACCATCACCGGCATCAGCCGCTCAATCCATATATGATAGTCGTGACTCTTGAGCCCGTTTACTTTTCCTGTTGTAAGATTGACTCCCTTACTCATATTCGAACAATAGCCATCTGGGAACATAACGGCGTATTTCAGCCACATCATTGCCTCCTTCTTCTGGAGACTATCAAGCACGTAGTTGGCATGCGGCTTGACCCAATTTTTTCGATTGCCCTCAGGAGGATGCATGTGTAGTCTTTGCCTGTCACACAGATTCTCAACATCAACTCTAGCCTTGACATTATCCTTTGTCTTGTCAGGAATGTTCAGGACGGTGTTAAAAACAGACTCCCCGACATTCTTTTCGTTGTGCATCATATCGATGTTATGGGGAAGTTCGAGATCCTTGTAATACTCGAGCTGCGTTAAGCCTGGCACGTGAGTCCAGTTGTGTGTCTCACCATATCCCACATATGTTTTGCCGGGTTCTTTACTAGGCTTGAGAGCACGTAGCTCACCATCAACAGTTTCACCATTGAACTTTGGTATCGTTTCTTCTTCACGCACAACTTTGCCCTTTGTGAAGTTCTTTTTGTCTCCTCTGAACCGATGCCCTCTTTTGAGGTACTTTCGATGTTTGTCAAATGCGACATATTTGCGACCCGCATTAAGCCAAATGAACTCCAGTCGGTGCCTGCACACTGGGCATGGAAACCTACCAGTTGTACAATGCCCGCAAAATAGAGCGTACCCAGGTAGGTCGTGCATGGAATATTGGAACCAAACTTTCATGAAAAAGTTTGTCTTCGTTGCTCGGTCGTATGTCAAGGTCCCATGGTGCCAAGAGTGGTGCAAATCATCCACAAGCGGTTGCATGAATACACTCAAATTCTTCCTCGGGTAATCAGGCCCTGGAATGATCATCGACAGGAATATGGTCTTCCTTTGCGTAAGGACTCCGGGAGGGAGATTGAGCGGAATAAAAAACACGGGCCAACAGGTGTACGAGGATGCTGACATACCATATGGATTGAATCCATCGGTTGCTATCGCAATTCTGACATTCCGAGCATCATTTGCCTTATCAGGGTGTTTTGCATCGAAGTTCCGCCATGCTTTACCATCAGATGGGTGCCCCATGTTTAGCCGTCCCTCCTCGTCCTTGAATCTCAACCCGTTCTTATGCCACGTCATCTGTTTGGCAGACTCCTCGGACATGTAAAGCCGTTGGATTCTTTTTATGAACGGGAGATAACGAAGAATCTTCACGGCGACTTTTGTCTGCACCTTCTCACCATTAGCTCTTTTTATCTCATGATACCTAGAGGACCCACACTTGCTACAATATTTGTCATCCGCAAACTCTTTCCAAAACAAAAGACAGTTTTTGGGACAACAATCATACTTCACATAATCCATGCTGAGCGCTTTCAACATTTTCTTTGCTGCATACATGGTTTTAGGCAGACAATGGCCTTCGGGCAACATGTTACCAACTGTTACCATATTTTTTTCAAAGCATGCACGGGTGCTATCGAACTGGGCCTTGTCGGCTAGTACTTGCGCGATGGCATCGAGCTGAGAAATTTTTGCACCCTCGTATAGAGGCCTCTTAGCCGCAGCCATCATATCATAGAAGGCCTTTGCGGTTGGCTCGGGTTCCTCCGGTTCTGGCGGTTCCTCCTGTTCTGGCGGTCCCTCCTGTTCTAGAGGAGGCGATTCTGGCATGTAGGCATCGCGGAGATCATCTAGCAAGTATCTAATCCCATCGTCCTCATTGCCATCGATTCGCTGCCTCATCACCTCACCTCTGTCACGTTCGTACTGAGCAAAGTCGACACACGTGACGTAATCAGGCATATACCCATTCAACCAAAGATGTTTAGTCATATCATCCTTTCCCTGACGATGACGCCTCTTGCAACGAGCGCAAGGGCAACTTGGACGAACGCCTGACTTTGAACCACGCGCTAACTCCTTCACTAATAAATTGGTCTTCCATACCCACTCATCTGTCATTTCAGTCGAACTAGCACGGCCACTGTACATCCACCCATTATCAGCCATCCTCTGCTTGATTGGGAGACAAACAACAAATAGTAGCATGAAATTAAATGCATCATATTTTTATTTTCTACCGGCCAAAACGCAAGCATCAACCTACATCTCTACTAGGTAGGCTCCTAGCAGCCGCCGGATCCGTAGATTGAGTACGTTCACCATGATCTACACCGGTACGAGACAGAATTTTGGCAGCACCTCCCCGCTGCTCTCCCGATACACGTCTCGGCAAAAAAGTCGAGAGGATGTGCATCAAGAGAACAACGGGGATGCGCTACCAAAATCCTGACTCGTACTGGGGTAGAGCACGTGAACGTACCCAACTACGCATCCGCCGACTGTCCCGTAAATGCCGCAAGCGTTACGGTTAAAAATATGCCGACCACTAATGCATATTTATCCGCGTAACGCTTGCGGACGGGAAGTGACACCTAGGTGACGTGACTTTACTTGGAAAATGAATCTAGTGACATAAAAAAATGCGGAGAAGGGGAGGCGATGTTTTAGCTCACCCTCGGCGGCCGGATAGAATCGCGGACATGACGACACGGCGGTCACGACGGGGCAGTCACGACGGAGCGGTCACGAGGTCGGCGGTCACGACGGCACCTATTGTCATTCAATAAAAAAACAAATTATTTCACATTTCCATGTTTTTTTTCCATTTTTGCTTCACATTTCACATTTTCTATTTCACATTTTCACATTTTCTATTTGTTTCTATTTCACATTTTCACCTATTCTATTTCTATTTCTATTTCTAAATTCAACAACAAATTCAAATTGTTATTTTCCTATTTTCAATTTTTCATTTCTATTTGCTATTTGCTATTTTCCATGTTTGTTTCTATTTGCTATTTTCCATTTTTGTTTCGATTTGCAATTTTCAAATTGCAACAATTAGTAATTACTAAAATGGGAAATAAATTACCTAGGTGGTGCGGCAGGGGCGGAGCAGGGGAGGCGCGGCCGGCGAGCAGCAACCGGTGGAGGAGCAGGGGCGGAGGCGGCCGGGGGAGGAGGGGGTTCCGGCGGCCGGGGGAGGAGGGGGTGGCGGCCGGGGAGGAGGGGTTCCGGCGGCCGGGGAGGAGGGGGTGGCGGCCGGGGAGGAGGGGGCGGAGGCGGCCGGGGGAGGAGGGTGCGGAGGCGACCGGGGGAGGAGCGGCAGGGGAGGCGGCCGGGGGCGGAGCGGCAGCCGGTGGCGGCAGGCGCGGCGGCGGCCGGGGGAGGAGGGGGTGGCGGCGCGCGGGGTGGAGGAGGGTGGCGGCACGTGGGGTGGAGGAGGGTGGCGGCACGCGGGGTGGAGGAGGGTGGAGGAGGGCGCGCGGGGTCGATGTGTGAGCCGGACTGGTCTGGCTCGACCCTTAGAGCACGACCTAGCTGTGCCGACGGCTAGGCCGTCGGCACAGATTTTTTTTTTTACTTATTTATTTTTTGACTTTTTTATATTTTTGACTTATTTATAGAACACAGTACAACGCAAACGCTCACAAACACGCACGTACAAACACCCATATGAATGCACGCACGCACACCCTACCTATATGAGCACCTCCGAGGGACTAAGCCGACGTTTTGGCTCCGTTTACTTTGCCGACTATGCAAAACGGGGCCGCCGGGACATGCGGTATGGCCGTACCGGGCGCGCGGGTGCACCCGTCCGCCAACGCGCTAAACGGAAAATATTTAGCACATAAAATGACGCGTCATAGACCTAAAAACATTTTTCCCGGTATTTATTGAGCGAAGGAAAGTGTGGCCCCAGTTCAAATCCGGTCAGTTTCCAGCGGATTCGGCGGGACACCGCAGGAAGCGGGGGGGGGGGGGGGATCCCAGGTGGCTACCGCGCGCATATGGCATGTGATAGGTGGTGCGTAGGAGGTATCTTAACACTGCACGGAGGTCTCGCGCAATACTGAAATGCGCACCATGTAGCTGCTTCACAAAAAAAAGGCCTTCGGGAACCCCGAAAATGGAAACACCATCGCCCGTGGGTCGGATTGGAAATCCGCGATCGGGGCCTTGCTTCCCATCCTAGGGCCCACGCACGTGCCAAATATGGCCTCGTTCCGACGCCGGGTACATGCAAGGTTAGCCAAACCCTACATCACACTTGTGCACATATGCTAGGGACATATGCAAGTTTTTAAGCGGTTCCGACGCTCCGGTGATCTGTATCTTCGGAAACCCTATGGCGGGGACCCCGCAGATCTACCCCTATAGCTTTCTCCATGTGACGGTGTAACAATGGATTTTTTTATTTGCTTTGGTTTGTTTAGGACATATGTACATGGAAACCATAGGTTGGGCTTACTTTACCATAAAATAGGCTCCGTTTTAGCCGTACCAGGAGTTTGCACATACAGATCCTGGATTTTCACCAAGTGCTGGCCCATGTCTGCGAAAATCGTCAACGCCGGGTACATGCAAGGTTAGCCAAACCCTACATCACACTTGTGCACATATGCTAGGGACATATGCAAGTTTTTAAGCGGTTCCGACGCTCCGGTGATCTGTATCTTCGGAAACCCTAGGGTGGGGACCCCGCAGATCTACCCCTATAGCTTTCTCCGTGTGACGGTGTAACAATGGATTTTTTTATTTGCTTTGGTTTGTTTAGGACATATGTACATGGAAACCATAGGTTGGGCTTACTTTACCATAAAATAGGCTCCGTTTTAGCCGTACCAGGAGTTTGCACATACAGATCCTGGATTTTCACCAAGTGCTGGCCCATGTCTGCGAAAATCGTCAACGCCGGGTACATGCACGGTTAGCCAAACCCTACATCACACTTGTGCACATATGCTAGGGACATATGCAAGTTTTTAAGCGGTTCCGACGCTCCGGTGATCTGTATCTTTGGAAACCCTAGGGCGGGGACCCCGCAGATCTACCCCTATAGCTTTCTCCGTGTGATGGTGTAACAATGGATTTTTTTATTTGCTTTGGTTTGTTTAGAACATATGTACATGGAAACCATAGGTTGGGCTTACTTTACCATAAAATAGGCTCCGTTTTAGCCGTACCAGGAGTTTGCACATACAGATCCTGGATTTTCACCAAGTGCTGGCCCATGTCTGCGAAAATCGTCAACGCCGGGTACATGCAAGGTTAGCCAAACCCTACATCACACTTGTGCACATATGCTAGGGACATATGCAAGTTTTTAAGCGGTTCCGACGCTCCGGTGATCTGTATCTTCGGAAACCCTAGGGCGGGGACCCCGCAGATCTACCCCTATAGCTTTCTCCGTGTGACGGTGTAACAATGGATTTTTTTTATTTGCTTTGGTTTGTTTAGGACATATGTACATGGAAACCATAGGTTGGGCTTACTTTACCATAAAATAGGCTCCGTTTTAGCCGTACCAGGAGTTTGCACATACAGATCCTGGATTTTCACCAAGTGCTGGCCCATGTCTGCGAAAATCGTCAACGCCGGGTACATGCAAGGTTAGCCAAACCCTACATCACACTTGTGCACATATGCTAGGGACATATGCAAGTTTTTAAGCGGTTCCGACGCTCCGGTGATCTGTATCTTCGGAAACCCTAGGGCGGGGACCCCGCAGATCTACCCCTATAGCTTTCTCCGTGTGATGGTGTAACAATGGATTTTTTTATTTGGTTTGTTTAGGACATATGTACATGGAAACCATAGGTTGGGCTTATTTTACCATAAAATAGGCTCCGTTTTAGCCGTACCAGGAGTTTGCACATACAGATCCTGGATTTTCACCAAGTGCTGGCCCATGTCTGCGAAAATCGTCAACGCCGGGTACATGCAAGGTTAGCCAAACCCTACATCACACTTGTGCACATATGCTAGGGTTATATGCAAGTTTTTAAGCGGTTCCGACGCTCCGGTGATCTATATCTTCGGAAACCCTAGGGCGGGGACTGATGTCTACGCACGCTTCTATTCCTGTAGACAGTGTTGGGCCTCCAAGAGCAGAGGTTTGTAGAACAGCAGCAAGTTTCCCTTAAGTGAATCACCCAAGGTTTATCGAACTCAGGGAGGTAGAGGTCAAAGATATCCCTCTCAAGCAACCCTGCAATTACGATACAAGAAGTCTCTTGTGTCCCCAACACACCTAATACACTTGTCAGATGTATAGGTGCACTAGTTCGGCGAAGAGATAGTAAAATGCAAGTGATATGGATGAATATGAGTGGTAATAGCAATCTGAAATAAAGATGGCAGCGAGTAAACATGCAGTGGAACAGTAAATAAACGGAGATTCGATGTTCGGAAATAAGGCCTAGGGATCCTACTTTCACTAGTGGACACTCTCAACATTGATCACATAACTGAAACTACTCTACACTCTCTTGTTGGATAACAAACACCATTCATTGTGTAGGGCTACAAGAGCTCCCTCAAGCCGGAGTAAACAAGCTCCACAACATTCGGAATTCATATTTAAGTAACCTTAGAGTGCATGATAGACCATTGCAATTATACCGAGTACTAACATAGCATGCACACCGTCACCGTCAGGCTATGAAAGGGGGAATAGATCGCATCAATACTATCATAGTAATAGTTAACTTCATAATCTACAAGAGATCACAATCATAACCTACACCAAGTACTACATGATGCACACACTGTCAACATTACATCATGGAGGAGGAATAGACTACTTTAATAACATCACTAGAGTAGCACATAGATGATATTCAACTAGATCACAAAGAGAGAGATGAACCACATAGCTACGGTAGAGCCCTCAGCCTCGGGGAAGAACTACTCCCTCCTCATCATGGGAAGCAGCAGCGGCGATGAAGATGGCGGTGGTGTCGATGGAGATGGCTTCCGGGGGCACTTCCCCGTCCCGACGGCGTGCCGGAACAGAGACTCCTGTCCCCCGAATCTTGGCTTCGCGATGGCGGCGGCTCTGGAACTTTTCTCGTATCGTGGCTTCCTTTTTTTAGGGTTTTCGCGACGGAGTCCTTAAGTAGGCGGAAGGGCAACCTCGGAGGGGTCCTGGTGGACCCACACCATAGGGGGGCGCGCCCACCCACTTGGCTGCGCCGCCATGTGGGGTGGGGCCCCCAGGGCTCCCCTCTGGTCCCTCTCTGGCTCTCTGGAAGCTTCCGTGAAATATAAGACCCTGGGCGTTGATTTCGTCCAATTCCGAGAATATTTCCTTTGTAGGATTTCTGGAACCAAAAACAGCGGAAAATAGGAACTGGCACTTCGGCATCTTGTTAATAGGTTAGTTCCGGAAAATGCATCAAAACGATATAAAGTGTGACCAAAACATGTATGTATTGTCATAAAACTAGCATGGAACATCAGAAATTATAGATACGTTGGAGACGTATCAGCATCCCCAAGCTTAGTTCCTACTCGCCCTCGAGTAGGTAAACGATAACAAGAATAATTTCTGAAGTGACATGCTACTTACATAATCTTGATCATACTATTGCAAAGCATATGAGATGAATGCAGTGATTCAAAGCAATGGTAAAGACAATGACTAAACAACTGAATCATATAGCAAAGACTTTTCATGAATAGTACTTTCAAGACAAGCATCAATAAGACTTGCATAAGAGTTAACTCATAAAGCAATAAATCCTTAATAGAAGGTTTTGAAGCAACACAAAGAAAGATATAAGTTTCAGCAGTTGCTTTCAACTTCAACATGTATATCTCATGGATAATTGTCAACACAAAGTAATATGATGAGTGCAAATAAGCAAGTATGTAAGAATCAATGCACACAGTTGACACAAGTGTTTGCTTCTAAGATGGAAAGAAGTAGGTAAACTGACTCAACATAAAGTAAAAGAAAGGCCCTTCGCAGAGGGAAGCATGGATTACTATTTTTGTGCTAGAGCTTTTATTTTGAAAACATGGAAACAATTTTGTCAATGGTAGTAATAAATCATATGTGGTATGCATAAGACATCTTATAAGTTGCAAGCCTCATGCATAGTACACCAATAGTGCTCGCACCTTGTCCTAATTAGCTTGGATTTCCATGGATTCTCATTGCATAACATATGTTTCAACCAAGTGTCACAAAGGGGTACCTCTATGCCGCCTGTACAAAGGTCTAAGGAGAAAGTTCGCATTGGATTTCTCACTTTTGATTATTCTCAACTTAGACATCCATACCGGGACAACATAGACAACAGATAATGGACGCCTCTTTAATGCTTAAGCATTCAACAACAGATAATATTCTCATAAGAGATTGAGGATTAGTGTCCAAACTGAAACTTCCACCATGATACATGGCTTTGGTTAGCGGCCCAATATTCTTCTCTAACAATATGCATACTCAAACCATACAACTCATGGCAAATCACCCTTACTTCAGACAAGACGAACATGCATAGCAACTCACATGATATTCAACAAAGGTAACAGTTGATGGCGTCCCCAGAAACATGGTTACCGCTCAACAAGCAACTTATAAGAAATAAGATACATAAACGACATATTCTTTACCACAATAGTTTTTAAGCTACTTTCCCATGAGCTATATATTGCAAAGACATAGAATGGAATTTTAAAGGTAGCACTCAAGCAATTTACTTTGGAATGGCAGAGAAATACCATGTAGTAGGTAGATATGGTGGACACAAATGGCATAGTTTTTGGCTCAAGGTTTTGGATGCACGAGAAGCATTCCCTCTCAGTACAAGGCTTTGGCTAGCAAGGTTGTTTGAAGCAAACACAAGTATGAACTGCACAAAGAAACTTACATAAGAACATATTGCAAGCATTATAAGACTCTACACTGTCTTCCTTGTTGTTCAAACACCTTAACCAGAAAATATCTAGACTTTAGAGAGACCAATCATGCAAACCAAATTTCAACAAGCTCTATGGTAGTTTTTCATTAATGGGTGCAAAGTACATGATGCAAGAGCTTAAACATGATCTATTTGAGCACAACAATTGCCAAGTATCAAGTTATTCAAGACAATATACCAATTACCACATGAAGCATTTTCTGTTTCCAACCAAATAGCAACGAACGAAGCAGTTTCAACCTTCGCCATGAACATTAAAAGTAAAGCTAAGAACACCTGTGTTCATATGCAACAGCGGAGCGTGTCTCTCTCCCACACAAAGAATGCTAGGATCCGATTTTATTCAAACAAAAACAAAAATAAAAGCACACAGACGCTCCAAGTAAAGCACATAAGATGTGACGGAATAAAAATATAGTTTCACTAGAGGTGACCTGATAAGTTGTTGATGAAGAAGAGGATGCCTTGGGCATCCCCAAGCTTAGTTGCTTGAGTCTTCTTGAAATATGCAGGGATGAACCACGGGGGCATCCCCAAGCTTAGAGTTTTCACTCTCCTTGATCATAATGTATCATCCTCCTCGCTTGACCCTTGAAAACTTCCTCCACACCAAACTCAAAACAAACTCATTAGAGGGTTAGTGCATAATCAAAAATTCACTTGTTCAGAGGTGACACAATCATTCCTAACACTTCTGGACATTGCACAAAGCTACTGAAAGTTAATGGAACAAAGAAATCCATCAAACATAGCAAAACAGGCAATGTGAAATAAAAGGCAGAATCTGTCAAAACAGAACAGTACGTAAAGACGAATTTTTCTGGGGCACAAACCTTGCTCAGATGAAAATGCTCAAATTGAATGAAAGTTGCATACATATCTGAGGATCACGCACGTAAATTGGCATATTTTTCTGAGTTACCTACAGACGGGGCGACTCAATTTCGTGACAGACAGAAATCTGTTTCTGCGCAGTAATCCAAATCTAGTATCAACCTTACTATCAAAGACTTTACTTGGCACAACAATGCAATAAAATAAAGATAAGGAGAGGTTGCTACAGTAGTAACAACTTCCAAGACACAAATATAAAACAAAAGTGCTGTAGTAAAATAAAAACATGGGTTATCTCCCAAGAAGTGCTTTCTTTATAGCCATTAAGATGGGCTCAGTAATTTTAATGATGCTCTCGCAAGAAATAAGAGTTGAAGAAAAAGAGAGCATCAAAAGCAAATAAGAAACACTTTTAAGTCTAACCCACTTCCTATGAAAATGAATCTTGTAAATAAACAAGTCATGTAAGCATAATGCAATAAGCATAGGAAAACAAGACAAGCGCAACTTCAAGATTTTCAGCAAAAAGAGAGGTGTTTTAGTAACATGAAAATCCCTACAACCATATTGTCCTCTCTCATAAAGATTTTCAGTAGCATCATGAACAAACTCAACAATATAACTGTCACATGAAACATTCTTATCATGAGTCTCATGCATAAAATAATTGCTACTCCCAACATAAGCATAGTCATTCTTATTAATTGTAGTGGGAGCAAATTCAACAAAGTAGCTATCATTATTATTCTCATCATCAAATATAAGAGGCATAGTATAATCATAATAAACTTTATCCTCCATAGTGGGTGGCACCAAAATATCACTATCATTATAATCATCATAAATGGGAGGCAAAGTATCATCAAAGTAAATTTTCTCCTCCATGCTTGGGGGACTAAAAATATCATGCTCATCAAAACCAGCTTCCCCAAGCTTAGAATTTTCCATAGCATTAGCAACAATGGTGTTCAAAGCGTTCATACTAATATCATTGCTACTAGCATGCAAATAAGGTTCCATAGGTTTTTTAATTTTCGCATCAAACAATCCATGTCTTAACTCAGGAAATAGATTAAAAAGCTCACAGTTGTTTTCCATTATGCCTAACTAGTGTAAACAAGAAACAAAAAGATGCAATTGCAGGATCTAAAGGAAATAGCTTCGAGCACTCACACACCAGCAACAATGCTAGGAAATAGCTTAGTAGTCGGAGGATGTGAATACCTTTTACCTTACCTCCCCGGCAACGGCGCCAGAAAATAGCTTGATGTCTACGCACGCTTCTATTCCTGTAGACAGTGTTGGGCCTCCAAGAGCAGAGGTTTGTAGAACAGCAGCAAGTTTCCCTTAAGTGAATCACCCAAGGTTTATCGAACTCAGGGAGGTAGAGGTCAAAGATATCCCTCTCAAGCAACCCTGCAATTACGATACAAGAAGTCTCTTGTGTCCCCAACACACCTAATACACTTGTCAGATGTATAGGTGCACTAGTTCGGCGAAGAGATAGTAAAATGCAAGTGATATGGATGAATATGAGTGGTAATAGCAATCTGAAATAAAGATGGCAGCGAGTAAACATGCAGTGGAACAGTAAATAAACGGAGATTCGATGTTCGGAAATAAGGCCTAGGGATCCTACTTTCACTAGTGGACACTCTCAACATTGATCACATAACTGAAACTACTCTACACTCTCTTGTTGGATAACAAACACCATTCATTGTGTAGGGCTACAAGAGCTCCCTCAAGCCGGAGTAAACAAGCTCCACAACATTCGGAATTCATATTTAAGTAACCTTAGAGTGCATGATAGACCATTGCAATTATACCGAGTACTAACATAGCATGCACACCGTCACCGTCAGGCTATGAAAGGGGGAATAGATCGCATCAATACTATCATAGTAATAGTTAACTTCATAATCTACAAGAGATCACAATCATAACCTACACCAAGTACTACATGATGCACACACTGTCAACATTACATCATGGAGGAGGAATAGACTACTTTAATAACATCACTAGAGTAGCACATAGATAATATTCAACTAGATCACAAAGAGAGAGATGAACCACATAGCTACGGTAGAGCCCTCAGCCTCGGGGGAGAACTACTCCCTCCTCATCATGGGAAGCAGCAGCGGCGATGAAGATGGCGGTGGTGTCGATGGAGATGGCTTCCGGGGGCACTTCCCCGTCCCGACGGCGTGCCGGAACAGAGACTCCTGTCCCCCGAATCTTGGCTTCGCGATGGCGGCGGCTCTGGAACTTTTCTCTTATCGTGGCTTCCTTTTTTTAGGGTTTTCGCGACGGAGTCCTTAAGTAGGCGGAAGGGCAGCCTCGGAGGGGTCCTGGTGGACCCACACCATAGGGGGGCGCGCCCACCCCCTTGGCCGCGCCGCCATGTGGGGTGGGGCCCCCAGGGCTCCCCTCTGGTCCCTCTCTGGCTCTCTGGAAGCTTCCGTGAAATATAAGACCCTGGGCGTTGATTTCGTCCAATTCCGAGAATATTTCCTTTGTAGGATTTCTGGAACCAAAAACAACAGAAAACAGGAACTGGCACTTCGGCATCTTGTTAATAGGTTAGTTCCGGAAAATGCATCAAAACGATATAAAGTGTGAACAAAACATGTATGTATTGTCATAAAACTAGCATGGAACATCAGAAATTATAGATACGTTGGAGACGTATCAGGGACCCCGCAGATCTACCCCTATAGCTTTCTCCGTGTGACGGTGTAACAATGGATTTTTTTATTTGCTTTGGTTTGTTTAGGACATATGTACATGGAAACCATAGGTTGGGCTTACTTTACCATAAAATAGGCTCCGTTTTAGCCGTACCAGGAGTTTGCATATACAGATCCTGGATTTTCACCAAGTGCTGGCCCATGTCTGCGAAAATCGTCAACAACGGGTACATGCAAGGTTAGCCAAACCCTACATCACACTTGTGCACATATGCTAGGGACATATGCAAGTTTTTAAGCGGTTCCGACGCTCCGGTGATCTGTATCTTCGGAAACCCTAGGGCGGGGACCCCGCAGATCTACCCCTATAGCTTTCTCTGTGTGACGGTGTAACAATGGATTTTTTTTATTTGCTTTGGTTTGTTTAGGACATATGTACATGGAAACCATAGGTTGGGCTTACTTTACCATAAAATAGGCTCCGTTTTAGCTGTACCAGGAGTTTGCACATACAGATCCTGGATTTTCACCAAGTGCTGGCCCATGTCTGCGAAAATCGTCAACGCCGGGTACATGCAAGGTTAGCCAAACCCTACATCACACTTGTGCACATATGCTAGGGACATATGCAAATTTTTAAGCGGTTTCGACGCTCCGGTGATCTGTATCTTCGGAAACCCTAGGGCGGGGACCCCGCAGATCTACCCCTATAGCTTTCTCCGTGTGACGGTGTAACAATGGATTTTTTTATTTGCTTTGGTTTGTTTAGGACATATGTACATGGGAAACCATAGGTTGGGCTTACTTTACCATAAAATAGGCTCCGTTTTAGCTGTACCAGGAGTTTGCACATACAGATCCTGGATTTTACCCCTACAGTCTATAATCTGCCTGAGTTTTGGGACCATTTACACCCTCCGATGCTCGATTTCTGACGACATACAATAATGATACACTTAAGAACTTGAGACCCACACACGATACAAAGCACTTAAAAAACTAGACCCAAACACGAACCGAAACACTTAAAGAACTACACCCACACACAGGAACCAAAACACTTAAAGAACTACACCCACACAGGAACCAAGACACTTAATGAACTAGACCCACACACAAACCAAAACATTTAAAGAACTAAACCCACACACGAACAAAGCACTTAACACTGGGTCGACGCATGACCCGCTAGACACACGGACTCGACACACACACATATTAATCAGAGAAGTCGAAATCTTCGTCCTCGCTGGGGGTGTCCTCTGAAGCGGTACTTGTGAGGTTCCACTACCACCGTTCATCATCCTCCCCCCATGTCGACGCCTCTCCTTTGGCATACTCTGCTTCAACCTCGGCCTCCTCTGCCGCTTTCCCGCCCTCCTCTCTCTCCTGTACGTCTGCTTGTCCTTCCAGAATGCGCGCTCTGCCTCGACGGCTCCGGGATGGTCTCTGCGCCACTATGCCATGAACTGCTCGTCCGCTTCGGTGGTATCAATCCGCCGCTGGCCAGACCTGTACCGCCGCGCTTCACCCAGTGAGCGAAGTAGCGGCTCAGTAGAGAGACTCTGGGCTTCCGTCAGAGACCTGACCTCCGGGAAGTTCAATTCGTGGCGCGGCCAGCCAAACCTCCAAGCCGCAACGTCGTATGCGCGGGCAGTAGCCTCCTTCGTGTAGAAGGTGCCGAGCCACACACGCACACCACCGGCGGTGATTTCAGCCGCGAAATGGCCCGCAGCCCGCTGGCGAACGCCGGTGAAGCCCGTGTTGCTACGGCAACGAGGAGCCATCTCGACGGCAGCTAAGCTCAGAGGGTTCTGTGGTGTTTTTGGATGAGAGAGTTGATGAGGAGAGAAATGTTGCTGGTGATGTTAGTGGAGAAGACATGGCTATATATAGGACGACGACGGCTGAAACGGCGGGAATACTTGGCGGGAGAGAATGGGCGCGAGAAGAATGGCGGGAAAAAAGGGCGGGAGGGAAGGAGCGGGGAAAAATGGCGGGAATGTTGGAGGAAAAATTGGTGGGAAGCTGTGCCGACGGCCTGGCCGTCGGCCCACATAGTGGGAAACGGTGCCGATTGATGCCGTTTGCCACCTGCTGACGCCGTTGTCGGTGGCTGTCGGTGGCCCTACCATCTGCCCATGTGCCGACGGCTAGGTTACGTGCCGTCGGCACAGAAGGGGTGTGTGCCGACGGCGACCTTCGGCCCTGGAGGTACTGTGCCGATGGCCAAGCTGTGCCGACGGCCACTTTCCTGGGCTGACGGCGTGGCGTTATGTGCCGACGGCGGCCGTCGGCACAGATTCTGGCCGTCGGCCCCGCGGCGGGTTCCCGTAGTGTACGTTGGTTTGACGGCCAAGATCGCTTGGATCGGACCCTCTGGTTCTTTTAATAGTAGTGGTGATGTTCAGTTTTTTGGAAAGCAAATCCTTCAAAACAGCCTCGGCTAGCTACAAATCAACATCATTTGGTCCTCCATGAATGAATTAAAATACAATATCTATTCTTGTACGTGGTGTGCATTTGCTTACGATTCATGGCAGAATTGAAGTTAGTTTGCCACAAATATATACTGTTTTTGGGGCGCACCGCAACATGATGCACTTCTAGGTATGGTACAGAAGTCATTATCAACATTTTCTCATTTTATTTTGCACTTGCTAAAATCCTTACAGAAGTAGTTTCTTAGCTATTCGATAACAAATATTTATTATGTGAGCGGACTATGTGCTGGTGGAGTGGTGTGAGAGAAACGATGATGCGGAAAGGGAGGAAGACAGAATGAAACCTCGATTCCTGCTACCCTCCCTCCGATCCATAAAAAGTGTTGGTGATTTACGGGCGATTTAACCCGCTGCAACGGACGGGTGGGAAGAAGACCGGGAAGAAGCGGACGACGATGAGCAATTCACTTGGTGGGTCGCGTGCAGCGAGGTCGGCTATCTAGCAACCCACAGCAAGCCCAATAAGATCGGTGTTCCTTAGCGGACCTCATGCTTTTATCCCGTTGCAACGCACCGGCACATTTCCTAGTAACAGTAAAGCAGTAATGTTTCTTCCTTTTTTTTCGTCCGTCATTAGACTACCCATGATACTAATCAAAATTACAACGCATGGTCCGTCATTAGACAGTATATATTGTTGGGGCTGCATCTCGCAGCCCCTCTTCATCCTCTCCTCTTTCAATCTCTCTCATAAATGCGCACAAGAACACACACGCATGCACCAAGGAAGAATCCTAACTAGCTTTGCAACGAGGCAACTTCTCCTTGGTGATCACAATGGCTACATGGTTTTGGTGGTGCCTCTCACGGCTTCCTTTTCTCATTATCTCACAAGACTTTAAATAGGCATACATGTCAAGCAATCCTAGTCTTGTGCCACTAATCCATGCACTCACTAAGTGATCCACTAATCCGATTTCAAAAAAAAAAGTGATCCACTAATCTCTCCACTAAGTGCATGCTGCATGCACACACACGATCAACTACTTCCGCAGCCTCTCCTCAACGGTCAAAACCAAGCCAAAGAGGCATGCATGCCACAACGTGACACTACCAACTAACCTGACTACTAACTCACTATCAGCTTGCCTACATGCACTGATCTCATCTCTAGTACATCGTAGTGTCGCAGCTTCTGGTGTTACAAATTAACTACGAAATAAAACATGATATAATCATCTAAAACCAGCACTAATAACAAGATTTGTTCCAACATATATTTGTTGTATAGCTAATGCATGGTGCGGCACGATATGAAAGCTCACATTTTGCTTCAGGCACTCCCTTGAGAATGCAGGGATTTTAGCAGGGTTGTATAGCATGATGGGCATGAAGAATTGGTAAGAATATTCTTCGTACATTTGATGCTGCAATATATATAACCTCCACACGATCCAAATGATTCTGTACATGTTGCCACATCAATCCATCATAATATCAACATCATCTGGATCCACTCCCGGTAGTTCACATATATCTCGCCATGTCTTTCCAACAGCTCCAATAATTGTGTGCCTCATCTAAATATGTAAGCCTATTAATATGTTTAACAACTCCAATCAATACTGAAATACATCACCGCCAGTTTGAAATTTGCATACCTGGCGAACACCAGTATACTCTATATACCACAAGTAAGCTTACCGAAGCTAGACGACGACGCACCGTTGCTGGCCTTCGACACCGAGACGCCAACGACGCCGTGAAGTCTCGGGTGAACGATTACATTGCAGGTTTACTGAACAGGTTCAGTGATTTCAGGAGTTCTGCATTAACAAGCAGATGGGGGACGTGCACTCACTGCCGGTCCGTACACGGACGGCTCGGCCGGCAGGCGTCGATGGCCAGTTGAGTGGCGAACTAGAGATTTCTGCAGTCGTGTGTGCAGAATGCCGAGGGGGTGACATGGCGGCGGATACCATCGCCACGGCACTGTCATTCAACCGCGCGCGCGCCTGTGGCACTCCCAGGCGCCGGATCTCCCAGTGGTACGCTCCCAGCGTCTATTTTGGTGCCTGTCGCACGCCGGCGTTAAGTAATCTCCCTTCTATGTCCTAATTTATTCAGACTTCAGACCCATGTATGTGTATTGGTACTCCATGCTCTCCACTACCATACGATTTCTTCTCATTCATATATCTCAAAGGATGCTAATGCTGACTGCCAGAAATTCGAATACCAACCTGATTTTAGTTGAAAGAATGCTAACCTGTTCGTACAGAAATTTTTTTGTTGTTGTTTTTGCCGGTACTTTACATTCTACTCCCTCCATTCCAATGAATAAGGCGTCATCGTTTTCCGTGATTTTTCTTTGATAAAAAATTACTCCAAATATATAAGCTTGTTGGTATAAAATTAACATAATTAGAAAGTGTTTTTCAATACGAATCCAACGATACTAATTACGTACAATATAATCAAGATTTTGTTGCTCAATTTTTTGGGGTCAAACTTCATCTTGGAATGCGAGTGCGCCTTATTGATTGAAACGGAGATGGTAGCAAATGTTCTCTATTGCATGTAATAATGTTTTCAAGATGGATAAATTGGGCATCTGGCGGTTTCTTGTTTGCTGGTTGCGTGATAGTCTACTTCAATACCTATGGAATATTTCTTCATATAAAACTCAATGAAAACATTAGTCCATAGGGATTGTCATTAATTATCAAAACCATACATAGGGGCAATGTACCCTTATAGCGGTGGAGCACGTCCAAGGCTTAAAGGGGGGGAGGGAAAGAAGAGCACGCTAAGGGCGTGGGGGTGCGATGACGTTGACCACGGGGAGGTCACGCTCGCTGCGTGATAGAAACGACGAGGAAAAGAGAAGCCTCTCCATTCTGAGTGAAGGGGTATGCGCCAGAGGGAGTGGGTCACGGAAGGGAGAAGGTCGGCCGCCATGGAAAAAAAGAAAAGGCCAGAAGAAGTGAGAGAGCCCAAGTTAGAGGGTTAGGTTTTTTCCAAATCATTTTCTTTTTCCTTTGATTTTGAAAACTGGTTTGGAAAATCAATTGAAACCAAACCAAACAAGATTTTATTTGAAAATGAGAACATTTGAAAATAATTTTATTTAGCTTTATAGTTTTGGTTTTAGGGTTTTGTGAAATGAAGAGACACGAGGGAGGTTCTATTAAACCATACAATACAAAATCAAAATAGTGTTTAAAAATAATTTTGATTTTGTTTTGACAAACACATGTAGATGATATGCCTGATGATGACGTCAACCACGCGGAAAAAAAGCAACTGGGAAAATCTACCATATTGGGTTTTTCCGGGTAGATCTCGAAAGGGAAGCCACCCTTTAGTGAGAGAGGGAAGAGCTACCCTTTAGGATCCCTACTCAGGGTAGCTCTTCCCTCTCTTAGGATCCCTGAGTATAGTGCTGTTAAAAGCAAATTTTAAGAAAACAACATTTGGCATCCTCTGTACTTCTACCATCTTTTAACTGAGATTACAAAATGAACCATCATAATGCCTATTATCCCTAGAGTCAAATAGACGTCTAAGGTTAGTCTAAATCTCACTGGTAGAAAAAGGGGCTTTAGTCCCGGTTGGTAACGGGCTTTAGTCCCGGTTGCGCAACCGGGACTAATTATGCGAGACTAAAGGCCTCCCCCCTTTAGTCGCGGTTGCTGACGAACCGCGACTAAAGGCTCATCCACGTGGGCGGCAGGCGTCCATCGGGGCGGAGGACCTTTAGTCGCGGTTGGCCAGGTCTCCGCAGGTTTAGGGTTTTTACCCCCCTAAATCTGGTTTCTTTTTGTTATGTTTCATTTCTTTTATATTTTATTTTGTGTTTTATTTTAATTTCAAAGAAGTTTCAGTACACATATTCTACGCTACTATATACACGTTACACATGGATGCATATGAATGTACAATTTCAAACAAGTTTGAAATTTCAAACAAGAAGAATTCAAGAGGAATATATAATTTTCAATCTCGGGTGACCATATACAACTTCAAACAAGTTTCCATATACAATTTACGACAACAGAAGTTATTAGTCCTCGTAATAGTTTTCTCCAGTAGGATGGAGGACTTCCCTCATCAAAAATTCTGCCAATTCCTCTTGAATTGGTCGAAAGCGAGCTTCTGGATTAAGCTTCTTCCGCAAGTCATTCCTCCGGAAGTTGATATCCTGAGCCCTCCGCTCAGAGGTGTGTCCCCGGATGAACTCACAAACATAGTATACACATAGATTGCTTCCCGGTGGCTGAGTATCCACATTAGCTAACCTTCTAAATGTTAGCTCATCTTTGAATTCACCGGTTATGTCTTCTTTGAACCATTTCCAAACCCTACAGGGCAAAGAAATTAAATGAACAAGAGAGTTATTAGTTACTTGATATCAGGAAATGAAGGAAAGAGGCCGATATATTGCGCAAATGATTGAAAATAATTACTTTTGTAGCATTAATCTTATGCCGATCCAATGCTTTGGTTCCATATTCAGAGAGTCCATGACGAGAACTTTGGAGCTGTCAAACTGAATTATTAGCAGAATCCAGTGGAACCTGCGGACACATGTTACATGCATAGTCATGCATAAGTACTCATCGATTAGACATAACATGGAGTAAACAAAAGAGAATGTGCACAAGACAGAAACACTCACCCAAAATGGTAAGGAAATAGAATTTCACTTTTGAGTTCCTGCTTTGTAAGAAACGCGTACATGTCTTTCTCCACGTCTTGGGGGTGTTTTTCTAACACATATCCATTAATGATATGTGGGTCAATGAACCCAACATCAAGGATGTTCTTTTTTCTGCATTCCCCAAGCTTCATTCTGCATAATGGCGTACACAAGAATATAGTTAGGACAATATAGTGCAGGCAATAAATGAGATGATGTAGAGATTTAATTATAGAAATAATTCACTTACAGAACGTAGCAACTCAGGATAGATTTGTCGAGCTCCCGTAGATTGAACAACTGGAACAATTCACTCATATGAACTTGTACACAGTACTCTTTGAAGTGGTGCTCCTCTCTAACTTCCGCATAAATATATTCTTCGTCGGGCGCCTTATTTTTTATGAAATTCTTGTACCAGCCTAGCAGACCTCGCATTTGTGTTGGTAGACTTGCTTCCTGCGCAGGCTCAACGAGAGGCCCATTCCGCACATATGTAAATGCTACCTCACTTACTGGCGCATCCTCAAGACCTAACAATGCACGAAGAGTCATACCGAACTCAGCCGCTCTTTCTTTGGCCGCCATTACAGTCATTCCCTGTGCTGTAGCAGCTGCTAGGATAGTGGGGTCCAATAGTTCCATGTCCTTATCCATATCGGCTCTGAAGGACGCCGTAAGGGAAGTACCGGCTTCCACTATGAGCGGGGGGATCGATTATTTTTTCTGTTCCCCGAGCTGGGAAACTTGTTTCCCGCATTTTTTACTTGCTTCTTTCTTCTCCTCCAAGGCTTTCTTCTCCTTCTCCTCCAAGCCTTTCTTATCCACCAATATTGCTACTTGCCTATGAAATTCATGTCCATAGTCGTCTGGCAGATTCTGCTGGATTTGGGACGGTGTCGTCAAAAAATCCTTAGCCCACTTCTTTTGCTTCTCAGTGAATACCGGCTTGGGCTCAGGCTCTTTTTTCGCCTTGATATCCGCCTTCCATTTCTCATGGTGAGCAGCCGCGGCCACGTTGGTTTCCTCGACACTAAGTTCCCAAGGTCTCGGGAGGAGAGGCTTCAGTGATGGCATTGGTACCCTTGTGGTCTTAGGTACATAAGGCTCCGGGTTAATAGTCCAGGAGGGGGTTGCCTTGCTATCCCCCGTAAACGCCTGCTTCTGCTTCTTTGCCGGAGGTGGACTAGGTGGCGGCATACCCGCCGGAGGTGGACTGGGTGGCGGCGGCTGCTTACCCGCCGAAGGTGGACTGGGGGGCGGCGGCTGCTTACCCGCCGGAGGTGGATTGGGGGGCGGCGTCGGCTGACGTGAAGGAGGTGTAGGTCGATCACCACCACCACCGGAGGGGGGTGGACTTGTTGGCTGATTCCTCGGGGTCGGTGGCCTTGGCGACTCGCCTGGAAACTTGATGTACTTCTTTTTCCATAGAATGAATTGGCGCTTGACATCTCGAAGTCTCACATCCCCTTCGGGTGTAGCATAGTCAATCTCCGGGTCCTCAAACCCTTGGACTATGTCTTCCACCGTAACACGAGCATAGCCATCTTGAATGGGGTTGTTGTGGTGGAGTGCTCCGGGTGTACAAGGTAAAGCGCTGCCGATCGCTATCTTCATGGAAATGTTCCCCATTGGATAATGCAGCTCACATTCTTTCATCTCCTTTACATCATCCACGGGGTAGTGAGGCTCCGGTGCACGAATCTCGATCGTCGGTGCATTAGCACCAGCCGGGGCCAGCAAGGGTACATTAGCACCAGCCGGGGCCTCCGTGGAAGCCACACTGCTTCTCTGCTGCTGGCTTCCGACATCCGCTGCACGATCTTCATGCAGCCGTGCCGATCTTTCTTTTACTAGTTCATGCACAATCTGCTTCACCTCAAATAGTTCCGATTCCATCCTCCCCATACGATCTGCATCCCGTTCCGTGTTTCTCTTACGGCTTCTGTAACTGTACGGGTCATTGTCCTGGGGAAACCCTACTTTCCACGGAATGGCGCCTTTGCTCGTACACGTCCTGGGTGTTCACGATTCCCGAGGGCTAATGTCAGCGCGTCGTTCTCTTTGTTGAACTTGATCTTCCCCTCTTGAGCTTGGGCCATTGCGTCAATAAGGGCTTGGGTGGGAGTAAACACTTTCTTCCGGTGAACACACCTCCCTATCTCGGGGTCTAGCGATCCCCCATGCCCATACCACCAGCTTTTGGCCCTTGGGTCCCATCCCTCTGTACCTAGAGGGATTCCTCGCTCCCACAGGTCGTTCTCCATCTTCTCCCACTTAGGCTCCGAAAGGCGGTATCCTCCTGGCCCCATAATATGATTGTACGTTTTCTTAGCCGCATTTGCCTTATTTTTTTCCGATTTAGCCTTGAAATGCTCCGATTGCTTTTGCTTCACAAATTTGGGCCAATCATCTTTCAGTTTCTCATACTGTCTTGTGAAATCCGGAGTCTTGTTCTGCGCGACATACTCACGGGCTAAATTTTTCTTGAAGTTCTGGAATGCTTCGGCCATCTTCTGAAGAGCGAACTCTTTGACTAGCCTCCTCCTCTCACGTCCACTCGGAATCTCGTTACCCTCTTCATCGCGTTTGTTGAATTCCGGACGTAGAATGAAATGTTCCATAAGCTTTCTCCAGCAATCCTTTTTTTTTCTCTTGTCGACAAAACTGAAACCAACACGGGCCTTCTTCGGCTCATTCCATTCCTGGACGGTGATCGGGACGTTGTCTCTAACAACGACTCCGCATTGGTTGATAAACTTTGTGTAGTGCTTTTTGGGCTCCAGCGGCCTGCCGTGTTCACTGACAACATCGATGGTACATGTTTCTCCTTGTCTCATCGTCTTGGTTTTGCCATGCGGCTTTGTACTCGATTTTTTCGACGATCCGGCCGAGGGCTAAAAAAAGAAAGAGAGTCGCGTTAATACGTATTTATTAAAATTAGTAAATTTGTATCACCAAAGGCTCAATGTATATATATACCTCGCCGGAGGTGGTTGCTAATTGTAATTCGAGATCGTCGTTTGTCGATGTTTGCCCTCCATCAACAATGTCCATTCCTTCATCATCCCCTTGTCGACCTTCACCTTCACCGTCAAGGTTTAGATAAGAAGAGACATCGTCTTCTTCATATTCTTCTGGCACATAAGGAATATCACCGTTTATGATGGCGGTTATATGTGCTTCAGCATCCGGATCATAGCTTCCCAAAATCGGGTCTCTATCGTCCACCATATGTCACTCCTGAAGACATGTAGTAAAAACTAATTAAGTAAAGAAACATAATCTGTGAAAACTAATTGTATAAACATTAGTGTTGCGCGTGAGGACGCGCGTGGTGGCGAAAGGGGGGTGGTGGCGGTGGCGAGGACGACACGTATAGGGATAGAGAGGGCGGCGAGGAGGGCAGCGAGGAGGGGCACACGTATACGAAGAGGGTGGCGAGGGGGCGGCGAGGGGGCGCGCGGCAGCTAGCTAGCGTTCGGCGGTGTATACAGAGAGGGCGGTAGAGAGGAGAGAGAAAGAAACACACCGATGACCCCGTGTATATATGGAGGGGGCGGCGAGGAGGCGCGCGGCTGCTAGCTAGCTTTCAGCGGTGTATACGGAAAGGGCGGTAGAGAGGAGAGAGAGAGAAACACACCGACGACCCCGTGCGTATACGGAGGGGGCGGCGAGGGGGCGGCGCACAACTGTTTCTCTCTCTCCTCTCTCTATCCTAAAAAAACAAAAAAAAACCGTGCGTATGCGAAGGGGGCGGCGAGGGGGCGGCGCAAAGTTGTGCGCCGCCCCCTCCATATACGCGCGGGGGCGGGGTGTTTCTCTCTCTCCGCTATCTCTCCTAAAAAACCAAAAAAAACCCCGCGCGTATACGGAGGGGGTGGCGAGGGGGCGGCGCACAAAGTTGTGCGCCGCCCCCTCGCTGCCCCCTCCGTATACGCGCGGGGCGGCCTGTGTGTTCCTTCTCCTCCTCTCGATCTTGATCTCTAAAAACAAAAAAGTGCCACCGCTTTTCCCCTCTCTCTTTCCCCGGCCCCTCCTTCCTCTTCGCTTCTCCGGCGCGATCCCTCTCTCTAAAAACAAAAAAAAACAAAAAGTGCCGCCGCTCTCTGCTCCTCTCTGCTCTCATCTTCCTCTCTCTCAGACGCGTTCTTGCGCGCCGCCGATGGAGCGCGGCGGCCGGGCGAGTGCGGCGGGCGAGGGCGGCGGGCGGCGGCGGTCTCGCCGGCTGCCGAGCAGCGCGTGAGGCGGCGGCGCGCGACAGTACTACTACTGCAGAGACGGGGGCGCGGTGCGGCGCGAGGACGTACGACGCGCTGAGGACGACGACGGAGGCGGTGGGCGTTGGCGGAGTCGATGGCGGCGGGCGAGGGCGACGGCGTCGAGCAGCCTGACGGTGTCTGAGAGCGAGAGGATCTCCGCGCGCGCGTCTAAGTGTTCGAGGAAGAAGAGAGAAGGGAACCGCCAGGGCGCGCGCGCGGTATTTATAATTTCGCCCTTTAGTCGCGGTTGATGACACCAACCGCGACTAAAGGACCTTTAGTCGCGGAACCGCGACTAAAGGGTTTTTTCGGGTTGCCGCGGAAAGACCCTTTAGTCGCGGTTGGTCTCACCAACCGCGACTAAAGATTTTTTTCAATTGAAATTCATTTCAAATTACATAAATTATATAAAAACTTCAGAAAAATAAACTAAATCATTTTAAAATCATAAAAATACATAAAATATATCAAAAAATTCAGAAAAAATAAAACTAATTCATTTCAAAATCTGAAAAATACAAATAATATATCAAAAAATTCAGAAAAATAAAACTAATCATTTCAAAATCTTAATAATACAAATAATATATCAAAAAATTCAGAAAAATAAAACTAATTCATTTCAAAATCAGAAAAATACAAATAATATATCAAAAATTTCATAAAAATAAAACTAATTCATTTCAAAATCAGAAAAATACAAATAATTTATCAAAAAAGTCAGAAAAATCCATTTCTTCCCGCCTCTGTCTTCAGGCCACCTCCTGTCTTCCCGCCCCCCGGTTCCCGCCATTTCTTCCTGCCTTTGTCTTCCCGCCTCCTGTCTTTCACGGGCATGCAGGAAAAAAATTCCAAGGCGCAACTTCCGAAGATGCCGTAGGGCGTGTGCACCAACGACATTTTCGAGAAGCTGCGCCACGGGAGATTTTCCAACCCTTTCCCCAATACTGTTAGAAGAGATGATGGAGTCTTTTACGGGCTTGCAGGAAAATTTTCCCGATGCGCAACTTCCGAAGATGCCGTAGGGCGTGTGACATCCCGAGGGTTTCTCTGTGCTGCTCGAGCGTGAGCATTTTCTGCGTATCTGAACATTGCCTGAAAATTTCGACAGTCTTTCTGCAGGTGCCCTGACTGTCTTTTCCCGTTGCTGTCGAGGAAGAAGTGCATCTGGCACGGTCCGTTCAGCATTTCCTCGGGGGACACGAAAGGTCTTGGAAACCTCGGCCCACTATTTTGCCTGTTGCGTGAATCATCCCTATTATCACCTCGCTGTTCACTGCTTCTCTGGTAATCATCTCTGTTGCCTCCTGTATTTGTCCGAAAACCTGCCGAAATTTGTCCTGGGGCGTCGTAGTTCTGGTACGTCCGAGGAAATCTTCGCCTCGGTTGATAGTTTCGACCAAGGTCCTCCTCTCGCGCGACTGTGTCGTTTGTTGTGGACAGCGTCTTCTCCATCTGCCCATTTATTTGCTATCTCCATTAACGCGGATACCGTCCTTGGATTGGTCCTTCCCAAATCCTCGACAAAGTCTCCACGCTCGACTCTGCGACAAACGCATCTATTGCTCTCTCGTCAGATATGTTTTCTGCCGAGTTTTTGATGATATTCCACCTCTGGATGTACTTTCTCATTGGCTCATCTGGCTTTTGTCGACACGCTCTCAACTCCTCTAACGATGCGGGTTTTTTGCACGTGGATCTGAAGTTCTTGACGAACACGTCCTCGAAACTTTCCCAGCTGTCGATGGATCCTGGAGCGAGTTTCTTTATCCATGATCGTGCGGCACCACTCAGGTGCACCTGGATGCTTTGCATGGCTGTTGCCCTAGTTCCTCCCGTCGGCTTCACCGTCTCCGGATAGTCGACTAGCCAATCCTCCTGGATCTTGAAGGCCGTCGAATTTCTTGAAATTATCGGGTAACTTGAATCCCGAGGGACTCGCGTTTTCGGACTCTCCTCGTGAAGCATGGTAAGCCGCACATATCTTCGTCGTTAAGTTCGGGGATTGCCGATGATCCCTTCGCTTTGCCGCGCTCTGTCGACTCTTGCTTGTGCCGCTGTGTCTCTTGCTCCACTTGGCCCTTCAGGTCTTTGCCGCTGTTGCTGCTGCGGGTCGCGGACTATTTTGCCTTGCCACTCCTTCGGGAGGCGTTAATATAAACGCTGTCCCCATAGCTCCAACTCCTGCTCCCGCCATATTGTACAGTTGTTCCCTTGGGTCACCCGGAGGTGGTTTAGATGCAAGGATAAAAGCATGTGTCGCCATATACCCAGCCTCTGGTGTCTTAGGGATGATGTTTCCTCTTGTATCTATCGACATAAAGGACATGTCGAGGTTTTGAACCAAGTGTTCTCTTTCTGCCTCGGGTATGTGTTGCAGCCTTGATCTTGCTCTGTTCCGCGCCTCCCGATGGCTATCACCCGTAGTTCTAGATTGTCGACTTAGATCTGCCCTTCTCCTGCTGGATGAATAAGCTTCCTCCTTTCTCCTGTTCAACTCAGTGTCTGCTTTTCCAATTCCCTGGCAGCTCGTGCGAGCCTATATTGATATGCTTGCAATTCTTCCGGTGTGGCTGTGGTAGCCATTGGTTACGTGCCGTTCATAGCTCTCGCAGCCTCTGTCCCACGCTGCTTGTGAAAGTTGAACTCTATCTCGCGGCTCGGCCCGACGTATTTGTTGCCCAAGCCTTGTCGCAGATTGGAGGGATCGACGTATGGATTTCCCAAACTGTCGAAAGCCTCAGATGTCTCTTCTTGATTTTCAATGGCGTAAATCTGATGATACTTTGTACTCAGATCTATGTTGGGTTTGGTGACATCGTCGTTGAGACTGATGAAGACCTTGCCCACTGTCAAAGATTTGTCGATGAAGTCGTAACTGTCGACATTGCTTGAACCATCGCTTATATATGAATCCGCAGATGACTCAAACGACATGTCGTTGAAGATCTTGGCGAGTTTCTCTCTTGCTCTGATGCTGACGTAGCGTGTCGCCGAGGTTTCTTCTTCTCCTGATTCGTTTGACGATGTATAGCTTGAAAAATCGGAATCGGCCACTGATGATTCCGACGAAATCGGAATCTCGACACGATACGATCCTTCCTTCTCGACGCGAAAGTGGAACCTTCCGAACGTCATCTCCATGGGCTCCGCCAGATACGTATATGCATCCAAACGGGAGGGTGGGTGAGGAACAAAATCGACAAGACCAGTAGCGATCTGTTTACCTCGATCCATTGTGTTGCTTGCGGTTGACGATGTCGAAGATCTTGAGCGTGCCATCGAGATCAGCTCCTTACGCCTCTAATTCCCACAGACGGCGCCAATTGACAAGGGATTGACTTGTCAATGCCTATGGATTATAGGCTAGGGTTTAGTTAGAAGTAGAGGGCAAGTAGATCTCGAAGGTTTCAGCCGAAAAGTACTCGACGACTATGAAAACTAGGGTTTGCAGACAATGATTCGGTTGATTCTTTGTCCCTCGACTCCCCCTTATATATGAGGTGGAGCCGAGGGATTCGTGCTATACAAGTTTACATAGTCCGGGACGGTTTCTAACTCATCCCGCCAGATCACAAACAACACTTCCTATTACAACTCTATCTTTCCTTAGTAAATCTTGGGCTCCCGAATCTTCTTATTCTTCGGGTATTGGGCTTCCAGTAAACCCCGGGTACCATCTTCGGCAGGCCCATTTGGGATGCCTATGTCAGCGTGTGCACCAACGACATCTTCGAGAAGCTGCGCCACGGGAGATTTTCTAACCCTTTCCCCAACACTGTTAGAGGAGATGGAGTCTTTCACGTGCTTGTAGGAAAATTTTCCCGAGGCGTATCGATGCTAGGTTGGCTTGTTGGTCTGCTTGCCAATGCGTATCGATGCTCCTTTTATAGGCACGGCGCCGCTTCTGCTTTGTCTTGTTCCTCCGACAGGGCGTCGTGCGCTACATGCCTTATCTCATCGAGCAGTGCGTCCACCCACGCGTCCTTATCCTGCCGACAGCTTTAGTCCCGGTTGCACCCACCAACCGGGACTAAAGCTTACCTAGACGTCCTTATCCCACCGACAGTTTTGTTAGATGACACAAAAACCACCTTTAGTCCCGGTTGCACCCACCAGCCGGGACTAAAGGTTAGATGACCAGCTCTGGATTCCTCTTCTTCCCCCCATTAATTTCTTCCCGCCTCTGTCTTCCCGCCTCCTGTCTTCCCGCCCACATTTCTTCCCGCCTCTGTCTTCCCGCCCACATTTTTTCCCGCCATTTCTCACTATATATATGTAGCTCGGCTTGGCCAGCATTATCACATCTCTACAATCTCTCATCACTCTCTCATGGCTTCCACCGTACCCACTCTAACCTACCAGCAGGTGGAGGAGCTTTGCGCCTCGAACTACCCTTGCCCACCGGGCTACCGCGTCCCCGCCGGCTGGAGCCTAAGCACCGGAGGCGTGCCGGTTCCTCCCGTCCCTCAGGGTACTGCGCGCCGGGCGGCCATCACGAACCACTACTACCTCGACCTCACGCCGGAGCAGCGGATGAATCCCCACTGGCATCCCGACAGCAGCAGACTTGGGACGCCTTCTTCATCAATCGGCGTGAGAGCGCGCTCGCCAGGTATGAGGAGGACGGTCTGCCTCCTGGGAACTTCCACGAGGCCGGCCGTCGGCTATGGTGGGGCGGCCGGACTCTACAGAGCGTCATGGACTACATCACGGCCGGCGATATCCCCCGCCTGCGGTACCCTCAGTACCAGTCGAGGTTCGAGCCACGAGCGTCGCCCGACGACAGCGACAACGACAGCGACGGCAGCGACGACGATGGCGGCAACTTAGAAGGCGGCGACTACCAGTACAACGGCGGCGACTACGAAGACTACGAGTATCCATATTTTAGGCCTAGGCAGGAGTATGACTAAATCAATCCAACATTCCAAGATGTACTCCTAGGCCTATCAAATTTCATGTATCATCAGTGGTATCTCGAATCAATCGAATCATTCGAAAATGGACACCAAGCACATCACATATAATATAATTCACATGATCCGTTCAACAAAGTTTGGTACAATAAATTATTACACATCATTTCTTCCCTTGTGTCCCTTGCTTACGATTGTGCCGTATCCATGGAGCATCCTCATCATTTAACATAATGCTTGGATCAGTGTTCACTTTGAAGGGAGGAATTTCACCAAACATATTATAATCTTCTGACATGTCTGTCTTGTCCTCCACTCCCACGATGTTTCTTTTCCCCGAAAGAACAATGTGACGCTTTGGATCATCGCATGATATACTTGTTTTCTTATCTTTCCTTTTCCTCGGTTTGCTACTCATGTCCTTCACATAGAAAACCTGAGCGACATCTTTGGCTAGGACGAATGGTTCGTCAAGGTAACCAAGATAGTTGAAATCCACCATTGTCATTCCGTATTGCTCGTCCACCTTTACCCCACCTCCTGTTAGCTTGAACCATTTGCACCGGAACAAAGGGACCTTAAAGGAGGGTCCATAGTCAAGCTCCCATATCTCCTCTATGTAACCATAATATGTGACCTTTTGCCCATTCTTGGTTGCTGCATCAAAGCGGACACCACTATTTTGGTTGGTGCTCTTTTTATCTTGGGCGATCGTGTAAAATGTATTCCCATTTATCTCGTACCCTTGGAAAGTCGTTATAGTCGAAGATGGTGTCTTTGCCAACATGTACAGCTGATGTCCAACATCATTGTCATTCATTAAATGTTTTCGCAACCAACCACCAAAAGTCTCCATGTGGGCCTTTCTAATCCAGGATTCAGGCTTCCCCGGGTTGTCCGAGCGCAAAATATTCTTGTGTTCCTCGAAGTACGGAGCCACCAAGCTGGAATTTTGCAGAACAGTGTGGTGTGCTTCAGTCATAGAATGGTCATCCATACATATCATTGATTTCCTTCTGATCGTGCCTTTTCCACTTAGTCTCCCTCGTGCCACGATTGAGGAATGCCAATCGGCTTAAGGTCAGGAACATAGTCAACACAAAACTCAATTACCTCCTCATTTGCATAGCCCTTGGCGATGCTTCCTTCTGGCCTAGCACGGTTACGAACATATATCTTTAATACTCCCATGAACCTCTCAAAGGGGAACATATTGTGGAGAAATACAGGACCGAGAATGGAAATCTATTCGACTAGGTGAACCAGGAGGTGCGTCATAATATTGAAGAAGGATGGTGGGAACACCAACTCGAAACTGACAAGACATTGGACCATATAGTTCTGTAACTGTGGTAGATCTTCTGGATTGATTACCTTCTGAGAGATTGCATTGAGGAATGCACATAGCTTCACAATGGCAACTCGAACATTTTCCGGTAGGAACCCCTCAAAGCAATCGAAAGCAATTGCGTCATAATCACGTGGCAGTCGTGAGACTTTAGGTTTTGGAACTTTTTGTCCGCCATATTTATTATTCCCTTTATATTCGATGAGAAGCCAGACGGGACCTTCATACTGCTCAGGCATTCAAAAAAGATGACCTTCTGTTCTTTGGTAAGAGCGTAGCTGGCACGACCTTGAAACCATTCCGGATGCCGGTCTTCTGGGTCTTTCAAACGTTGCTGGTCCTACCGTGCTTCCTTTGTATCATTTGTCTTCCCATACACGCCCAAGAAGCTTAGCAGGTTCACGCAAATATTCTTCGTAACATGCATCACGTCGATTGCAGAGCGGACATCTAGGACTTTCCAATATTCTAGCTCCCAAAATATAGATTTCTTCTTCCACATGGGTGCGTGCCCATCAACTCCCTGCGGAACTGATTGTCCGCCAGGACCCTTTCCAAAGATGACTGATACGTTTCAAACGTATCTATAATTTCTTATGTTCCATGCTAGTTTTATGACAATACTCACATGTTTTGTAGACACTTTATATCATTTTTATGCATTTTCCGGTACTAACCTATTAACAAGATGCCGAAGCGCCAGTTCCTGTTTTCTGTTGTTTTTTGTTTCAGAAATCCTACACAGGAAATATTCTTGGAATTGGACGAAACAAACGCCCAGGGTTTTATTTTTCCACGGAGCTTCCAGAAGACCGAAGAGGATACGAAGTGGGGCCACAAGGGGCCGACACCACAAGGCGGCGCGGCCAAGGTGGGGCCCACGCCGCCCTATGGTGTGGGGCCCCCGTGCCTCCTCCAACTCTGCCCTTCCGCCTACTTATACTCTCCGTCGCGAAAACCCTAGTACCGAGAGCCACGATACGAGAAAAGTTACGGAGACGCCGTCGCCGCCAATCCCTTCGGGGGATTCAGAGATCACCTCCGCACCTTGCCGGAGAGGAGAATCATCACCGGAGGACTCTACATCATCATGCCCGCCTCCGGATTGATGCGTGAGTAGTTCATCCTTGGACTATGGGTCCGTAGCAGTAGCTAGATGGTTGTCTTCTCCTCTTGTGCTATCATGTTTAGATCTTGTGAGCTGCCTATCATGATCAAGATCATCTATTTGTAATGCTACATGTTGTGTTTGGTGGGATCCGATGAATATGGAATACTATGTCAAGTTGATTATTGATCTATCATATATGTGCTGTTTATGATCTTGCATGCTCTCCGTTGCAAGTAGAGGCTCTGGACAAGTTGATACTTGTAACTCCAAGAGGGAGTATTTATGCTCGATAGTGGGTTCATGCCTCCATTGAATCTGGGACAGTGACAGAAAGTTCTAAGGTTGTGGATGTGCTGTTGCCACTAGGGATAAAACATAGATGCTTTGTCTAAGGATATTTGTGTTGATTACATTACGCACCATACTTAATGCAATTGTCTGTTGTTTGCAACTTAATACTGGAAGGGGTGCGGATGCTAACCCGAAGGTGGACTTTTTAGGCATAGATGCATGCTGGATAGCGGTCTATGTTCTTTGTCGTAATGCCCTAAGTAAATCTCATAGTAGTCATCATGATATGTATGTGCATTGTTATGCCCTCTCTATTTGTCAATTGCCCACCTGTAATTTGTTCACCCAACATGCTATTTATCTTATTGGAGAGACACCACTAGTGAACTGTGGACCCCGGTCCATTCTTTTACATCTGAAATACAACCTACTGCAATCATTGTTCTCTGATGTTCTTTGCAAACAAACATCATTCTCCACACCATACGATTAATCCTTTGTTTTCAGCAAGCCGGTGAGATTGACAACCTCACTGTTAAGTTGGGGCAAAGTATCTTGATTGTGTTGTGCAGGTTCCACGTTGGCGCCGGAATCCCTGGTGTGGCGCCGCACTACACTCCTTCACCAACAACCTTCACGTGTTCCTTGACTCCTACTGGTTCGATAAACCTTGGTTTCTTACTGAGGGAAAACTTGCTGCTGTACGCATCACACCTTCCTCTTGGGGTTCCCAACGAACGAGTACTTTACCGTCACAAGGAAGCTACTTTCTGGCGCCGTTGCAATCCCTGTAGCACGCCAGCAGCTCTTTTTCTGGCGCCGTTGTTGGGAGATCAAGACACGCTGCAAGGGGAGTCTCTCACATCCAATCTCTTTACTTTGTTTATTGTCTTGCTTTACTTTATTTTATTTTCTGTCTTGTTTGCTTTCTTTATATCAAAAACACACAAAAATTAGTTACTTGCTTTACTTTATTTAATTCAGTTTTGCTTTACTTATTTACTACTGTTAAAATGAATACTCCTGAGAACACCAAGTTGTGTGATTTCACTAGCACCAATAATAATGATTTTATATGCACTCCTATTGCTCCACCTGCTACTACAGCAGAATTTTATGAAATTAAACCTGCTTTACTAAATCTTGTTATGAGAGAGCAATTTTCTGGTGTTAGTACTGATGATGCTGCTGCCCATCTTAATAATTTTGTTGAACTTTGTGAAATGCAAAAGTATAAGGATGTAGATGGGGACATTATAAAACTGAAATTGTTTCCTTTCTCCTTGAGAGGAAGAGCTAAAGATTGGTTGCTATCTTTGCCTAAGAATAGTATTGATTCATGGACTAAATGTAAAGATGCTTTCATTGGTAGATATTATCCTCCTGCTAAAATCATATCTTTGAGAAGTAGCAATATGAATTTTAAGCAATTGGATAATGAACATGTTGCCCAAGCATGGGAAAGAATGAAATCTTTGGTAAAGAATTGCCCTACCCATGGACTAACTACTTGGATGATCATCCAAACCTTTTATGCAGGATTGAATTTTTCTTCAAGGAACCTATTGGATTCAGCTGCTGGAGGTACTTTTATGTCCATCACTGTGGGTGCTGCAACAAAACTTCTTGATGCTATGATGATCAACTACTCTGAATGGCACACTGAAAGGACTCCACAAGGTAAGAAGGTAAATTCTGTTGAAGAAACCTCCTCCTTGAGTGATAAGATTGATGTTATTATGTCTATGCTTGTTAATGGTAGATCTAATGTTGATCCTAATAATGTTCCTTTAGCTTCATTGGTTGCTCAAGAAGAGCATGTTGATGTGAACTTCATTAAAAATAATAATTTCAACAACAATGCTTATAGGAATAATTTTGGTAACAACTATAGGCCATATCCTTCTAATAATGGTAATGGTTATGGTAATTCTTATGGTAATTCTTACAACAATAATAGGAGTGTACCCTCTGGTCTTGAAGCCATGCTTAAAGAATTTATTAGTACACAAACTGCTTTTAACAAATCTGTTGAAGAAAAGCTTAGTAAAATTGATGTTCTTGCTTCTAAGGTTGATAGTCTTGCTGCTGATGTTGATCTTTTAAAATTGAAAGTTATGCCTAATGAAGATAAATATATTAAGTCATTTGCTACAGCAAACGCTATCCAAGTTCGAATTAATGAAAATATTAGATTGATGGCTGAATTGCATGCTAGGTGGGAAAGAGAAGAAAAACTAGCTAAAGAGAATAATGTAGCTAAAGTTTGGACTATTACTACCACTAGTAATGTTGATGCTTCACATGTTGCTAAACCTCCTGCTATCAATGGTAAAATAATTGGTGTTAGCAATGTTTCTACTCCTAATGCAAAGCGTGCAAAACTGCCTGAAACTGCTAAAATCTTTGAAATCGTTTGTGATAAAACTGCTGAAATTTTTCAGAATATTGGGGACAATGATCCCATTGCTTTAGATCATAATGGTTTAGATTTTGATGATTGTCACATCTCTGAAGTTATAAAGTTCTTGCAAAAACTTGCTAGAAGTCCTAATGCTAGTGCTATAAATTTGGCCTTTACAAAACATATTACAAATGCTCTCATTAAAGCTAGAGAAGAGAAATTAAAACTTGAAACTTCTATTCCTAGGAAGTTAGGAGATGGTTGGGAGCCCATTATTAAGATGAAGGTCAATGATTTTGATTGTAATGCTTTATGTGATCTTGGTGCAAGTATTTCTGTTATGCCTAAGAAACTCTATGATATGCTTGACTTGCCACCATTGAAAAATTGTTATTTGGATGTTAATCTTGCTGATAATTCTATAAAGAAACCTTTGGGGAGGATTGATAATGTTCACATTACGGTTAACAATAACCTTGTTCCCGTTGATTTTGTTGTTTTGGATATTGAATGCAATGCATCTTGTCCTATTGTTTTGGGAAGACCCTTTCTTCGAACTGTTGGTGCTATTATTGATATGAAAGAAGGAAATATTAAATATCAATTCCCTCTTAAGAAAGGTATGGAACACTTCCCTAGAAAGAGAATGAAGTTGCCTTTTGATTCTATTATTAGAACAAATTATGATGTTGATGCTTCTTCTCTTGATGTTACTTGATTCACACTTTCTGCGCCTTGCTGAAAGGCGTTAAAGAAAAGCGCTTATGGGAGACAACCCATTATTTTATTTCTGCAATTTTTGTTTTATATTTGTGTCTTGGAAGTTGTTACTACTGTAGCAACCTCTCCTTATATTTACTTTATTGCATTGTTGTACCAAGTAAAGTCTTTGATAGTAGGGTTGATACTAGATTTGGATTACTGCAGAAACAGATTTCTTGCTGTCACGAGTTTGAGTAGCCCCTTCTGTAGGTAACTCAGAAAAATCTGCCAATTTACGTGAATGATCCTCAGATATGTACACAACTTTCATTCAATTTGAGCTTCTTCATCTGAGCCTGTCAAGTGCCTCGGAAAAATTCGTCTTTACGGACTGTTCTGTTTTGACAGATTCTGCCTTTTATTTCACATTGCCTCTTTTGCTATGTTGGATGAATTTCTTTGTTCCATTAACTTTCAGTAGCTTTGTGCAATGTCCAGAAGTGTTAAGAATGATTATGTCACCTCTGAACATGTGAATTTTTGATTATGCACTAACCCTCTAATGAGATTGTTTTGAGTTTGGTGTGGAGGAAGTTTTCAAGGGTCAAGAGAGGAGGATGATATAATACGATCAAGAAGAGTGAAAAGTCTAAGCTTGGGGATGCCCCCGTGGTTCATCCCTGCATATTTCAAGAAGACTCAAGCATCTAAGCTTGGGGATGCCCAAGGCATCCCCTTCTTCATCAACAACTTATCAGGTCACCTCTAGTGAAACTATATTTTTATTCCGTCACATCTTATGTGCTTTACTTGGAGCGTCTGTGTGCTCTTATTTTTTGTTTTTGTTCGAATAAATTCGGATCCTAGCATTCATTGTGTGGGAGAGAGACACGCTCCGCTGTTGCATATGAACATAGGTGTTCTTAGCTTTACTTTTAATGTTCATGGCGAAGGTTGAAAACCGCTTCGTTTATTGCTATTTGGTTGGAAACAGAAAATGCTTCATGTGGTAATTGGTATATTGTCTTGAATAATTGATACTTGGCAATTGTTGTGCTCAAATAGATCATGTTTAAGCTCTTGCATCATGTACTTTGCACCCATTAATGAAGAACTACCATAGAGCTTGTTGAAATTTGGTTTGCATGATTGGTCTCTCTAAAGTCTAGATATTTTCTGGTTAAGGTGTTTGAACAACAAGGAAGACAGTGTAGAGTCTTATAATGCTTGCAATATGTTCTTATGTAAGTTTTGCTGTACCGGTTCATACTTGTGTTTGCTTCAAACAACCTTGCTAGCCAAAGCCTTGTACTGAGAGGGAATGCTTCTCGTGCACCCAAAACCTTGAGCAAAAAACTATGCCATTTGTGTCCACCATACCTACCTACTACATGGTATTTCTGTGCCATTCCAAAGTAAATTGCTTGACGCTAACCAAAGCCATGTATCATGGTGGAAGTTTTAGTTTGGACATTAATCCTCAATCTCTTATGAGAATATTACCTGTTGTTGAATGCTTAAGCATTAAAAGAGGAGTCCATTATCTGTTTTCTATGTTGTCCCGGTATGGATGTCCTCAAGTTGAGATCTATCAAAAACGAGAAATCAAATGCGATCTATCTCCTTGGACCTTTGTACAGGTGACATAGAGGTACCCCTTTGTGACACTTGGTTGAAACATATGTAATGCAATGATAATCCATGGAAATCCGAGCTAATTAGGACAAGGTGCGAGCACTATTGGTATTCGATGCATGAGGCTTGCAACTTATAGGATGTCTTATACATAACACATATGAATTATTACTACCGTTGACAAAATTGTTTCTATGTTTTCAAAATAAAAGCTCTAGCACAAAAATAATAATCCATGCTTCCCTCTGCGAAGGGCCTTTCTTTTACTTTATGTTGAGTCAGTTTACCTACTTCTTTCCATCTTAGAAGCAAACACTTGTGTCAACTGTGTGCATTGATTCTTACATACTTGCTTATTTGCACTCATCATATTACTTTGTGTTGACAATTATCTATGAGATATACATGTTGAAGTTGAAAGCAACTGCTGAAACCTATATCTTCCTTTGTGTTGCTTCAAAACCTTCTATTAAGAATTTATTGCTTTATGAGTTAACTCTTATGCAAAACTTATTGATGCTTGTCTTGAAAGTACTATTCATGAAAAGTCTTTGCTATATGATTCAGTTGTTTAGTCATTATCTTTACCATTGCTTTGAATCACTTCATTCATCTCATATGCTTTACAATAGTATTGATCAAGATTATGATAGTAGCATGTCACTTCGTAAATTATCCTTGTTATCGTTTACCTACTCGAGGCGAGTAGGAACTAAGCTTAGGATGCTTGATACGTCTCAAACGTATCTATAATTTCTTATGTTCCATGCTAGTTTTATGACAATACTCACATGTTTTGTATACACTTTATATCATTTTTATGCATTTTCCGGTACTAACCTATTAACAAGATGCCGAAGCGCCAGTTCCTGTTTTCTGCTGTTTTTTGTTTCAGAAATCCTACACAGGAAATATTCTTGGAATTGGACGAAACAAACGCCCAGGGTCTTATTTTTCCACGGAGCTTCCAGAAGACCGAAGAGGATACGAAGTGGGGCCACGAGGGGCCGACACCACAAGGCGGCGCGGCCAAGGTGGGGCCCGCGCCGCCCTATGGTGTGGGGCCCCCGTGCCTCCTCCAACTCTGCCCTTCCGCCTACTTATACTCTCCGTCACGAAAACCCTAGTACCGAGAGCCACGATACGAGAAAAGTTACGGAGACGCCATCACCGCCAATCCCATCTCGGGGGATTCAGGAGATCACCTCCGGCACCCTGCCGGAGAGGGGAATCATCACCGGAGGACTCTACATCATCATGCCCGCCTCCGGATTGATGCGTGAGTAGTTCATCCTTGGACTATGGGTCCATAGCAGTAGCTAGATGGTTGTCTTCTCCTCTTGTGCTATCATGTTTAGATCTTGTGAGCTGCCTATCATGATCAAGATCATCTATTTGTAATGCTACATGTTGTGTTTGGTGGGATCCGATGAATATGGAATACTATGTCAAGTTGATTATTGATCTATCATATATGTGCTGTTTATGATCTTGCATGCTCTCCGTTGTAAGTAGAGGCTCTGGACAAGTTGATACTTGTAACTCCAAGAGGGAGTATTTATGCTCGATAGTGGGTTCATGCCTCCATTGAATCTGGGACAGTGACAGAAAGTTCTAAGGTTGTGGATGTGCTGTTGCCACTAGGGATAAAACATAGATGCTTTGTCTAAGGATATTTGTGTTGATTACATTACGCACCATACTTAATGCAATTGTCTGTTGTTTGCAACTTAATACTGGAAGGGGTGCGGATGCTAACCCGAAGGTGGACTTTTTAGGCATAGATGCATGCTGGATAGCGGTCTATGTTCTTTGTCGTAATGCCCTAAGTAAATCTCATAGTAGTCATCATGATATGTATGTGCATTGTTATGCCCTCTCTATTTGTCAATTGCCCACCTGTAATTTGTTCACCCAACATGCTATTTATCTTATTGGAGAGACACCACTAGTGAACTGTGGACCCCGGTCCATTCTTTTACATCTGAAATACAACCTACTGCAATCATTGTTCTCTGATGTTCTTTGCAAACAAACATCATTCTCCACACCATACGATTAATCCTTTGTTTTCAGCAAGCCGGTGAGATTGACAACCTCACTGTTAAGTTGGGGCAAAGTATCTTGATTGTGTTGTGCAGGTTCCACGTTGGCGCCGGAATCCCTGGTGTGGCGCCGCACTACACTCCTTCACCAACAACCTTCACGTGTTCCTTGACTCCTACTGGTTCGATAAACCTTGGTTTCTTACTGAGGGAAAACTTGCTGCTGTACGCATCACACCTTCCTCTTGGGTTTCCCAACGGACGAGTACTTTACCGTCACAAGGAAGCTACTTTCTGGCGCCGTTGCAATCCCTGTAGCACGCCAGCAATGACTTTCAAATCCTTGACCATATCAAATACATCAGCACCAGTACGTTTCGCAGGCTTCGGCCGGTGATCTGCCTTGCCGTTGAAATGATTGCCTTTCTTTCTTAAGTTATGATGTCGGGGAAGAAATCGATGATGCCCTAGGTACACGTTCTTCTTACAATTACCCAAATATATACTTTCAGTCTCATGTAAGCAGTGCGTGCATGCATTGTATCCCTTATTTGTCTGCCCCGAAAGGTTACTAAGAGCAGGCCAATCATTGATGGTTACGAAAAGCAACGCTCGTAGGTCAAATTCCTCTTCTTTGTGCTCATCCCACACACGTACACCAGGTCTCCCCCACAACTGTAAATGTTCATCAACTAATGGCCTTAGGTACACATCGATGTCGTTGCCGGGTTGCTTCGGACCTTGGATGAGCACTGGCATCATAATGAACTTCCGCTTCATGCACAACCAAGGAGGAAGGTTGTAGATGCATAGAGTCACGGGCCAGGTGCTATGGCTGGAGCTCTACTCGCCAAAAGGATTCATGCCATCTGTACTTAGACCAAATCTTATGTTCCTTGCGTCAGCTGCAAACTCTTTGAACTCTCTGTCGATCTTTCTCTATTGCGTTCCATCAGCGGGGTGTCTCAACTCCCCGTCCGACTTACGGTCCTCTTTGTGCCATCGCAACAACTTGGCATGCTCTTTGTTCATGAACAGACGTTTCAACCGTGGTATTATAGGAGCATACCACATCACCTTGGCGGGAACCCTCTTCCTGGGTTTCTCGCCCTCAACATCGTCACCAGGGTCATCTCCTCTGATCTTATAACGCAATGCAGTGCATACTGGGCATTCATTCAAATTCTCGTATTCACCGCGGTAGAGGATGCAGTCGTTAATGCATGCATGTATCTTCTGAACCTCTAAACCTAGAGGGCAGACAACCTTCTTTGCTTCGTACGTACTGGTGGGCAACTCGTTATTCTTTGGAAACATATTCTTCAACATTTTCAGCAACTTTTCAAATCCTGAGTCAGCTACACCTTCCTGTGCCTTCCATTTCAGGAAATCCAGTGTGCAGCCCAGCTTTTTCAGACCATTATCGCATCCTGGGTACAGCGACTTTTTGTGATCCTCTAACATGCGATCCAAATTCTCCCTCTCCTTTTCAGTTTCGCAGCGTCTCCGTGCATCAGCAATGGTCCGACCAAGATCATCAGCGGGCTCATCACGTGCCTCTTCTTCACCTTCCCCTTCACCTTCCCCTTCTGCTTCCCCTCCTTTAGCATCCTCCATGAAAGTATCACCGAAATGACCAGGATAGTTGTCATCGATATCATCCCCTTCTTCATCTTCTTCCATTCTAACCCCTCTTTCTCCATGCTTGGTCCAACAATTATAGCTTGGCATGAAACCGTGCCGAAGCAGGTGCACGTGAACGACTCTTGAGGAAGAGTAACCCTTCTGATTCTTACAGTCAGCACATGGACATATAACAAAACCCCCCTGCTTGTTCGCATTAGCCACTGCGAGGAAATCATTCAAACCTGTAATGAACTCGCCTGAGAGTCGGTTACCGTACATCCATTGCCGATTCATCTGCATTATTATTATATAAAGTATATAATTAACCATCATGCATTTGTTAAGCTAACTAGCTAGAAATAATAAAAATTAAACAATGAACTACACACATGCACATTTTATCAATGACACATGAAAGGTTCAAGTTGCTAACCGTGATCGAGGAGGAAAAATAAATGAGAAATCTTAAGTGTGGCTCGGACACTTCATATCATGTTTGTTTCATGCTCTCGCGCATTTCATCGAACACCTTGTGTGCATAAGAGGATCCAAGCCAAACCCACCACCCCTTGTGAATAGAAGTGGCACACCAAGTTGCTAAATGAAGTGTGCTGAAGTGCATTTATAAGGGTGGGGCTTTAGTCCCGGTTGGCCTGGCCAACCGCGACTAAAGGCCTTCGGCCAGGCACGAGGACCTTAATCGCGGTTGGCCAGGCCAACCGGGACTAAAGCCCCTCCCGTCCACCAGCTGTCGATCGAGCCCGCTGGGCCCAGACCTTCGGTCGCGGTTCGCCTCCCGAACCGCGACTAAAGACCCCATTAGTCGCGGTTCGGACATTTTGGGGACTAAAGGGGTCGTATGGAAGCCCCTTTTTTCTACCAGTGTCTGGATGTATCTAGACACTAAATAGCGTCTAGATACATCTAGATTTAGACAAATCTCAGATGTTTAATTATAGACAGAGGTAGTAGAATGGCAGATTAAAAGTTCAAAACCACTTTGGCATTTTAGGACATCTCAGCACAACACTCTTTTAAATGAAGTGCTCTCTGTCGTACCAAGACTCATGGGCCAAAATCACGTACAGTCAGCAAAGAAAAGCGGCCCACTTAATCCAGAGCGAGCGCTTTCGCGCTGAAGTGACGGAGGGGAAAGCAGAAAAGTGAAAATCGGGAGCGAGAATGAGAGGGAAACGGAGGGGAAACGGAGAGGGTTAGGGTTCAGATACCTCACTCGGGCTAGTTCTACTCTCAGGTGAGACAGAATAGAGGAGGCGGCGGCACTGGAGCTCTCCCGCGCCGCCGGTCGTTCTCCTTCCGCGCCGGTTAATCTCCTCCCGCGCTGCGTTCAAGCTCTCCAGCGTCGCCTCCAGATCTTCGGCAGCTCATTTCCCTCTCCGCCGCCGGCCGCTGTGTCCCTGCTTCTCTCTCAGGTACGTATTCCCTTTCTCCCAGGCTCCCAACTCGTGCGCGCGTGTTCGATACTTCTGCTGCCTGCTTACTGCTACTGCTGGGCCGATGGTTGTTGCTGGTTGCTGGCTGCTTACTGCTTAGTGCTTAGTTTCTTACTGGTGGCTAGGGCCTAGGGCTGCTGCTGCTTAAGCTGGTTGATGTTGGCTGCTGCAGTGTGTGTTGTCCTGCTGTTTGCTAAACTTGTTTGGAAAATTTGTAGGTACTACTTCATGGATATTGATGGCGAGAGTGAGCCGAGGTCTGATGTACCTCCGGTATTGATCGGTAACTCCGGCGATATTGGATGGAAGTATGGTAAGTATTATGATGCAAACAACAACAGCAAGGTCAAGTGTGACTTTTGTGGCCATATTAGCACTCGAGGGATTTACCGCTTCAAGCAACACATTGCAAGCTCGGATAATAGTGTGAGAGGATGCAAGAAAGCTACACCCAAAGCTATTGCGGATTGCAAGAAGCATTTTCAGTGGGTTGAAGACACAAAGTAAAAAAAGAGGCAGCATGACCAAGATGTTAGAGATGATGTGCATGTCTCTGTCTCATGTGGAACAAGAGATGATCTATGTATTGGGAGCTCAAGCTCGGATCCTATCAAACTAGACCCCATGGACAAGTTTGTGTGTTCTATTGATGGCAAATCAAGCAAGGAGGAAGCCTTGAGGCAACTAAGTATGAACGAGGCTCTATTTAAGGAGAGATTGCATCAAGCTTCACAATATGTTGCTAGATGGGTGTACACACATGGTAAAAATAAAATCTCACCTATTTGCTTGTATGTTGATTGTTGCAATTCTATTTGTTTGACACATAACTAACTTACTTGCTGTCTTTACTTGTGTTTGTGTAGCGATACCATTCAATGCTGTGGGGACCCAGCATACCACTGCATGGTGTAGTATGCAAGTCGTTGACATAACACCAATGAAACACCGTTCCACTAGTATTACATCCCTCAGAGTGGTACAACAGAAACATATGCGGGTCCAAGGCATGTCTATAGAGTTACACATAGACTCTTTACAGAAGATCAGCACAACCTCCTACCTTACAATGAGGTAAAACTGCAAATAAACTCCAGAAAAACGACTCGTAGTCTAATCTTATCACGAACTCTATCTATAGAGAATTTGACTAGCTATAGAGGCTATGACTGGATTCTAGCTAAATAGGAGCTAGGTTTAGGTAGCTAGTTCGCTTCTACCGCTAATCTAGGTTTTCTCCATGGTAGATGTGGTGTTTGACTCTTCTGACAGGGTCCTGTCCCTTGAAGTAGTTGTTGACTCTTCGGTCTTCGAGTTGCACTGTAGATCCTCATTCGATGCCTCCATATCTAAGCAGGGGATTTAAAGAGGGATGAGTACGAGCGTAATCAACAAGTTCATTATAGGAAAGCGGTGTTTAATGCACTAGCTACAGCCATAGACCAGAAAGTCATAGGCAATGCAAGTTTTTGTAATCATTTCTTCAAAAGGTTGATTTTATTCTGAAGAACTATGTCCGTCAGCCTTCACCGGGTGTCTAGAACTTCATGGAATTCCTTTCCGGCCGCGTTCGCAGTTCCATAACCCGAAACAGGGAGTGACAGGTAACGATTCGTTACACTCTGCAGAGGTGTGTTGCTTTACCCATAAGAGATCTTAACCTTGGAGCCAACCGGGCAATTTCCCCGTCCACACTTCCATGGTCTGAGGCCCGGTATAAGGTCCTAGCCAATCATTGTGTTTCTCCGCGACCCCGAACACCCACCCTTTATTGCAGTTCTGACCTTGGGTCCTCGCCGGTCAGCGTATCCATTGGATACCATCCGACCTCGACTAATATCAGGTATCACGACCTCGATACCTTCGCCGGTCTAGTGCAACCCATCATAGACCACATTACCGTGGAGACTTGGGGGTTCCCCACCCACTTCGGTTGTCCCTCGGGATTCAACTGGCTACGGTAAGCGCATCCGTTGATGAACGAGAGGAAGAAACACAACTGACCTAACCCCAATGATTTAGGATTAATGAGTTGGAATGATTTCTTTAGGGTGTGTTTTACTTTTAGAGTGGTTCCACAAACAAGGTTCTTATTAGAGTTTCGTTATCTTAGTATCATAAACAAGTGGTATAATAAAGCACAATAATCAATTTAGCACACAAGGAAAAGTAGTTGGCATAATGTTAACATGTAAAGAACAATTGTTGGTTTTGGTTCTATAGGATATGGTTAATGATTACTTATCATATACTTCAAAAGAATAACTTTTGAAGAACATGTTCTTTAATAAAGAACAAGTATGATAATGAGGTTTGTGGGGTTCTATGGTTTACTATGGTTCCAATTAGTTTCTGGAGTAAGGATTAGATGGATCCCAACAAAGTTGGATTCATCAATATCTAAAGCTTGTATGGTTTTAGTTAAGCATAAACATCTTAAGCAATTAATTATACATGGTTACTTATCATGGTTGGTTATATCCTACTGGTGATAGATAGCTATAGTTTATAGGTCCTATTAGGAAGGGTTGATGATTACTCTTTATCTTCTTCAAAAGAATAACTTTTGAAGAACATATTACTTAAGTAATGAGAAGTATCTCAATTAAGGATTATGGTGTCTAGGGTTTGTATTGGATTCACTAAGTAAGGAATAGTTGATTCTTAAATAGGATGGTTCATAATTCTATAATACTTGTAGGGTTTAGTGGAGTATGGGTATGTAATGCAAAATGTTGGACATGGTTGTTTTTAGAGTTCATCACAATGGTGTGATGCTAAATATGGATAGTTAAGGATGATGACCTTGGTAATAGGAACTAGGGTGTACTCTTAGTTGACCCTACTAGATCATCTGGTTTTATTTGGATGAGAACATGAAATACCAATTTATTAGTGATAGGGCCTCTATTATTTTATGAAGACATGAACATGTATTTAGTTGGTATTATGGATCTATGAATGAAAAGAAAGTAATATGATCACATGTTATAACCTAGGGTTTAGGTTTAGAAGCAATTTAGGGTTCACATATAATAATAGAGTTAGGGTTTTAGGGTTTCACTTTAAATGATGAATTTATAATTTTATTTAATATGGAACTAGGATTTCCTATTTGTGGTATAACGTTTAAATAATAAATGGATGATAAAGTTGATGTTATCAATAACTTTGAAATAAAAAATAATAATGGGCTTAGCATTTTATTATTATTTTTAGAAGATTAATAATTAAGATAAATTTTATTTAGATTTAAATCCCTCTAATAAGGATTTAATAAGTTAATGATAAAGGAAAATTAGTTTTAATGTTTTCCTTATTTACTTAATGGTTTTTATTTATTTTATAAAGTTTTCCAAATTATTGGATTTTAATTGAATTTAGGATAAAAGAAAAGGCTTAAATAATAAAGGTTAAACAATTAATTTTTTATTAAAAATAAAAATTCATATTATATTTTTATTGGATAGAGTTTATTTTTATAAGAATTTTGATATCTCATGTGTATTTTTCTGAGTTGAAATGAATTTTATACAATTTGGCAAAGTTGCAGCAATTTACTGGAATTTGAATTTAATGAGAAAAAAACGGTTTGTACCGTGGCAGATCCTAGCTCTAGACACAGACCCATGGGACTAGTGCCACGTTGGCTTCCACACAAGCGAACACTGGTCAAAGATGATCTCGGTGTTTGACCACACCAACGTTTAAACGCCGGCGGCCAACTGAGGACAGCGCCGCCGATTTACGGCCTCCCGGGATGCGTGACTAGATTTTTCTGAACCTCCTCTACACGCTGAGGCTGATGGTGGTGGTAGATTTCTCAGAGGATCACCGGGGCTAGCTCCGGCGATGAGCTCTGCGGTGGTGCTCTCCGGCCAACAATCAAACGTGGGCTACAGAGGTCTATAGGATGCGCAATTGAGCTCTAAATGACCGCAAGCTCACCTTGAGGCTTGCAGAACACTCGACGGCGATGATTGGTGACGGAGACGATGGCAAGATAGCGTTTTCCAGCGAACCCGAGCGAAAGGGAATGCCAAAATTGTCCCTCCTCCTAGCTCCCCTGGATGCCCTGCTCCGCCAGGATGATCTACTCTCCGAGGCGCATCTCCTTGACCTAACCCTGGGCTCCGGCATGGCTCCAATCGACGGTTTCTTCTTCGACTCTGGCGATAGTTCACGGATGAATTCGAGAGATAGAGACGGATTGGGGAAAAATGGAGAGGCGTAGAGGTTCTAGGGTTTCCAGGCGGTGCTGGTGATGCTTTTATAGGGCTTGGCGAGGACGGAATCGTCCTTTCCATCACCGGCGATGGATCAGATGCGCCGGCGATGTTAGCAAGGTTTTGTGCACGAATCTGGACGTTTAAGGATATACTCGGACTTGGAGGATCTTGTACGCGCCTCTAGGCTGGTCGTTGACGTCCGTGGCGGTCAAGAACGTCGGCGATGACGGTGCCGTCGCGGTGTCGACCTCGCAGAGGAAGACGAAGACATCGTCTCACCTCGCACAAGTTTTAAAGCAGGTGAAATGGTATGGACCTGGTAAGGTCTGGTAAGCCCTTTTTCCTTTTTCTGTTTTATTTCCTGTTTTCTAATTCCTTTTTGAATTCCAATTTGAATTCAATTTGGTTTGCAGATGTTTCTATCTATTTTAATTATATTAAAATTTATCAAATACTTGTAAATATTATTATGATACATATTAGGAGATTTGTATGGGTTTTAATATATTAGTTTATTACTTACTATTAGAATTTGGATTAAACATTCATATGGGCATGAATTTGAATATCACCTTGGAAATATTCAAATTATTTTCCAAATGATAGTTTTCTTACCTAGTGATATGTAGGGTTTTATTTGGTATTACTTTGCAAGAAACAATTTACAAAGTAATACTTATTTATGGATTTCTATTAAGAAGGTGATTTAATGGCATGATTTCATGTGCTTAAATATCTCTAAGGATATGGACATTTTAAAAGATAATTGGTGGAATATATAAAGGTGTGGTCTTAGATTCTTATAGGTTTTCTATTATGTTTCCCATAAAAGAATGTATGCTCTTTATATTTAAGGTTTTACCCACTTGTCTCACAAGATTGAGAATGATTCTTATAATGATTGCTTGGTTAAATCCCATGGATTTAAGGTTAGGCTTAGTTCTAAAGCTAATCAACTAATCATTTTACTAGTACTTGAGTTTAGGGCATGGTCTTAAGGTTTACTTACATTCACTAGTTGAAGTATAGATGAAATAGAGATGTGATCTCTAAGTGGTAAACAACTATAGGTTGGAATCTGATATAGGGTTTTAGGTGTGTAAGGAATATGTCAAGTTGACTAGGGTTTGATATTCCTCCCATTAATAGGATGGTTACCTCAAAGGATCACTTAGGTTTATATAGAGGCTTGACTAGACAAGGTCTTGATATCCTTCATGTGTTTCACTACTTAAGATGTGGAGAATGATGTAGGGTTGCTCACTTAGTAGTCTCCCTATGATTTCATGTGATTGATGATTTCTGCTTATTTTACTAGGTTTAACTTATGGGTTATTCTCCTATTTCTCCAAAGCATGATCATGATCAACTTATTCTTAATAGCTCCTTACTTAAAGTTCTTAGGGTTTATGATCATTACCCAATGGTGATGATCATGCATGGTATGGGCTTCCCAAAGTATTACTAGAAGTATTTGGCTAGGGTTATACCAATTACCTCTCTCACTCCACAAGGACTTGGACTAAAATCTAGTGTTTCTACTCAAGGAATGATGATGTGATTATCAAAATATGTGGTCTGCCTAAGAATTCTACCTTGCTATCTTCTGTAGCTTGTTCTTCAGGAATTCTGATAAACCTACATCTTGTGGTATGCCTCCACCTCCTAGCTGCTTCATCTTGGTCCTATCTAAATCATGGAGTGTCCCAACTCTTTGGTTTGCTTGTATCATGGTACAAGATGATGAAATGGATGAGGTAGAGGGTTCCTTTTATAGGCTTGGGCATGCTCTAGTATCATGACACATAGGTGGTGACTCTTATTTTGATTTGATGAGTAAGGTGCTTGGTTGTCATGCTCTCATCCATAGCAATCCTTTAAGCATGAGGTGGCATAGCTTAGGATTCAAGCTATGTAGATATTTTCATCCTATGTGGCATGGGTATTATCCTCTCATGTGATATATTTTTTGATAGCCAAGTGGCTTTTGTTACTAAATATCTTGTGAATGATTTTATGCTTGTGGTGAGTCACTATATCATATGTGATTGTATTTATATTATAATTGGAATCAAAATGTCAAAGATAAGGATTATACCCCAATTTTGAATGGTGATGTTTGATTTCACCAAGGCATGATCATATGAGTTTCAAAATACTTATAGTTAATTTTATTCAAATAGTTTGAACTATAATTCGTAATGTAAACGAATTTAGTTTTGTGGTATTCCATATATTTAATAAGTTATGATTTAAATAAGAATATGTGACTTTTATGCATTTTAGACCCTGGGTTTTACCATATTTGGTAATAAGTTTAGAATTGAACTAGTTTTAACACAAAGGTAATTTCTTAACTTTTAAGTGTTAATAACTTTGAATTTGATTCTTATCTATTTGATGGTTATAGGCCTCTCCCATCTCTAGGGTTTAATTATAAGCTTGTGTTGGTGTTGAGTTCAAGAGTTTAGTTCAAGAAATACCATGAGGTTCATGGTAGGGATATTTATTTGTTTAAGACATGGAAAAGACAAGTTAAGAATAGTTTCTCCATTTTATTGATACTTGATTTATAGTTGAATAGATGTTCATATGTTATGGCAAGGAATACCATATTCAATAATCTTTTAGAAGATCAAGTAATTGATCCTTGCTTAATGTGTTGTTGTGTTGGTTTTAGTTCCATTTGATCTAACCCATAGATCAATTCATCTCTACCCAAAACAAGGTTTTAGCAAAGGTCACATTGAGGTTTATAGCGCTTGACTTGATGAGCTACTTCAATTCCATCAACTCAAGTGAAGCTTTAGTTACTGTGACATGTTTTATTTGAAAGCGCGAAAATTCCCCGGATTTTTTATGCATGAATGCAATGCACACATCTGTTTCCTCTCTTTTTGTAACCCCAAATCTTGGAATATTACAGTCTCTCCCCCTTAAACTAAACTTCGTCCTCGAAGTTTGAACTCTCTCACGTTCGAAGTGTAGAACTAACTTGTGCAGACTACGACCTTTCTCGAACTCCGTGGTGATCTTACTGGATATAATTGAATATATCCCTTGTCCAGATTCTTCCTGGAATCCAATAGTGTCTGCCTCTGAACAGTGGTTTCTTTCTTCAATTCCATGATTTCTTCCAATACTATTATCTTGTTTCCTTTCTCATTGAAGATTCCATGATTGGGATAACTTCTTATGATGAGGTTCTTATTGGTTGTTGTGCTAACCTTTTACTAATTGGTAAAATAGGTCTTTGATTTCCCTTACTACCAAAACTACGATAATAGTACTTAGTAAGGTACTTACGATGGAAATAGTCTTGATGGTTTATTTCACTAAGAATGGATTAGACTCATTTAGTCTATCCAATCATGGATTATGGTTGATACCTATAACTCTCTTGGTTTCTTTAGGTTCCATGAAAGGAATCTCTCAATTAGTCTTTAGTTTTGGTATGGTCAAACTCCTTCGGTCTTTGGCCTTCTTGAGCTTTATTTGGTCTCCAATAATTCCTTCATCCAACTTCATTATCTTTGACTTACTTGAGCTTTCTTACTTCTGAGTAAATATTACTCACTATCTCAAGCTATAGTCCAATTCTTACTTCCTCGAGGTATGAACCTCGGCTTCTGGTCTGACATCCTTCTGAAAGTCGTGTCCAACAATCTTATGAAAATAAGTTCGAACTTCCTCCCAGTTCAGACCTTCTTCTCAAAATATTGAGTCCTGGTACATCCAACTCAATCTTTGCTCTCCCCCTTGGAGTTTTCTTATGGTCTTCGACACTTTTTCTTCCAACCATTGGACTCATGGTTAGAATATTGGTCTAGGTCTAGCTTATAGTTTGTACTCTTCTAAGGTCTCGCGAAGAATCTTTGTGATGTATCCACACAATTGTGGACATCCAACATGAATCCTTCGACTGGACGTTTATATGTCACAATTATTTGGTGCTAGATTTTATTTGTTAACAACTTCTTGTTACAAGTATTCCAACTGTGGACTACTTGTTACCAATTGTGGCTATTTGATAACCAAAAGTGAACTCCTTTATAGGTTCTAATCAACTGGACGGGACATCTTCTACTTTATCTTCCAGTATTGATCCTATACCAACTGCGGTCTTCTTATATCTGCTATGGTTTCACCTGCCATTCTTCCTTCTTTCAGGGTTTATTTTGCAAGAAAACCACTTGCTGACACTATAATTGTAGTATCATGAGTGATTTCACATGCATTCCCTCTTCCATAATGACTATGGATCTACTTCAGCTTCTCCATATTCACCATATTTCTCACCTTCATGCTTCTTCCGTACTAAAGTATGCCTTTGTTGAGGTTAAGCATGAGTTTTGATTGGTACTTCCTTCAGAGTATTGTGGTTGCTTCCCACAACTTTGCTTTCCTTTTCCTGACGAATCTTCATCTTGTCCTCAAAATCTTCAGAATTCGTCACTTCCTCACACGAATACCATTACCCTCTAGATCTATAGCATCAAGTAAGAACTTGATATTGCAACATGCACTTGCATATCAAAGTCAAACTTCATGTATGGATCTATTCAAACAATGAAAATCCAATAAAATCCAAGAAGATTAAGCTTTGTGCTTATAATACGCACCATCTTAAGCCTGAATATAATAATTGAGTAAGACATCTCTAAACATCAGGCTCTGATGTGTAGTATACAACACCACATAAGATAGGTTTATATCGTGATACTTAGCACGTATATATGGCATACTACTATTTGGCTCAAAGTTTACCATAATTGCACAATTGCAATAAGATAAACTTGAAACAAAGTGGTCTAGAACAGTTAAGGTTAACCTAATTTCCTTTGGAGGTACTAGCTTAGCTTCCGTTATGTTGAGGATTACCTCACATGATATCTCTAGGTTCTAACATAGCTACTCTAAACACATAACTATCGGAATATAGCTCCTATACTTCCAAGTGTTTCTACAATGTGACTATGGTCCTGGTATACTTGGCACAGTTGCCATGCTTTTGGAACATAAATCTTGCACTATCGTTTAACACCTGACTTATTATGGTACTCCTCCTAAGTATTTATGATGTTCTAGTCCATCACAAAATGACTCTAAGGTGAATCATATGTGATTACTATCTCTACCATGTAAGTAGACATATTTTATTCCTATCGCTCTTCCTTTCCTCCCATGATTGACTCATCATGGTCTATACTACCTCATATAACTTATATTTATCACTTAACATTGTTCCTACTACCACTTGGGATAATTCCACTTAACCATAATATGTGTTGGTATACATCTTCCAATAGGATATATTCCTTATGGTTGTATCCTCTCTTTGGACCACCACGTATTGTATACCAACTGTTTTCTACTCATCTATTGTTTTAAGGACTTAATGGTATGGTACATACTTGGGATTAGCTAACTAACTTCACTTAGGAAGAATAGGTAAGAAAGTTTGACTCAAGTGTGTCAGGATTATTCTCAAGTGAATATCCATCTCAAGTCATAAGAAGAATTTGGTTTAACTAAGACAACTTCCTATAGACACAACCAAACCTATAGGTCTCCTTTAAAGGGTTTTATTCCTAGGGTCAAAGCATTTGCTCTGATACCAGCTGTGGTGACCCAGCATACCACTGCATGTTGTAGTATGCAAGTCGTTGACATAACACCAATGAAACACCGTTCCACTAGTATTATATCCCTCAGAGTGGTACAACAGAAACATATGCGGATCCAAGGCATGTCTATAGAGTTACACATAGACTCTTTACAGAAGATCAACACAGCCTCCTACTTTACAATGAGGTAAAACTGCAAATAAACTCCAGAAGAACGTCTCGTAGTCTAATCTTATCACGAACTCTATCTATGGAGAATTTGACTAGCTATAGAGGCTATGACTGGATTCTAGCTAAATAGGAGCTAGGTTTAGGGAGCTAGTTCCCTTCTACCGCTAATCTAGGTTTTCTCCATGGTAGATGTGGTGTTTGACTCTTCTGACAGGGTCCTGTCCCTTGAAGTAGTTGTTGACTCCTCGGTCTTCGAGTTGCACTGTAGATCCTCCTTCGATGCCTCCATATCTAAGCAGGGGATTTAAAGAGGGATGAGTACGAGCGTACTCAACAAGTTCATTATAGGAAAGAGGTGTTTAATGCACTAGCTACAGCCATAGACCAGAAAGTCATAGGCAATGCAAGTTTTTGTAATCATTTCTTCAAAAGGTTGATTTTATTCTGAAGAACTATGTCCGTCAGCCTTCACCGGGTGTCTAGAACTTCATGGAGTTCCTTTCCGGCCGCGATCGTAGTTCCATAACCCGAAACAGGGAGTGACAGGTCACGATTCGTTACACTCTGCAGAGGTGTGTTGCTTTACCCATAAGAAATCTTAACCTTGGTGCCAACCGGGAAATTTCCCTGTCCACACACTTCCGTGGTGTGAAGCCCGGTATAAGGTCTTAGCCAAACATTGTGTTTCTCCGTGACCCCGAACACCCACCCTTTGTTGCAGTTCCGACCTTGGGTCCTCGCCGGTCAGCGTATCCATTGGATACCATCCGACCTCGACTAATATCAGGTATCACGACCTCGATACCTTCGCCGGTCTGCTGCAACCCATCATAGACCACATTACCGTGGGGACTTGGGGGTTCCCCACCCACTCTGGTTGTCCCTCGGGATTCAACTGACTACGGTAAGCGCATCCGTTGATGAACGAGAGGAAGAAACACAACTGACTACTCCGTCCCACTCCAGATCTTATGGTTAACACGGGTATTACGGCACAAGAATCACTGGACGACATTTGTTGTTAATCCTAGATGGATATAAACCTATTGCAATGGAACCTCCACCATACTCATACCATGGTTCAATTGCCCACCACATAGTCATATTCATAGTTATGAAAATAGTATTTTTGCTTTTTATGCAAGAGTGATAAGTATAGTACTTTGCAAATAATTTGGTAAAAATACTCAAAGTGACATGAGCAAGCGATGAACTTGCCTTTCTTGACTGCAAGATTATGCAGTCAAGGACTTCGATACGGCATAACTCCAACTTCTGAAATAGCATCATCGTCCGGTAAGGATAATGTTTAAACGATTGGCAAATATGTTGTCATGCATAAGTATGAGATGCAATCGTCCTAAGCGTGACCTAACCCCGATGATTTAGGATTAATGAGTTGGAATAATTTCTTTAGGGTGTGTTTCACTTTTAGAGTGGTTCCACAAACAAGGTTCTTATTAGGGTTTGGTTATCTTAGTATCAAAAACAAGTGGTATAATAAAGCACGAATCAATTTAACACACAAGGAAAAGTAGTTGGCATAATGTTAACATGTAAAGAACAATTGTTGGTTTTGGTTCTATAGGATATGGTTAATGATTACTTATCATATACTTCAAAAGAATAACTTTTGAAGAACATGTTCTTTAATAAAGAACAAGTATGATAATGAGGTTTGTGGGGTTCTATGGTTTACTATGGTTCCAATTAGTTTCTGGGGTAAGGATTAGATGGATCCCAACAAAGTTGGATTCATCAATATCTAAAGCTTGTATAGTTTTAGTTAAGCATAAGCATCTTAAGAAATTAATTATACATGGTTACTTATCATGGTTGGTTATATCCTACTGGTGATAGATAGCTATAGTTTATAGGTCCTATTAGGAAGGGTTGATGATTACTCTTTATCTTCTTCAAAAGAATAACTTTTGAAGAACATATTACTTAAGTAATGAGAAGTATCTCAATTAAGGCTTATGGTGTCTAGGGTTTGTATTGGATTCAATAAGTAAGGAATAGTTGATTCTTAAATAGGATGGTTCATAATTCTTTAATACTTGTAGGGTTTAGTGGAGTATGGGTATGTAATGCAAAATGTTGGACATGGTTGTTTTTAGAGTTCATCACAATGGTGTGATGCTAAATATGGATAGTTAAGGATGATGACCTTGGTAATAGGAACTAGGGTGTACTCTTAGTTGACCCTAATAGATCATCTGGTTTTATTTGGATGAGAACATGAAATACCAATTTATTAGTGATAGGGTCTCTATTATTTTATGAGGACATGAACATGTATTTAGTTGCTATTATGGATCTATGAATGAAAAGAAAGTAACATGATCACATGTTATAACCTAGGGTTTAGGTTTAGAAGCAATTTAGGGTTCACATATAATAATAGAGTTAGGGTTTTAGGTTTTCACATGAAATGATGAATTTATAATTTTATTTAATATGGAACTAGAATTTCCTATTTGTGGTATAATGTTTAAATAATAAATGGATGATAAAGTTGATGTTATCAATAACTTTGAAATAAAAAATAATAATGGACTTAGCATTTTATTATTATTTTTAGAAGATTAATAATTAAGATAAATTTTATTTTGATTTAAATCCCTCTAATAAGTATTTAATAAGTTAATGACAAAGGAAAATTAGTTTTAATGTTTTCCTTATTTACTTAATGGTTTTTATTTATTTTATAAAGTTTTCCTAATTATTGGATTTTAATTGAATTTAGGATAAAAGAAAAGGCTTAAATAATAAAGGTTAAACAATTAAATTTTTATTAAAAATTCAAATTTCATATTATATTTTTATTGGTTAGAGTTTATTTTTATAAGAATTTTGATATCTCATTTGTATTTTTCTGAGTTGAAATGAATTTTATACAATTTGGCAAAGTTGCACCAATTTACTGGAATTTGAATTTAATGAGAAAAAAACGGTTTGTACCGTAGCAGATCCTAGCTCTAGACACTGACCCATGGGACCAGTGCCACGTTGGCTGGCACACAAGCGAAGACTGGTCAAAGTTGACCGCGGTGTTTGACCTCACCGACGTTTAAACGCCGGTGGCCAACTGAGGACGGCGCCGCCGATTTACGGCCTCCCGGGATGCGTGACTAGTTTTTTCTGAACCTCCTCTACACGCTGAGGCTGATGGTGGTGGTAGATTTCTCAGAGGATCACCAGGGCTAGCTCCGGCGATGAGCTCTGCGGTGGTGCTCTCCGGCCAACAATCAAACGTGTGCTACAGAGGTCTATAGGATGCGCAATTGAGCTCTAAACGACCGCAAGCTCACCTTAAGGCTTGCAGAACACTCGACGACGACGATTGGTGACGGAGATGATGGCAAGACAGCATTTTCCGGTGAACCCGAGAGAAAGGGAACGCCGAAATTCTCCCTCCTCCTAGCTCCCCTAGATGCACTGCTCCGCCAGGATGATCTACTCTCCAAGGCGCATCTCCTCGACCTAACCCTGGGCTCCGGCATGGCTCCAATCGATGGTTTCTTCTTCGACTCCGGTGATAGTTCACGGATGAATTCGAGAGATAGAGACGGATTGGGGAAAAATGGAGAGGCGTAGAGGTTCTAGGGTTTCCAGGCGGTGCTGGTGATGCTTTTATAGGGCTTGGCGAGGACGGAATCGTCCTTTCAATCACCGGCGATGGCTCAGATGCGCCGGCGATGCCGGCAAGGTTTTGTGCACGAATCTGGATGTTTTAGGATATACTCGGACATGGAGGATCTTGTACGCGCCTCTGGGCTGGTCGTTGACATCCGTGGCGGTCAAGAACGGCGGCGATGACGGTGCCGTCGCTGTGTCGACCTCGCAGAGGAAGACGAAGACATGAATTTGAATATCACCAACTACTTAACGCTACTTCTTGCACATCACCGAGGAAAATGAAGCATAAAAAACTAAAAACTAAAATAAGAAGTAAATAACAGACAAGCAGCTACTCGCCTACTCGAGAACACACTAAAATTTAATTGTGTACCAAATTCTAGCAGATTAAACACTTGTTACCCAAATCATCAAGCCAAGAGAGTAATATATTTTTCTGAAGAAATGCAGAATAGAAAAGAAGAGCCTGAGACATACCGGGCTTGGCTTTCAAATAAGCGCAACATCAATTGGCCATTTTCACAAAAATATCTTTCAGGACTAATATATGAGAACCAAACTTCAAAAGTTGCCCAAATCAATTCCCCAGAACCAGGATCGACACTACCTGTACAAAATTCAGACTGCAAAGACATTAACACAATGAAATAATAGTGTTGAAGAAGTATTTTAGATAGAAAAAACTGCGGTAAAATCACTACACCTCCTCTGAACACAATGAAACCTAATGCAGCTAGAACAACTTGAACCATTGGAACCCATCCAACAGCCTCATGTATGCCTCATTTGATGTAAATTTGAATCATTTGAAGGCAACCTATCATCATAATGGGCAGAGGCCTATCAAACTGTTAGATTTAATCCCTAACAAATAGTACAACATATGTAGCCCGGTGCACCTACTGTTCAAAGAAACACTGAACTTAACAGCTAAACATATAAATAGTAGCATATATACATGCCCTCTGGCTGGAATACACTTCAAACTGTGGATAAGGTAGGTTTCAGAGGAAGCATTTTCCTATGCATTCTTTGTGAATACATCCAGATTTAGCAGTCTCACATGGTCTTGATACTTCAGTGTACAGGCCCCCTGAGAGCTGAAACTGAACCATGAGTTAAGATTCATGATGCTCTAAATTTACAAAATGCAGTATGCACTACCAACTTGGATTTCTGAACATAGCTGGCATGTTACATACTGGTCTGCGGAAAGGGTAGACTGGTGTTATGCCAAATTAGAATCTAGGAGGCATGTACATGAGTGTTTTTGCAACAGATGGCTGGACAATAGGACCTGAACTTGAGGTACACCTGGAAGCAATATATGTGGGATTCTGTTTAACTCCAAGGCAAACGCTAACTGTTAGTGTTTTGCATTGTTTTCTCCAGAAGGAAGATCATAACATTACATATAGAAGGACAGTCATATAGTACATCTAATTTAGACAGCGGTGTGGTGGCATGTACATGCTGAAGGCAGACATGGCTGCTGGAATACCAGTGGTCCAGTGCTAAGTAGTAACATGGCTATTATACATGGCAATGTCAACGACACGTAACTCGTTCCAGGAAGGACGACAGCATACAAAATAACTTCTCTCCAGGGTAGGTCGATGGCATACTTTGGTGTTTTTTTAATTAGAAAGGTTTATATCAACAAGAATAACTAAAATATCCAATGATTCGATGTTAAATAGCTCATGAAAATTTCATACTTCTTTAGCATAAGCAATTCAAGAAATATAGAGAACGTATGAAGAGAATGGAAGATATCTTAAATCTAAATAGCCATAACCTAAGGAGATGTGAGCATTCTTGGTCTAGCCTACCAGTGCACATGAAAACTAAATAGGAATATTAGGAAACAGATATAACATGTCCCACTAATGCCTCTTTGTATGTCTTTTATTGGGAAAATGATCCAGTGAAAAATGGGATTGGAAGAAGAAAACGGTAATCCTACCTCACATGCATAGTTCTGTGATATATTCTTCTCTGATTTCTCAACTGTGGCACTTCCCTGCACCTAAACAATAATGTAGATCCATTATCAGACTTGAATTTTGCATCAGTCAGAGTCAATTCAGATCTCACCTCACACAAAAGCATGCCATCACCATTCTCGCCCTCTGTTGAAATTACCATTTGCAGCAAACCGATATTTTTACCTGTATACATAATTTTCTCTCTGCTCATAGTATAAAGCAAGTACTGCTGGATATCTCAAGAAAACTGGAATTGGACAGACTGCTCAAAATTTATCCAACCTTTATTGGAACAAAGAAGTGCATGCCTTTTCCTGCACTTTCTGCCAGTCTTGTAGCATGTCTCGGAATGGCGGCATGATTCCCTAACTAACACTACCACCCACCGCTTATTCCTTAACTGGAAACAAAACCCTGTAAATAACCTGTATAAATAACAACAGCTCACAGAGTCCATCATTGTAAGCATAATTCCTATTTAGGGAAGCATATCGAAAAACAATCTGAAACTCTAAAAATGAAGTGCATCAAATATGATCCAGCTAAACGGAGAAAAAATACAGTAGTGCATGCATGAACTTGGAAGTAAATGCAGCTGTCATGAACTTATGATATGATCCATTCGCATAATCCAGGGTGAACTTTGCAAGGCAACAATGACCAAACTGAAAGAAACCATAAATTTCCCTGGTCTAACATCATAGAAGTAACTTCTTTTTGTGCTGAATACCTTAAATATCCTCAACATTTGATACCAAAATGACAGTAAAACTTACTTTGCAATCCATACAATGGATTCACGAAAAGCAATCAAGGCATACTTCCGCATGCATCATAACAGTTCTTCAGCATACCATTTGATTAGGAAGCATCATAACAGTTCTGATCCACAATTTTCTGTTGCAAGAGAGCACATCCATAACAAGAACATAGTAGTCACAAAACCACTTGACATTTGAAACCCTGGCTGCATCAGTGGTGATTGACTCTAGGAAAAACAAATAATATCGCAGGCATGACTTTTCAGAAATCCGACAGTATGCTACTGCAAAACTCAATAGAGACCACATAGGCAACTAATATGCAGCAACAATCACCTCAACAAGCACTGCTCCGCTCAGCCACCCTTCCTCCTTCTGCCTAGGTGCTCCCCTCCCGCTCTTCTATGCCTCATCCAGCCATCAGTGTTAAGGTCAAGGGGGAGAGGGGATCCGCAACAACGACCTGGTGAGGTCGCACATAGGAGACCCTGCAGCCACCGCTGCCGTGTCCAGCCGCCGCCGTCAGCTGGCGCTTGCTGCGGCCACCGCTGCCATGTCCATCCACCTCCAGCGGCCGGGAGGTCCTGCAGCCGCCACGTGTGCCAATGTTGTAGTTGTAGACAAAAGTTTCAGACCTAAATACGGATATCATTTGTTAAGCATCACATCCTCACAATGAACCTGCAAGAATCACGGGAAGTTGTTTAATTTGGTAAGCGAACACAATGAAAACAAAATAAGCAAGGTCCCTAGCTTGAATCCATCCTTTGAGCTCAGTTGTCATTCTATTTGCAAATTCATAATACTGTCTAGAATCTGTGAAGCACAAGCGTATATAGAAAGCATCAATTCTTTGCAGCACCATCATGGCCAGATCATATGCAAAGTCCAGTTTACATTTGGATCAGCCTATCTATGGAAATAAAACAACAAACCCCAGTAAAGATGAAGTCTACCCAAATAGAAAATCAGTCCCTGGTAACATCTAAGATGGAAAATTAATATTGCACATAGACCAACAACATTATTAGAGTACAACTCACAATGATCATATTACAGTACAGCTCACAATGATCTGGAAAACAAAAAGGAAATGAATCCTCCAAGCTTTATGAGAGAGGATTACCTTGCATCGGGGAGCCCTTCTCCTTCATTATGAAACTTAAGAAACATCATATCTACATGTCCTCAATCCCTTCTCCTTCATCTGACGTGCCTAATGTACATAAACCAAAAATTCTTAATTTTGTCACATAACACAAAGAATATCGTGTTTAGCGAGACGATACTAACCTTGCATTTCCAAATAGCTATCTAGCATCGTTTTTTCTATTCTGCCCTTTGTTGAGAAGGTAACACCTGCAACAAAAATAATACACTCATAAATGATAGCGTAAAATGATTAGGGCGTTTACAACTTCATTTACCCCAGCAATTCCATCATATATCTTATTCATTCACTATGCTGTCCTGCGATATTCAGCGCATCAAGGCAGTTCAACATCAAAGCATTATCGATGAACCGACTAAGCCATCCATCATGAGTCATAGGTTAACTAAAATAAAACCATATTTTGCCTTTTCTACTATTATTTATAAATCTACCCACAAGCATCGTCAACCTCTCCATGAGCATATATCTGTTGCCTGCCAAAACCCACCGGCGAGCAGCGACGAGCAACACGAAGAGCCGGGAGGCTCCCAGAACTGCTGGTGGGTCCTGGTCCCTCGGGCAACGGCCCGCAAAACTCCGGCACGCGTCCTGGCTGTTGCGAGGGCGTGCCACCTGACCTATACCTGGTCAGGAAGGTGATGGATTGCTTCAATTAGTTTCCTGCATGGCAGACACGTAAACATTAAATCCGAGCCTCGATCGGCTCTCAGGTTGCCCTGTGAATCGGCTCAAGGAGCCGATCGACCCATGGTTCGTATTAGATCTACGATGACATGGGGTCCTGCTTCATCAAAACCAAGTTAAATCGACCTACGACAGTCTAGGGTTTTCACCGCGTAATCGGAACGTCCTACACGTAGTTGAGCCTGGCAGATATGAAAGATAACAGAAAGCTAGTCCTAGAAAAGGCCTAAAAACCAACATAGAGTCGATTCTCGGAACAACTCCTCTAGGATCGGCAAACCATACCTTACGCACTACTGGATCATTCAACCCATTTGCAAGGCCTAACCACGCGGATATCAAACTAATCCTTGGAGAACAAGGAACAACCATAACAGATCAGATCTACTAAATAAAGACCAAGCAAGTTGCTACCTTTACACCTAAGATAGGTGCAAAGGCAGCTAGATATGTGGGGGTAGCCTAACTAAGCAAACATATCAAAAAGGTATCGATGTTAGCCCCAACACATCCATGATAACGGTGTTACTCGCCATCAACAAGGCTTCAGTACGAGCAACACAAAACAACGAATAAACTGATACTGCCCAGATCGCAAGATGCAATCTGGGCAGCATGGCGCTTACCCGGAAGAAACCCTCGAAACAAGGGGTGGCGATGCGCCTAGATTGTGTTTGTTCTGAACGTGATCGTCCTCCTTCCTCAATAACCCTAGGTACATATTTATAGTCCGTGGACTTCCTATTTTCGGAATAAACCTAACTGTGTACGAACTAAACTCTATCTCGTAATCTACCATAATGTACAGATACACGGGCAATCTAGCCCAAACTCTCGCAGGAGGCCGATTCAGAAACACTTTATGTGCATATCCTCTAAGCCCATCTCAATCACGGCCCAACTCCCAATGTGGCTAAAATCCGCGTATAACACATGCCCCCCTGGTTTTGGCAATGATAATTCCAAAACCACTCTGTTTTTCTCCATTGGGTTACGCGTTGCAGAGCAGAACCGCTACAGTGCCCTTCCATCATGATGCCTTGCCTTCTCAACTTCTCCGTATTGCACGATTTGACAGTTTTGGCACCGCGCCCTCGGAAACCGCCACAGCATTGAATCATCTCTCACTATATCCCCTTTATTTAATCGCATCCGAGCAGTTCGCCTCCTCATCCTCTTGCTCCACATTAGCAATCGAAACTCCCCTCCTCTGCAACCATGGACTCCTCCTCTTCCTCATCGGGTCTCTCCTTCCAATCCTACTCCTCCCGTGAGCCGACGCCGGAGTACGACCCGATAGCGGCGTACGAGGCCCTCGCCCCACCGCATTGGGACGAGGCGGATTGGGATTTCTCTGTCGGGCCAGAGGATGACGAATCCTTGACCGACGGGGAAGATGACCTCCAGTTCCACAACGACGGGGAGTTGGAGGGAGAGAGCGATGACGACGCCTTCTCCTGGGGCGAGGACATCTCCTCCGAAGAAGAGGACGAAGCGGAGGACACCTCCTCCGACGAGTACCCGCCGGCGAAGCGCTTCCGCGCTGGGTCGGAGGACGACGACGACGACGACGAAGACGAAGAAGAAGCCCCTGCCGGCAGCTTCAATAGCAGCGACGAGGATGTCGCCGGCAGCAGCGCCGATGGCAGCACGGACGGCGACGACGAGGGCAGCGACGGCAGCGGCGGCGTCGGCCCCTAGACTAGGGACTACTAGAATAGGGCTAGTAGTAGTACATTAGGTAGCAGATCTTCCTTTTGTGAGCAATCGGCTCTTCTTGTAAAAAAACCTCTTGATCAATGAAGAATGCTTCCATGTCTAATTTTTCCGATTGTCAAAGTAGGTCAACGCACAAAGAGCCGATAGCAACGCATCGGTCTTTTACCATAAAACGCCAGTAAGGCCAGGTTTCAAACGGTAACCTGCGACCCTCGTCCAGAGGACCAAACTCAGATCCCCAATTGCTAATCGAACAAATTCAACTCGCGGCGACGCGAACCCAGATCCCTAATCGCGCAGATTCATATCCGTCAGCAAATCAAATGGCGGAATCGTCCAACGCCAACGCAACAATCTCTGGCCTGAAGGTAACCTTTAACTGCCCCTGGCCATCCGAGCATAGTGTTAGAATTAATAGTAAACATATGAATTAATGCCTTATTTCACCATTAATTTTAGGTATCAGACATTCTATTGCCACATCCTTCTCTTCAAAACTCTCTTTGTCTTGGCCCCCGAACTGTCGAGAGTCCTGCCCATCTGATTTCTTGCGAGGCCAATAGGATTCCCTTCGTGAACCAGAACTTAGATCTAACTTCTTGGGCCGACTGCTTACGAGCCTGGCCTAACCCTCCTGAAGATTGGGTTTCCTGGTACAGTAGAGTATCCAAAACTCATCAGTCCAAATGGGAAACCACAGGAATAGCCGATGCTCTGTCCTTATCATTGTCTCCCCTTGAGAAGCATGAAAATCTTCTAAAAACCATCGGCTACTTCTGGTCTGATGCCCTGAACTGCTTCATGTTTGGCCACGGCCCCATGACACCAACTCTGCTAGATGTGGTAATGATCACTGGCCTAGACGTCACATCCCCCAGCCCCTCTGCTTTTATGCTGCCAAGGGTTCCTTTCAAACTCTCTTCCAAAACAGAGTGTACAAACTGGGGTGCTTACCTTCGACGCCACATGAAAAATAAAGGCCCTGTAACAGAGAAAGAACACACGGCTTTCCTGAATTTCTGGTTGGAACACTTTATATTCTGTGGCCCTTCACTTGCTCCGACCAAGAATTATCTTCCCTTGGCCTATGATCTTGCCAGAGGCACCCAGCTTGGCATCGGCAAACTGTTCCTTGGAGAGGTCTATCGATATCTCCAACTAATGTCTGTCAAATTATCCTCCCAACGGACAGTCAAAACAGGAGGTCCCTGGTGGTTTATTCAGCTATGGGCTCAGCTGTATTTCCAGAACCATATCCCAAACTTCCCACCTTTGGCCACTCGCACCTTTCCAGATGCTAACGGGAAGCAGATCCGATGCACTAGCTACGGCCAAGCCTTGTATAGCCTTCCAGGTAGTAAACTGATCCCCAAGGAAGCATCAAAGTGGTTCAGGATTTTCTTCCAAGGCCTGGACAATCCTCTCTTCTTCCCTTACACGGAATCTGAAAATTTTGAAAATCCAGTCTCCTTCAGGCTAGACAGCTTTGCCGATGACACCAGCACCCGGCAATTGTATTCCACCATGATCCGTCCCTGCTTCCTTCCAGTTGGCATGCGCACATCAAACAGAATAATCAAACCTGGTTATGAGTCCTATCAGCCGGTCGTAACAGCCCGGCAGTTTGGTCTTGGGCAGGTGTCTCCTCACTTCTTCCTCCATCACTTGACAGAGAGCAGAGCTGATTTGCCCGATATCCTCACCGGTCAGAGGTGTTACTCTTTCTTTGATGCTCTAGCCATCCCAATCCCCAATAACCTCTCTTTCACTTCATCAACCGACGGTTTTGAGACCTGGTGGTCCATGTGGAAAACTCATGCCTTCAGGAGAGCTCTGGGACCGTTGCTGAGACAACTCGATGCCGAATATGATATCCCCACAGAACAGGTACTACCACTCGCAAATTTTCTTGAAGTGGCTTACAATGATTTTTATAACCTTGCTCTGTCTCCTTGCAGCAACAAGATGGTCCAGAACCTACACATGATGACGGATCCCCCTTTGAATTCCTCCCATCGGCTCCGGTAGTCCTCTTCTGCAAAAGCTCGCCACCCTTGAAAAAGGTCGTCATGCAGAGCCAGCCGATTCCACCAGAATCGGCTTCCAAGAGCAAAGTCTCTTCCGGGCCAGCTGCCCCCCGAGCCCCAATCAAGGCGAGAACGGCAGTGAAGAAAGTAGCCGCTAGGAAAACTTCGAAGCGCCGGAACCCTTCTCCAGATCAAGAGAGCTCGCACGTACGTTGATCCATGCACTGACTGGTTTCATCTGTCCTTATGGGCTTCTGCAAGCATACTTGTGCTTACTAACTCTTCTTTTATAGGCCTCCACCGAAGACAACTCCAGCGAGGAAACACAATCCAATCGAGGGGATTCGAGCTCGGGCAACTCTGGGAAAATCACCACGCCGAGCCAGCCAGATTTGCCACCATCGGCTTCCAGGAAAAGATCAGTTCCTGAACCTGTTGCCCCCCAAGCTCCAATCAGAGAGGGGCAGGGCGGTCAACGCACCACGAGCCGATGCATCAAGAAGGCTCGAAAGGAGCCGCAAGCCCCTTCATCAAACCAAAAGGCCTCAAATGTAATTATCCTCCATACTCTCCCCGGCTCATCTTTCATGCTAATCCATTGCTGCTCGCATCGGCTAACCACCTCCTTTGCAGACTGATGACACTTCTAGTGGGGGAGTCGAGGAAGTATTGATGTCCTCCGCAAACCTGGATCCAGCAATCCCTATAGGTGTTGTTGACAAGATCACCAATTTGGCCAAGCCCCCAGCAGAAACACAAGAGCCGATTACCTCATCATCGGCTGTCCCCCTGGTCTCAGGAGAGGTATACTTCTTTCGTTTGGCTTGCCCTTCCGTTTTGCTGGATACTAATGCTGTTTATGTTTGTCAGGGTTGTGACCTCTCGGGCTTGCTAACGTTCGACCCTGAATCCATCGAACCAGCTCCTTGCGATGAACCACGACCCAGCGCCGTCGAATGTCAATTCCAGCGTCTCAAAGCCCTGCTTTCCTCCCCGATCGAGACGTTGGTCGAAGACCCCGCGGAAGTGAAGAGTGTTCTTGAAGAAATCCAGCACCACCTCCCGGTAACGTTGCAGGTGAAACTCTGGCCAGTTGTGACTCTGTCTGCCTACAGGTCAAGGGTGAAGTTAGCTCGTCAGAGAATCGATCTACGCCACGCCCAACTTCCGTTGAAAACCGATATTGCAGACAAATGTCAGCGGCTCAATGCGAAAAAGGCGGCCTTAGATGCCAAAACTGACACCTCTGTCAGCACCGCCGAACTTGAGACCCTGTGAAAGGAATTGGAGGACCTTGAAGAGAGGGTCCGGGCAACCAAACAGCTCATTTCTGATAAGGAAGCTCTCATTGCCCGTTCCCAAGAAGAAGCAGAAGGCCTCAAAGCTCAACTGAAAACTGATCTGGCAGAAATACGTGACCTGCACAAGCAGCTAGTGACGGGCAAGGACGAAGATGATGAGGCCGAGATCACCGAGGTGGATCGTGTCCGTGCTGACGCCCTCCGTGCCTTCGAGGCATTCCTTCCATAGAGCCTATCCATGTAACCTGATAACTGCTCGTAACAGCTTGTACCTCTAGAGTCGATGGCTGCGCATCGGCTTTTTAGTCTAAAGTCGATGTCTGTGCATCGGCTGTACTTTATGTCCTGTTGCTTTGTATATTTTTTCTAAAGTCGACGTCTGTGCATCGGCTATGCTTTATATATATATTTCTTACCGGCCGATTTCATGCATCGGCCCCCATATTTCACTGTCCGTCATCCCACATACTTGGGAAATATTTCTTGAGATGCTGACCATTGACAGCCACTGGGAACTTCACACCGCTCAGCTCCTCAAGCATGTATGCGTTACCCCTTAAAACTTGGTCGACCATGTACGGCCCGTGCCAATTTGGAGACCATTTACCATACACTGCATCCTTAGTCCCCAATGGTAATACAGCTTCCCATACCAGATCACCAACGTGGAACTCCTTTGGTCTCACCTTCTTATTATATGCGCGAGCTACCTTGGCTTTGTTCTCTTTAATTTTCTCAAGCGACCAAAGTCTAAGTTCCGTTAGATCCTCAATACTATCACTCATCAGGGTTGCATATTCTTCAGTTGTTAGATCATTCTGAAACGTAACGCGTCTCGACCCAGCCGTGATTTCCCAGGGCAATACGGCTTCTTGTCCATAGACCAGATGGTATGGCGAGGTTTTTATCGCTCCATGACATGACATGCGATAAGCCCACAAAGCCTCTGACAATACCTCGTGCCAACGTCTAGGGTGCTCGTCGACTTTCCTCTTAATCAGCTTGATAAGGCTCTGGTTGGACGCTTCAGCTTGCCCATTTGCTTGAGCATAGTATGGAGATGATCGGATCAACTTAATTCCCATGTCCTCGCAGAACTTTCTAAACTCGCGAGAAATGAAGACCGAACCTCCATCGGTCGTGATCGTCTGGGGAATCCCAAATCTATGAATGACATGTTCCTTCACGAAATTGATAACATCTTGTGACGCCACCGACTTCATAGGGACGGCTTCCACCCATTTAGTGAAATAATCTGTAATGGCCAAAATCCAATTATGGCCTTTGCTCGATGGAGGATTGATTTTGCCGATCATATCCATACCCCAACCTCGAAATGGCCAAGGCTTGATGATGGGGTTCATTGCTGATGCGGGTACCGTCTGAATTTTCCCAAACATCTGACACGCTTGACACCCTTTATAGTACTTAAAGCAATCCTCAAGCATGGTGGGCCAATAAAACCCCGATCGCCTGATCAACCATTTCATCTTATGAGCCGATTGGTGAGTTCCACAGGCGCCTTCGTGTACCTCGTGTAAGAGCCGATTTGACTCGGCTGCTCCCAGACATTTGAGAAGTAACCCTTCCAAAGTCCTGTAGAACATGTCATCTCCTATAAGGACATATTTCATGGCCTTGTACCTTATCCGTTTAGGTGCCCCCCGAGCCGGATCTCTTAAGTAATTGAAGATATCGGCTCTCCAGTCATCCGGTTCCAGGAACTGTACCTGAACATCGGCTCCACCTGCTACGTCCTTGTAGCCTGACGCCATCTGTGCGAGGTCGTTGGCCTCGGTGTTTTGCGACCTCGGGATTGATACGTCTCCGACGTATCGATAATTTCTTATGTTCCATGCCACATTATTGATGTTATCTACATGTTTTATGCACACTTTATGTCATATTCGTGCATTTTCTGGAACTAACCTATTAACAAGATGCCGAAGTGCCGATTCTTGTTTTCAGCTGTTTTAGGGTTCAGACATCCTAGTCAGGAAAAATTCTCGGAATTGGACGACAACAAAGCCCAGGGGCCTATTTTTCCACGAAGCTTCCCGAAGTCCGAAGATGAAACGAAGAGGGGCCACGGGGTGGCCAAACCCTAGGGCGGCGCGGCCCCACCCCTGGCCGCGCCGGCCTGTGGTTTGGGCCCCCCGTGCCGCCTCTTGACCTACCCTTCCGCCTACTTAAAGCCTCCGTGACGAAACCCCCAGTACCGAGAGCCACGATACGGAAAACCTTCCAGAGACGCCGCCAACGCCGATCCCATCTCGGGGGATCCAGGAGATCGCCTCCGGCACCCTGCCGGAGAGGGGAATCATCTCCCGGAGGACTCTACGCCGCCATGGTCGCCTCCGGTGTGATGTGTGAGTAGTCTACCCCTGGACTATGGGTCCATAGCAGTAGCTAGATGGTTGTCTTCTCCCCATTGTGCTATCATTGTCGGATCTTGTGAGCTGCCTAACATGATCAAGATCATCTATCTGTAATTCTATATGTTGCGTTTGTTGGGATCCGATGAATAGAGAATACTTGTTATGTTGATTATCAAAGTTATATCTACGTGTTGTTTATGATCTTGCATGCTTTCCATTACTAGTAGATGCTCTGGCCAAGTAGATGCTTGTAACTCCAAGAGGGAGTACTTATGCTCGATAGTGGGTTCATGCCTGCATTGACACCTGGGACAGTGACAGAAAGTTCTAAGGTTGTGTTGTGCTGTTGCCACTAGGGATAAAACATTGATTCTATGTCTAAGGATGTAGTTTTTGATTACATTACGCACCATACTTAATGCAATGTTCTGTTGCTTTGCACCTTAATTATGGAGGGGGTTCGGATGATAACCTGAAGGTGGACTTTTTAGGCATAGATGCAGTTGGATGGCGGTCTATGTACTTTGTCGTAATGCCCAATTAAATCTCACTATACTCATCATGATATGTATGTGCATGGTCATGCTCTCTTTATTTGTCAATTGCCCAACTGTAATTTGTTCACCCAACATGCTGTTTGTCTTATGGGAGAGACACCTCTAGTGAACTGTGGACCCCGGTCCAATTCTCTTTACTGAAATACAATCTACTGCAATACTTGTTCTACTGTTTTCTGCAAACAATCATCTTCCACACAATACGGTTAATCCTTTGTTACAGCAAGCCGGTGAGATTGACAACCTCACTGTTTCGTTGGGGCAAAGTACTTTGGTTGTGTTGTGCAGGTTCCACGTTGGCGCCGGAATCCCTGGTGTTGCGCCGCACTACATCTCGCCGCCATCAACCTTCAACGTGCTTCTTGACTCCTACTGGTTCGATTAAACCTTGGTTTCTTACTGAGGGAAACTTGCCACTGTGCGCATCACACCTTCCTCTTGGGGTTCCCAACGGACGTGCCAACCACACGCATCAAGCAAATTTCTGGCGCCGTTGCTGGGGAGATCAAGACACGCTGCAAGGGGAGTCTCCACTTCTCAATCTCTTTACTTTGTTTTTGTCTTGCTTAGTTTTATTTACTACTTTGTTTGCTGCACTAAATCAAAATACAAAAAAAAATTAGTTGCTAGTTTTACTTTACTTGCTATCTTGTTTGCTATATCAAAAAAAAAACACAAAAAAATTAGTTTACTTGCATTTACTTTATCTAGTTTGCTTTATTTACTGTTGCTAAAATGGCCAACCCTGAAAATACTAAGTTGTGTGACTTCACAACCACAAATAATAATGATTTCTTATGCACACCTATTGCTCCACCTGCTACTACAGCAGAATTCTTTGAAATTAAACCTGCTTTACTGAATCTTGTTATGCGAGATCAATTTTCTGGTGTTAGTTCTGATGATGCTGCTGCCCATCTTAATAATTTTGTTGAACTATGTGAAATGCAAAAATATAAAGATGTAGATGGTGATATTATTAAACTAAAATTGTTCCCTTTCTCATTAAGAGGAAGAGCTAAAGATTGGTTGCTATCTCTGCCTAAGAATAGTATTGATTCATGGACTAAATGCAAGGATGCTTTTATTGGTAGATATTATCCCCCTGCTAAAATTATATCTTTGAGGAGTAGCATAATGAATTTTAAACAATTAGATACTGAACATGTTGCTCAAGCTTGGGAAAGAATGAAATCTCTGGTTAAAAATTGCCCAACCCATGGACTGACTACTTGGATGATCATCCAAACCTTCTATGCAGGACTAAATTTTTCTTCACGGAATTTATTGGATTCAGCTGCTGGAGGTACCTTTATGTCCATCACTCTTGGTGAAGCAACAAAGCTTCTTGATAATATGATGATCAACTACTCTGAATGGCACACGGAAAGAGCTCCACAAGGTAAGAAGGTAAATTCTGTCGAAGAAACCTCTTCCTTGAGTGATAAGATTGATGCTATTATGTCTATGCTTGTGAATGATAGGACTAATATTGATCCTAATAATGTTCCATTAGCTTCATTGGTTGCACAAGAAGAACATGTTGATGTAAACTTCATTAAAAATAATAATTTCAACAACAATGCTTACCGGAACAATTCTAGTAACAACTATAGGCCATATCCTTATAATAATGGCAACGGCTATGGTAATTCTTATGGGAATTCTTACAACAATAATAGGAGTTCACCCCTGGACTTGAAGCCATGCTTAAAGAATTTATTAGTACGCAAACTGCTTTTAACAAATCTGTTGAAGAAAAGCTTGGGAAAATTGATATACTTGCTTCTAAAGTCGATAGTCTTGTTCTTGATGTTGATCTTTTGAAATCAAAAGTTTTGCCTAATGAAAATCATCATAATAAAATTGTTACTACAGCAAATGCCATTCAAGTTTGAATTAATGAGAATATAAGATTAATGGCTGAACTGCGTGCTAGGTGGGATAGAGAAGAAAATGAAAAACTAGCTAAAGAGAAGAATGTAGCTAAAGTTTGGACTATTACCACCACTAGTAATGCTAATGCTACACATGTTGCTGCACCTCATACTAATACTAATAAAAGAATTGGTGTTAGCAATGTTTCCACTTCTAATGCAAAGCGCGAGAAACTGCCTGAAATTGCTAAAACTGCTGAAACTGCCTGTGATAAAGCTGCTGAAATTTTTTCCAACATTGGGGATGATGATCCCATTGCTTTAGATTATAATGGTTTGAATTTTGATGATTGCCACATCTCTGAAGTTATAAAGTTCTTGCAAAAACTTGCTAAAAGTCCTAATGCTAGTGCTATAAATTTGGCCTTTACACATCATATTACAAATGCTCTCATAAAAGCTAGAGAAGAGAAACTAGAGCGCGAAGCCTCTATTCCTAAAAAGCTAGAGGATGGTTGGGAGCCCATCATTAAGATGAAGGTTAAAGATTTTGATTGTAATGCTTTATGTGATCTTGGTGCAAGTATTTCTGTTATGCCTAAGAAAATTTATAATATGCTTGACTTGCCACCACTGAAAAATTGTTATTTGGATGTTAATCTTGCTGATCATTCTACAAAGAAACCTTTGGGGAAAGTTGATAATGTTCGCATTACCGTTAACAATAACCTTGTCCCCGTTGATTTTGTTGTCTTGGATATTGAATGCAATGCATCTTGTCCCATTATATTGGGAAGACCTTTTCTTCGAACTGTTGGTGCTATCATTGATATGAAGGAAGGTAATATAAAATATCAATTTCCTCTCAAGAAAGGTATGGAACACTTCCCTAGAAAGAGAATGAAGGTACCTTTTGATTCTATTATGAGAACAAATTATGATGTTGACACTTCGTCTCTTGATAATACTTGATGCACACTTTCTGCGCCTAGCTGAAAGGCGTTAAAGAAAAGCGCTTATGGGAGACAACCCATGTTTTTACCTACAGTACTTTGTTTTTATTACTGTAGCAACCTCTCCTTATCTTAGTTTTGTGTTTTGTTGTGCCAAGTTAAGCCGTTGATAGAAAAGTAAGTACTAGATTTGGATTACTGCACAGTTCCAGATTTCTTTGCTGTCACGAATCTGGGTCTACCTCCCTGTAGGTAGCTCAGAAAATTAAGCCAATTTACGTGCATGATCCTCAGATATGTACGCAACTTTCATTCAATTTGAGCATTTTCATTTGAGTAAGTCTGGTGCCATTTTAAAATTCGTCAATACGAACTGTTCTGTTTTGACAGATTCTGCCTTTTATTTCGCATTGCCTCTTTTGCTATATTGGATGAATTTCTTTGATCCACTAATGTCCAGTAGCATTATGCAATGTCCAGAAGTGTTAAGAATGATTGTGTCACCTCTGAATATGTTAATTTTTATTGTGCACTAACCCTCTAATGAGTTGTTTCGAGTTTGGTGTGGAGGAAGTTTTCAAGGATCAAGAGAGGAGTATGATGCAACATGATCAAGGAGAGTGAAAGCTCTAAGCTTGGGGATGCCCCGGTGGTTCACCCCTGCATATATTAAGAAGACTCAAGCGTCTAAGCTTGGGGATGCCCAAGGCATCCCCTTCTTCATCGACAACATTATCAGGTTCCTCCCCTGAAACTATATTTTTATTCCATCACATCTTATGTGCTTTGCTTGGAGCGTCGGTTTGTTTTTTGTTTTTTGTTTTGTTTGAATAAAATGGATCCTAGCATTCACTTTATGGGAGAGAGACACGCTCCGCTGTAGCATAAGGACAAGTATGTCCTTGGTTTCTACTCATAGTATTCATGGCGAAGTTTCTCCTTCGTTAAATTGTTATATGGTTGGAATTGGAAAATGATACATGTAGTAATTGCTATTAATGTCTTGGGTAATGTGATACTTGGCAATTGTTGTGCTCATGTTTAAGCTCTTGCATCATATGCTTTGCACTCATTAATGAAGAAATACATAGAGCATGCTAAAATTTGGTTTGCATATTTGGTTTCTCTAAGGTCTAGATAATTTCTAGTATTGAGTTTGAACAACAAGGAAGACGGTGTAGAGTCTTATAATGTTTTCAATATGTCTTTTATGTGAGTTTTGCTGCACCGGTTCATCCTTGTGTTTGTTTCAAATAACCTTGCTAGCCTAAACCTTGTATCGAGAGGGAATACTTCTCATGCATCCAAATACTTGAGCCAACCACTATGCCATTTGTGTCCACCATACCTACCTACTACATGGTATTTCCCGCCATTCCAAAGTAAATTGCTTGAGTGCTACCTTTAAAATTCCATCATCACCTTTGCAATATATAGCTCATGGGACAAATAGCTTAAAAACTATTGTGGTATTGAATATGTAATTATGCACTTTATCTCTTATTAAGTTGCTTGTTGTGCGATAACCATGTTCACTGGGACGCTATCAACTATTCATTGTTGAATTTCACGTGAGTTGCTATGCATGTCCGTCTTGTCTGAAGTAAGAGAGATCTACCACCTTATGGTTAAGCATGCATATGTTAGAGAAGAACATTGGGCCGCTAACTAAAGCCATGATCCATGGTGGAAGTTTCAGTTTTGGACATATATCCTCAATCTCAAATGAGAAAATTATTAATTGTTGTTACATGCTTATGCATAAAAGAGGAGTCCATTATCTGTTGTCTATGTTGTCCCGGTATGGATGTCTAAGTTGAAGAATAATCAATAGCGAGAAATCCAATGCGAGCTTTCTCCTTAGACCTTTGTACAAAGTGCATAGAGGTACCCCTTTGTGACACTTGGTTAAAACAGTGCATTGTGATGATCCGGTAGTCCAAGCTAATTAGGACAAGGTGCGGGCACTATTAGTACACTATGCATGAGGCTTGCAACTTATAAGATATAATTTACATGATGCATATGCTTTATTACTACCGTTGACAAAATTGTTTCATGTTTTCAAAATCAAAGCTCTAGCACAAATATAGCAATCGATGCTTTTCCTCTATGGAGGACCATTCTTTTACTTTCAATGTTGAGTCAGTTCACCTATTTCTCTCCACCTCAAGAAGCAAACACTTGTGTGAACTATGCATTGATTCCTACATACTTGCTTATTGCACTTATTATATTACTCTATGTTGACAATATCCATGAGATATACATGTTACAAGTTGAAAGCAACCGCTGAAACTTAATCTTCTTTTGTGTTGCTTCAATGCCTTTACTTTGAATTATTGCTTTATGAGTTAACTCTTATGCAAGACTTATTGATGCTTGTCTTGAAGTGCTATTCATGAAAAGTCTTTGCTTTATGATTCACTTGTTTACTCATGTCATATACATTGTTTTGATCGCTGCATTCACTACATATGCTTTACAAATAGTATGATCAAGATTATGATGGCATGTCACTCCGTAAATTATCTCGTGTTATCGTTTTACCTCGCTCGGGACGAGCAGAACTAAGCTTGGGGATGCTGATACGTCTCCGACGTATCGATAATTTCTTATGTTCCATGCCACATTATTGATGTTATCTACATGTTTTATGCACACTTTATGTCATATTCGTGCATTTTCTCGAACTAACCTATTAACAAGATGCCGAAGTGCCGCTTGTCAAGTTTTCACTGTTTTTGGTTTCCGACTTCCTCGTACGGAACTAGTCTCGGCAGTGGCCGAAATCCAAGCCCTGGGGCCTATTTTTCCACGAAGCTTCCAGAAGTCCGACGATGCTCCGACGAGGGGCCACGGGGGGGCCAACCCCGAGGGCGGCGCGGCCCCACCCCCGGCCGCGCCGGCCTGTGGTATGGGCCCCCCGTGCCGCCTCGTGACCTGCCCTTCCGCCTACATCCAGCCTCCGTGACGAAACCCCCGCACCGAGAGCCACGATACGGAAAACCTTCCAGAGACGCCGCCAACGCCGATCCCATCTCGGGGATCCAGAGATCGCCTCCGGCACCCCGCCGGAGAGGGGAATCATCTCCTGAGGACTCTACGCCGCCATGGTCGCCTCCGGTGTGATGTGTGAGTAGTCTACCCCTGGACTATGGGTCCATAGCAGTAGCTAGATGGTTGTCTTCTCCCCATTGTGCTATCATTGTCGGATCTTGTGAGCTGCCTAACATGATCAAGATCATCTATCTCGTAATTCTATATGTTGCGTTTGTTGGGATCCGATGAATAGAGAATACTTGTTATGTTGATTATCAAAGTTATATCTACGTGTTGTTTATGATCTTGCATGCTTTCCGTTACTAGTAGATGCTCTGGCCAAGTAGATGCTTGTAACTCCAAGAGGGAGTACTTATGCTCGATAGTGGGTTCATGCCTGCATTGACACCGGGACAAAGGATGAAAGTTCTAAGGTTGTGTTGTGCTGTTGCCACTAGGGATAAAACATTGATGCTATGTCTAAGGATGTAGTTGTTGATTACATTACGCACCATACTTAATGCAATTGTCTGTTGCTTTGCAACTTAATACTGGAGGGGGTTCGGATGATAACCTGAAGGTGGACTTTTTAGGCATAGATGCAGTTGGATGGCGGTCTATGTACTTTGTCGTAATGCCCAATTAAATCTCACTATACTCATCATGATATGTATGTGCATGGTCATGCTCTCTTTATTTGTCAATTGCCCAACTGTAATTTGTTCACCCAACATGCTGTTTGTCTTATGGGAGAGACACCTCTAGTGAACTGTGGACCCCGGTCCAATTCTCTTTACTGAAATACAATCTACTGCAATACTTGTTCTACTGTTTTCTGCAAACAATCATCTTCCACACAATACGGTTAATCCTTTGTTACAGCAAGCCGGTGAGATTGACAACCTCACTGTTTCGTTGGGGCAAAGTACTTTGGTTGTGTTGTGCAGGTTCCACGTTGGCGCCGGAATCCCTGGTGTTGCGCCGCACTACATCTCGCCGCCATCAACCTTCAACGTGCTTCTTGACTCCTACTGGTCCGATTAAACCTTGGTTTCTTACTGAGGGAAACTTGCCGCTGTGCGCATCACACCTTCCTCTTGGGGTTCCCAACGGACGTGCCAACCACACGCATCAGGGATCCAACTGAAGTTTATGTACCTAAATTGTGCCATCAGCTCACGGCATTCCATCCATAATGGGAAGAGCGACTCGCTCTCGCATTTGTATTCTTCCGTGAGCTGGGAAATCACCAATTTTGAGTCTCCAAAAACTTCCACCGCTTCTGCCCCGGCCTCCAAAAGCAACTCCATTAGCTTGCGTATTGCCTCATACTCAGCGACATTGTTGGTGCAAGGGGTAGGTAGCCTGATGGAGAAGGAATATGTTGCCCCCCTGGGCGACACGAGTAGAATGCCGATGCCGCAACCATCATCACAAGCCGATCCATCGAAAAACATGGCCCATGCACGCACCGACAGTGCTGCTATATCAGTGTTGATTCGTTTAGCAATAAGATCGGCCAACACTTGTCCCTTGACTGCTTTCGCAGGCTGATACCGGAGATCAAATTCCGATAATGCAAACATCCACTTACCGAGTCGGCCTTTCAACACAGGAGCCGACAGCATATGTTTGATGACATCTGATGTGCATATGATGACAATTGCCGCTGACAGCAATATGTGACGAAGCTTGGTGCAGGTAAAAAATAGGCAGAGGCACAACTTCTCGATCTCGTGGTACCTAGTTTCGCATCCAACATCCTTCTGCTGAGGTAGAAAGCAACTCTCTCCAGACCATCATAAAGTTGCACCACCACTGAGGCGATGGAAGTGTCAGCTACTGACAAGTAAATATAGAATGGTCTATCTTGCTGGGGCGGAACCAACACAGGTGGCTTCGTTAGATACTCTTTAATCTCGTCAAATGCTCGCTGTTGCTCTGCCCCCCAGCGAAACTCCTCATCAGATTTAATTTTTACCAGTCCCATGAACGGCTCGATTCGCCCTGACAGATTGGAGATGAACCTTCTGACGAAGTTGATTTTGCCGATGAGACACTGGAGTTCCTTCTTCGTGGTAGGCGGTTTCATTGTTCGCACTGCCTCCTGACTTTTCAGGCCGATCTCAATTCCGCGTTCATGAACCAAGAAACCCAAGAATTGACCGGCCGTTACACCAAAAGCACACTTCTTTGGATTCATTCTTAGCCCGAACTTTCTAGTTCGGTCCAGGATGCGTCGCAGATCCTCCAAGTGTCCTTTTACTGAAACAGACTTGACTACCACGTCATCAATGTAAATCTCCACCAACTTGCCGATCAGATCATGAAAGATGTAATTCATGGCTCTTTGGTATGTTGCGCCGGCATTTTTTAGTCCAAATGTCATGACTACATATTCAAATAAGCCCACTGAACCTGGTACTCTGAATGCAGTCTTGTGTATATCTTCTGGAGCCATAAAAATTTGGTTGTAACCGGCATTGCCATCCATAAAACTTAAAACCTTATGACCAGCAGCTGCATTGATCAACGTCTCTGCTACCGGCATTGGATACTCATCCTTTGGAGTGGCTCTGTTGAGATCCCGAAAATCTATGGCGACGCGCCATCGGCCGTCCTTTTTCTCTACAGGCACGATACTAGAAATCCACTCGGCGTACCTGCATGGCCTGATGAACCCGGCGTTCAACATTTTCTCGATCTCTTTCTTGACTTCTTCTAAAATTTCGGCCTTCATCTATCGTGCTCGCTGTTGGAACGGCCGAAATCCTTTCTTAAGAGGGGGCCGATGCTCAATGATGCTCCTGTCTAACCCGGGCATCTCTGTGTAATCCCAGGCAAAGCAATCTGGGTATTCTTTCAACAGAGCTATCATCGTGCCCTCAGATGTGGATCTAGCTTTTTGCTGATAAATGTTGGTCGCGGCTTATCCCCAGGACCAATGTCAATCTCTTCTAGCTCATCAGCTGATGTAAATCCATACCCTAGCTTTCCGTCGCCTGTTAGATCGATGCTGAACACAGGCAAAACGTATGGGGAGGATATTTTGGGCCGATTGCTGGAATCGGCCCTCCTTTTGATTGTATTGCTCAATGAAGGTTTACAACTTATTTGTGCTCTACTACGGGAGGGAGTCTCCCTACTACAACTACGTGACATGCTTGAGGTGAGATCATTGCTTTTTATGTTTTGGGGCCGATCGCAGGGATCGGCCTTGCCACGTACGTCCATTGACTTTGCTCTTGCTACTCTGTCAGGCCGGTGGATAAGACCAGCCTCACCCCGTTTTTTGTAGCTTCGATGCGCTCACAGCCGTCCAAACTGACTCCAGAGATCGGCTCTTGGTCGTCTGCGTCCCAAATATTCATACCAGCTATTGAGATCTCGACTGAGTCATCTGCATGAATGACCTCCACTTCATCTCCATCCCACTGTATTAGGCATTGGTGCATTGTGGATGGAATGCAGCAGTTGGCGTGAATCCAATCTCTCCCTAGCAGGACAGCGTAGGTGCTTTTGCTGTCGACGATGAAGAATGATGTAGGGATGGTTTTTCGGCCCACGGTTAGATCCACGTTCAGAACGCCTTGCGTTTCTGATGCTTGGCCGTTGAAGTCGCTTAGTGTGACGTTGGTTTTGATCAGATCTGCGTTAGAGCATCCCAAACGCCGTAGCATGGAGTAAGGCATTATATTAATGGCCGCTCCCGTGTCAACCAACATCTTGCTGATAGGCTGCCCGTTGATATAACCTCTTAGGTACAAGGCCTTCAAATGTCTGTAGCTCTTCTCTCGTGGCTTTTCAAAGACAACTGGCCGTGGGCCGCAGTCAAACTGTGCCACCGGCGCTTCTTCGATTCTTGGAGCACAAAACTCTGACGGAAGAATGAACACCATATTTGTGCCAGCCGATGCCTTCGCATCGGTTTTTACTTGTTTGGGGCGCCATTCTTTCTTCTGTGGACGCATCTCCGTGTCCAAGGTTTGCTGAATTTTCACGGCCAGATCGGGCCACGCTTTCCTCAACGTGTGCAGGTATTGCGCATCGGCTTCCTCCAAGCTACGTAGCCGCTGAACCCTACGCTTTTGGGAGTGACTGAGTCCATCAGGGCACCACCTTGGCCGGTGGTACCTATCTTCTTCTTCATCTCCTGACTCCTCGAAATCTTCCACTCGAGATGACTTAGCTCGTCTGTTCTGAGATGGGAGAGGCCCTAGACGTTTGAACACTGACACCTCACCTGTGTCCTCCTTCTGCTGTCTACATTCCGGGCAGTTGTCGATTGTAGGCAATCGGCTCATACCTGAATCCCAGCAGTGCTTAAAGAAAGGACAATCCCAGTGTCTGTCCATGTCTTCCTGCTCTCTTCACTTCCCCTTAGCGCGACGCTCATACCCTTCGTCGTCTCTATCATACCGACGATATTTTCCATTGTCTACACCAGACCGACGATATCTTTCGTCATCTATATCGTACCGCCGGCGTCGATCGTACTGACGCTCATATTTGTTAAGGAGGTGCTCGGAGAGTGGTCGTTGATACCGCACGTTCCTCACTTGTTCCTCGGTGATGTACCGTCTGTCATCATATCGGGGCCGGTCGCGTGGGCCGGCCTCCTCCTTTTCCTTGCCACGGGGATGACCGCTTTCTTCTTTATCCCTGCTATGGTGGTATACAGGCCCTGCCATGTTAACACCGAATGAGAAATCTAACTGACGCCTCGTGGAGAGATTGTGCTCCACCATGTTGGCGCCAGGAAATGGTTGCGTGTCCACCTTCATAGCAAACTGACCAAAGATCAAATGGCCTTGCTCTATCACCGTTTGGATCTGCCGATGCAACTCTTTGCAGTCATTGGTGATATGGGTGAACGAGTGATGCCACTTGCAGTACGGCCTCCCGTTCATCTCTTGCGCCGTAGGGATTTTATGGCCCTCGGGTAACTTCAGCTGTTTTTCCTTAAGCAATAAGTCGAATATTTGCTCAGCTTTGCTTATATCAAAGTCGAACCCTTTTGCAGGCCCTTGTTGTTTCACCCATTTGCAGGACACGGGGTCTGCCCCCCGAGCCCATTCAGCCACGGCTACTTCCTGGTCTTCTGCAGAGTCCCCAACTTCTTCTGCCTCGACCAGGCCTATCGGGCGTTTGAACTTGTCTTGGTATAATTCTGGGTGACGCTGCTCATACAATGTTAATTTCTGAGCCATGTGCGCCAGCGAATTGTACTCCACTTGGAAAGCCAGATCCTTGATCGGTGCTGCGAGGCCCAACACTGCCAGATCGACTGCTTCTTTCTCAGTTAAACGAGCCGAATAACATCGGTTCTTGACAGTCCTGAAACGCTGGATATATTCCGCCACCGTTTCTCCACGCTTCTGCCGCACCTGCGCCAGATCGGCAATGCCAGCCTCGGTAGCCTCTGAGTGGTATTGAATATGAAATTGCTCTTCCAGCTGCTTCCACGTCCGGATTGAATCTGGTGGCAACGAGGTGTACCACCCAAAAGCTGGTCCTGTGAGAGATTGCGCAAAAAACCTTACACGTAACGGGTCTGATGCTGAAATCATGCCCAACTGTGCCAAATATCGGCTCACATGCTCAATCGAGCTAGACCCTTCTGATCCATTGAACTTTGAGAACTCAGGGAGCCGATACTTGGGCGGCAGTGGAATCAAATCGTAATCGTTGGGGTACGGCTTGGAATAGCCGACTGTTCTCCTCTTTGGCAGGATGCCGAACTGGTCTCTCAAGATTGTACTGATTTGTTCCACGGTATTAGCTGCAGGGGCTGAGCTTTCATGACTCGTTCCGGTGGCATATTTAGATAGCCAGGCCTGTTTATCGGCGTCCGCTCCAGAAATCCCTCCTGTTGCAATCTGGTTCGTTCGCGCCACGTTATTGTAGTCCGGCACGTATGTGCACACGTATCCATGTGGTACCTCTTTAGGCGGCTCTTGCAGGAACTGGTAATCGCCAGGATCGCCTCCAATCTTGTAGACGACGTATGCCGGTGAACCCGGCGGCTCTGGAGCTGCAATTGCGAATGGCAGCTGCGGTCTGGTTTGGAACGGTATCTCTCCCTGGTGAGTTCCTAGAGCAGGCCCTGACGGAGAGTACTGGTGCTTCATGATTTCCTGAACCACGCGAACCGCAATGCGCTCGAAAGCGTTTACCAGGCTCTCAGAATGACGGTGTAGAGAATGAGCCACCATGTAATTAACTTCCTGGCGCAGAGCTCTGGTGCGTTCTTCTGAAGGGGTAGACAGATCTACTTCATCGAGAACGCCTTCAGGTGAGAACCCTTTCCACCTAATGCCATGTTTACGGGTCCTCTCGAAAGAGCCGATGAGATCGGCTTCGAAGACAGCTTTAAACTCATCATATTTCTTCTTGTGCTCCTCAGGCAGTTCTTCATACGTGACTGGTGTCTCCGCCATCTCAGCTGCAGATGTCGACGCCGTTGCTATAGAATGTCCCACCGGGCGTGCCATAATGTGTGGCCTGCCAAAACCCACTGGGGAGCAGCGACGAGCAACACGAAGAGCGGGGAGGCTCCCAGAACTGCTGGTGGGTCGTGGTCCCTCGGGCAACGGCCCGCAAAACTCCGGCACGCGTCCTGGCTGTTGCGAGGGCGTGCCACCTGACCTATACCTGATCAGGAAGGTGATGGATTGCTTCAATTAGTTTCCTGCATGGCAGACACGTAAACATTAAATCCGAGCCTCGATCGGCTCTCAGGTTGCCCTATGAATCGGCTCAAGTAGCCGATCGACCCATGGTTCGTATTAGATCTACGATGACATGGGGGTCCTGCTTCATCAAAACCAAGTTAAATCGACCTACGACAGTCTAGGGTTTTCACCGCGTAATCGGAACGTCCTACACGTAGTTGAGCCTGGCAGATACGAAAGATAACAGAAAGCTAGTCCTAGAAAAGGCCTAAAAACCAACATAGAGTCGATTCTCGGAACAACTCCTCTAGGATCGGCAAACCATACCTTACGCACTACTGGATCATTCAACCCGTTTGCAAGGCCTAACCACGCGGATATCAAACTAATCTTTGGAGAACAAGGAACAACCATAACAGATCAGATCTACTAAATAAAGACCAAGCAAGTTGCTACCTTTACACCTAAGATAGGTGCAAAGGCAGCTAGATATGTGGGGGTAGCCTAACTAAGCAAACATATCAAAAAGGTATCGATGTTAGCCCCAACACATCCATGATAACGGTGTTACTCGCCATCAACAAGGCTTCAATACGAGCAACACAAAACAACGAATAAACTGATACTGCCCAGATCGCAAGATGCGATCTGGGCAGCATGGCGCTTACCCGGAAGAAACCCTCGAAACAAGGGGTGGGGATGCGCCTAGATTGTGTTTGTTGTGAACGTGATCGTCCTCCTTCCTCAATAACCCTAGGTACATATTTATAGTCCGTGGACTTCCTATTTTCGGAATAAACCTAACTGTGTACGAACTAAACTCTATCTCGTAATCTACCATAATGTATAGATACACGGGCAATCTAGCCCAAACTCTCGCAGGAGGCCGATTCAGAAACACTTTATGTGCATATCCTCTAAGCCCATCTCAATCACGGCCCAACTCCCAATGTGGCTAAAATCCGCATATAACAATATCAAAAATGCATATATCGTTCAATAAATGCAGCAATTAAGTAAATATAAACCTTAGGAATGATTTTTTCGCAATTATCCACAGAGATGAGATAACCAACCTCTAGTCGGGCGTCTTGGCGCTCAGACCCATCACCACCATTGCGTGAGCACATATCAACCAGTCATTTACGCCCATTTCACACATCTTTTCCTTGTGAATGTACACGCTTCCTCCAGACGATTCATGAGCATAAAACAAGTAAGCATGTGTAGTTCAATAACTGCAGAAATTATCTAAATACTGGAGAGAAAATATTAAGCAAAATCAGGGGAAAAGAAATTAAGAATCACCTCACACCCAAGGAAAGGGAAGCATCAGTGCACACCCTCCTCCACTCACACCCTGCGTAGGAGAAGAAAATCTGAAACAACCTCTTGCGCCTCCTCCTTGGGAACTTAAATACCACCATGTATAGCACAAGAGGGGATCATGGAGAGTGGGGATCTCACCCTTGAAGCCCGAGCAATAGAAATCGGAGGGTGATGATCTTCTTCTTCTTCTTCTCCTTCTCTTGTCTCATTCTCTCTGCCCCTTGCTGCTCCTCCACCTCCAGCCCCGCTCCACCCCGTTGGTGCTCCTCCACCTCCGTCCCAGCATGGCCCCTCGAGATCCCCCCCCTGCTCCACCTCCAGAACCACCTCCCTCTCCCACTTCTCCACCAGAAATGCCCTAGATGTGACTTCCTCGTCCAACCTCCATGGCAGCCTCGCCCCACCCAGGTTTTGCAACAAAAACGAGGCTGATGGGGGCAAAACTAGTGCGGCGAGCTGGGGAGGAGGGAGGGCGGCAGGCTAGGGAGGAGGGACGGTGGCGGGCTGGGGAGGAGGGAGGCACGGGAGTGAGGAGGAGAGGAGGACGGGTGGGGAATTGAGGATTAGGTCGCTCTCTAGGTTTTCGCTTGAGCAGGACGTGAACGAGCCGGTGCGGCTGTCTCTGCTCGCTGGCCCCCCCATGCGGCCAGACCCATCCGTCAAAGAACCCATCGGGGAAGGCAAGAGGTAAGAAATGTTTTTACCCGATCCAACGGCTGCAGGCAAAAGTGGGCGATAGAAATTACTGTAGCAGGCAAATCGGATGG